>NC_064626.1:832051137-832354887 GCF_023864275.1 Schistocerca cancellata | reverse complement strand
ACAGCAACCTGGACAGCCACCTCTGAAGGTCTCGCTGTATGGTGGTACAACATGCAATGTGTGGTTTTCATGAGCAATAAAAAGGGCGGCAATGATGCTTATGTTCATCTCTATTCGAATTTTCTGTACAGGTTCCGGATCTCTCAGAACCGAGGTGTCGCAAATTTTTTTTTGATGTGTGTATATACCAAAGAACGAGAGAAAATGCACCTGCAGACTCTAGAGAGAGCTACTGTGTACCTACGATCACTATAATATTGTTAACATTTTGTTAATTAAGTGAGGGATAGCTACCTGCTGTAACTGAAGCATAGTTCTCGAAATATAACACAAAGCTGTGTAAGCACCTGCTGTCAAATGCCATTACACTACAATGTAAGTGGGAAACATACAATATCTGTAAGTAGAGAGGTCCTATGATCATTGTACTATGTATGTATATTCGGGCTGAATCACCTAAATCTTGCAGCGTAAATGTAGCAGGAATGGAAAATGCTATTGTTGTGCAGTTTCCACAGAAAGATTGGTAGTCAGAGGTTCAACTGTTAGCCAACGAACGGATTGTAATAATACTTAGAAGTACTTTTTGTGCAAACACACTTTTTTTTTAATGTAACACTGTCTGTTGACATTAACGAGTTAAAAGTACTGTAAATTAGAACGTCAGGGTGTTTGTTGCAGGATTCATGTGCAGATCGCTTAGGAGATAGCATATTTTGAAAAATTACTACATCGACACTGTGGCAGCACACACTAAAGAACAACACAGTGTCCATACTCTAGTTATGTGGATCATGACCAGTAATAAGACACTTGACGATCACAGGCTATGTTGAAAATGACCACCCGCAGTGGCAGTACACGCTGCCAGTCTGGTATGGAACGAATGCTGCACACTTACTAGCATTTCAGCGAAGATGTCCGAGCAGGTTGCAGTAGAACGTCGTTGCATATCATCGGTAGTAGATGGTATGTCCTTGTAGACAGCGTCTTTCAACGTTCCCCACAAAAAATGTCTACAGGCGTCAAATCCAGGGAACGGGCTAGCCAAGGTAAAAGTTCTCTGTGTCCAATCCAACGATTTGGAAACAATTCGTGAAGACATGCTGTAGCACCTCATACAGTATGGGCTGGGCATCCATCATGTTGGTACCAGCCGGCCGCTGTGGCCGAGCGTTTCTAGTCGCTTCAGTCCGGAACCGCGCTGCCGCTACGGTCGCAGCAGGTTCGAATCCTGCCTCGGGTATGGGTGTTTGTGACGTCCTTAGGTTAGTTAGGTTTAAGTAGTTCGAAGTCTAGGGGACTGATGACCTCATATGTTAAGTCCCATAGTGCTCAGAGCCATATGAACCATTTGTTGGTGCCACAGGTTCCTCCCGGTTTGCAGAGGAACTACAGGAGTCGGGGAGGGAAGGTGGTGATTTTGGGTCATAATCTATTGTAACTGAGAAAAGGCTAAAAGCATCTGGTCGTAAGTTAGATTTGCATAAACATAACGAGCACTAGTGAGTAGGTTTTCTAAATTAGGATAATAATGCAAATCAGCTATTCAGAAACGAGACAGACAAGGGAAGTCGGCCATTTTGGGTGTTAAATTATGGTGACATAAGACTAAAAGCATATGGCCCTAAAATATCCTTGCATAAACATAATGTAACAGCACAAATGAGCAATTTGTTTACATATGAAACCTAGACTAAGTGGCCGATTTGTTTATGTCACGAGAATAATGGGGTATTTGTCTCGACCTAGATGACACAGGATAGATGAGGTGAAAAGTGCAGACTTATGCTTATAGACCTGAAACTAAATCATATATTGGACTTGTTGAAGTCAGTGTTAGTCACTAACTTCATTACTTCGCAACGTGGGAAATATTAGATTTTGATGATTTTTCGAGGAACATAATTATCCATAGGTTTTGACACTAAATTATCTGACGGACATTGATGTCCGAGTGTGGTATTCCTCTTTCACTTGTAACAAATGTGATAAGTGTTGAATAAATTTGGCTACTGACATGCAACAGAGTTTCAGAAATTTCCGTTTCTGCCTGAATCTAATTTTGGTACGCGCTATTTCCATCGAGAATCACTCGCGAACGGACGCTATCTCTGTACTGGTGGTAAGCAGGCAGCGTGCCGGTGTAATGACATTATCCCCGACATAAAACGACGTCTGCTTAAAAGCACTACGAACATGATACATAGAATTATACGGTTTGGTCACCAAAGAGGCAGTTAGGCCGTGAAAGCATGTTACGGACAAATCCGCGCCGAGAGCAGCAATACGCCGCACGCACAAATTGGCGCTGCAGACATTTCCAATAAACGTGAATATCCCGTAGCGGACGCGAGGTATCAACAGCTCTGTAGAACGCAGCTAAACAGGTGGAACGTGATTGGTTTTTCCTAACGGATTACGTTCGGGCGTATTGAACTTATACGTGGATACATGTCAGTCACTAGTTCGAGGGATTTGACGATATAACAGAGATGTGCTTTACAGAGTTATACGGATCTTGTTCCACATAAACTTATCAAACTGATAAATTAATGTGTCTACATTGTACTTGCTATTCTCAAGCAACAATTACTTGAGTTCAGAGCGAGTGAAGTGCGTGAAGTAACATGTATTGCACATCCCACGTGGTAGAATATAATGTAGAGCACTATCTGACATACACTTGGACTTTCGTATGATATTCGGCTCAACTTTTTATGGGTCTTACTGCTCATAGTTATCAAATATTTGTACGCACACTGGACCCACTATTTTCTGCTGAGTACTCTCCTCTGCAAGAGGAGGTCTGGCGTGATTCTACATTTGCAGATCACATCTTGTCTCTGTCATAGATAGCGACAGTGCAACACAGGTAACATTTGTAACTTACAGCTCCTCTTACAACATAAAATCACATTTTTTAAAGAATATTTAAGTCGAAACAAGGTATCTAGAATAGGAGACACTCCCTCAGAATTATTAAGATCTTTATTGAGAACTGACCATAACCGTAACACCTGGTATATAAGCTATATGACACAAGCTAAATTCACTAGGCTTCGTGAAGAAATTAAGAATTTCACTTACAACTAATGTTGGTATGAATATTACGTACCATGGTTGGAAATTACTAATACGAGTTACTTGCAAAATAATGGAAGGACTGGTATATGCCGGCCATGGAGAAGATGAGACTGGGTTCCGCAGATATGCGTGTGTATGTACACGCGAAGAAATATTGATCCTCTGCCTTTTACAGCATAGTTTCAGTAAAAGACAAACCTACGCGTATAGCACTTGTAGCTTTCGAGAAAGACAGTAGGCCAGTGTCTATATGTCACAGTGGTTGTATAGTTCGATGCACGCATTTCCAAAGGAAGGCTGCATCAAAATTGAGAGACACTATAAAATACAGACACTATTCTAGGGCATTTTATGCCAAAGAAAAGCAATCTGACGAGCTGAAACCACATGTCTCCCTCTGCGGGAATCGTAATATTTGTGTGCGATCTCTAAGGAACGTAGACACTAGGACATATGAAAGCTTAGAGCTGGCCCTGAATCGTGCGTGGGTACCAAAAGTGGTTAAGGCGAGCGCTGGTGTAAAGCGGGAGACCCGGATTCGAGCCCGTTTCGGCACAAATTTTCTTTTGTATTAGTTAATTGTATAGCAGACGTACAATCGTGTTCACAGTCTCCGAATACAATTCACATTTTAGAGAAAGCTTTGACGATGTTGAACAGAATACGCTGTTCGAACATCTGAAGGTAACGTGTATAAAATAATAAGGTTGTGTACACCTTATGCTGGAACAAGACCGCAGCTATAAGAATCAAAGGGAATGTACTAGATGCAATAGTTTAGGCGCACAAAGCAAAAATTGTAATAGTAAATCAAGACTCGATTACAATAGGCAGGTCGAAGTGGATGCGGATTGACATAACTATACGGAGATGACAAGAATTGCGGAGGACCCACTAATACGCGGAATTCAACCAAGCAAGAGACACAACAACGACAGTAACTGAATACCTTTCACTCGGACGTATTTGTGAAGACCCTAAGCCGAAGCACGCAGTTAAGCCGAAGCACGAAGTTACCGCACATAACAAGTAGAGTTCATTGTGAATATACGTAAAGAGTATTGCATAATTCGGAAAATTTTTGAAATTAAATGATCTAATGGCATACAAAGATTAAAATTTTCTCTGCAAAATGCTCATTTTTCTTTTGGATGGTAAGCAATTCTGGGAAGTATACTACGTATGAACTTCCTGGTATTGCTGCTATGTGTGATTCATTTCGCAACTAAATGATCACAAATTGCAACTGCAGATTTTGTAAGACCACAATGTGTCAAGAAACAAGTGGAGATACATGATCGTTATTTTATCATCAAACTGCACACTGTGGTTTACAATCATTGTGCACCAAGGTATACGGCTACGTCGCAATACGCATGCAGAAAGGCAAATTATGACACTGACATAGCCGTGTCGTCATTTGAAAATGTAATTAGTTCGGCCTTTGATATTGGACTGCTTGAATGTGAAATTGATTTTGAATCCAGAAACGTGGCTTTAGTGAGGTGTGCACACTGTTTTCTTCCTATTTGTGTCAATCACTTCATCGAAACCCCGCAACTGCACTATTACGACTAAAATCAGCACTATCAGGTGCGTAGTATTGTGTTTTTCGGCTATTATAATTATTTTAAGCAGAGGTTTTTTGGCGCTGTTGATTGAAAATGGGCTGATACACTGACGTCATTGAATTACGTATAATCTTCCTCCTAGGGTACTGATATCTTGATACTTTTTCTCTCTCTATTAAAATATCATATGTGATGGAATGGTTTCGTACTATTTGGAACGTTCTAGGTCAAACATTTCCCAAGTCAGTAGTACTGAGAACAGAGAAATGGATGATTTTAGAGAATAGAAAAGGGCTGCAGTGCATTTCATGACAGCTTAAGGATTGCAGTGACAGAAATTCATCCAAGAATAGCGAAAGTCTATGCAGAAACACAGGGTCAAGGTATGGCAGAAGCGATTCAGCAATGGACGGGTGTCGTTGGCCAACGATGCACGGTTCTGGAACGCCACACTGCATTCAGATGTGAGGTCCTCATTCACCCTCCATATAGCCCCGGCCTGTCATCCTGACATTATGCTCTTTTTGGTGAACTAAAGACGGCTGTGAGAGGCAAACGATTCACCTCAGATGAGGACGACAAGCAGTAAGTTCGGAACTGCTTCACAACGCATTCCCAGGAAATTTACGAGACGGCTATTCGACACCTTGTGTCGCTGTGGCAGAAGTTGTTCAGCAGTACTGATTAATGATTTTGACATAAAGTACAAGTTATTGTTTGCAGAGCTCCATCTCGGTTCTTTATGAATGCACCCTGAGAATGGAAACGACAGTAATTGGCATTGGTCTAAATCGCCATTTTAAGAGTTTCACGGCTATGTAAAAGAAGATACAACAAGAATAAATACTGCAGAAGAAAATATTATCTTCGACCATCGTTGTATGAATACTTTAGAATAATTTGTTTAGCTCTACCTCCTTCCAAAGACAGAATGTCAAACCAACCTAGTCAAAGACTAGCACCCCTTCGTGGAAAACTGTAGTAGAAAATGTCTCAGACATAGTGTGTGGATTGTTTCCATGGAATATAGGCTGGAGTGGTGCTTCTTGATAAAGAGGTATGCACGACAGCCGACATACCGTCTGTACACTAGGACAGTAGATTCAGTATGAATAAGTTTCGTGCGAAAGGGGTGGAGAGGTTGGGGTTATGAACAAACGGAAGGAGGACTGTGAGATGTAGCTCGACAGCTCAGCGGGATAGAGAGAGAGAGGCACACAGCTGAGAGTTCCAGTCCCCCATGACTTCTAAGATTTACAACTGCGTCGGACACTGCGTTTACTCCATTTTGCATTGCATGACTTTTGCTGTTCTTTAAATGTCAAAAACATATAACAATAAAAATGAATTGTAATTAAAGAAGTGTAATATAAACTATTCTAGAGAAAAAAAGCATGCTCAATTCATTAACTCGGAATTTCTTAGGGCGCTAGCGGCAGAACTGTAGCATGTTCCCTCAAAGGGTAACCGTTGCTCTCTGCTGCAGCGTTACGCCTCATTTGGTCAGATAACTGACCAGTCTAATTAAGCTCCTCCGTAAATCAGATTATGACATCGAGTCCCGCAGGGCTTCCTAATTACTCCTGCAGATATAATGTTCGATAGCACAGCGGGTCGCATAGCGCGAGAGCTATTGCGATCACTTGCATGCGAGAGTTACTGAACGTGTCCTAAAACCAAAATTGTGATTAGGGATCAAGTCTGTGACGTTGAAATTCACACCGAAGGTAAGAGAAATATGTACCCTTATGCCTGTTGGCGACTAGTTCCCGAGATACACTTGAGCAACAATGTTCGGCGTTTATCTCGTGATCCGTGTATTTCCTTTTCATAGCATTCGAGTCTCCAGGCACCGAGCGAACTGAATAAATATTGTGATCACATATAAAATGTGTATATACGAAGAGGCAGAAAAATATGCCGTTTGACGGAGCCTTGTGCTAGCTTAAGGTCCGCCTTCGGTTAGTTGCTGTAGAGCACAAGTTTTAACTAGCACAGTCGAGAGGTAATGGATTTTTGAAAGGTGCAGGTAAACTCAGAACAACAACGAAGTTCTTAAGAATCATGCTGCTTACAAAGGAGTAGCAGAAGTTTCGGGAAAACCCATGAATATGACAATTGATGGCCAAAACACGTCCAGTTGAGGAATATCAATTAAACTTTGCTTCTCCGTAATAGATGCATCTACCTCTTGATTCTCAGCAAGGGAGCACCATGTATTTCCTCACTTCGAGCAAACAGAACATTTTGTTGACGATTAGGGGCCACTAGACACATTAATATTATGTATGGCTTGAGATGTTCTTCTGGAAAGGATATTAATTGACTCTTATCTGCAATGTATCATTTCGTGAATAGATTTCCAGTAGTGTAGGCAATACTACTTCCATACTTACACTTATCGTGATGAGATGTGGTTGGGACCAATTGACATATTTTTCTCCCACCTGCAGAACATATAGCTGCAGTGAAGTAAATACTTGGCCAACTGACAAAGGCGCCACCGATACGAAACATCTGTTAATCGATAAGTTCCACTGTATCTGCTGCGGAAAAAAAGTGATGAGAATTGGTTCTATTCCTAGACTACGACTGATAAAATAAGCTGCTGGCCGGAACAAGAAATTTATGTAATTTGGTTTAATAAAATACACAATAATCCTATGACACGAGAAAACAACATACTGCAGTATTCATCTCAAGATATATCCTGAAATATAGGGTGCGTGACTTAGGACATAACAACCCCTCCGTTTCATGAACGGTTCGATATGTCGACATGAATTTTTCGGTACATGATGTACATAGAGAGGCATGTAATTTTGTTATATTGTTTATACTGTAATCTTCTAGTTACAAACAACGCATGACAATCCCACATGGTGAAGTTTACACACGAATTATTTGTCTCGTAGATTTTCTCTCTTTGGAATCAGTGATTTAATGTACAGTCATTTACCCACAGAGATACAGGGCGATTTCCTGATGATGTTACACACTTCTAGAAGTAATGGAGGAGGGAACGAGCGATTAGAAAGCACAAGCAAAAATCGTTCTGATACGTCTGACAGTGGAATGCATGTAACTGTACTGTTGTTGCTAAGACTATAGGATAGGCAACGTTCGGAGGTGGTACGACTATGTATCGAAACAAAGAAATAATGTCTAGTAAACATGGACTCTAAAACGCATTCCTTAAGAGCTATGAGCTCTTGTTCATCTTCGGTAGAACGAAACACATCTCCTTCTGCTGCAATTTCATCGGTCCATACCACTTCCTTCAAAAATATGGAAAACAAAATGTTTGTAGTAGAGCAGATGTGTTTCACAGTATTGATGTTGAAAAACTGCTCATAACTCTTAAGCTATGCAGTTTAGAGCTCATGCGCACTAGGCTTTTCTTGTTTCGGTCCTTACTACCACCTGTGATATTTTCTCACCCTACAATCCTCGATACAATATAAGTATTCTTCTGTCTTATGTACCACAACGAATTTCTCTTGTAATATTCGACTGGATCGTTTCCAGTCCAAGGTCCCTTACCTCTGATTAATACATTTACGCCAGCCGCGGTGGCCGAGAGGTTTCGGAACCGCGCGACTGATGCGGTCGCAGGTTCGAATCCTGCCTCGGGCACAGATATGTGTGATGCCCTTAGGATAGTTAGGCTTAAGTAGTTCTTTTAGGGGACTGATGACCTCAGATGTTAAGTCCCATAGTGCTCAGAGCCATGTGAGCGAATTTGAATACATTTACCCATCATCATCCTTGAAATTTTATAGTATCATCACTGAATCACCCTGTTTATCTAATCACAAACGTCACGCGTAACGAATTGGGTTCTGGACTAGCGAAAATACGTCTGCACTTTACCAACAGTTGGGCCTGTTGGTCTAGCGAAAAAGCGCTTGACTGGCAACCAAGAGATCGAGGAATCGAATCCCGGTTGGATCATGGATCTTTTAGTAGGCGTTTTAACCTGGGCTTCACCTCTCAACGATGTGAGGAGCCACCAGAAATGAGAAGTGGTTACGCTTCCACGATAAACTGCAAGTCCCCTTGCACCGGGTGGTTAACAGGTGTTGGCTAGGGACACGCAAGTCGCCGCAGTGACATCCAGCTGAAAGACTTGGAACAGGTCAGTGAGACAGACGAAATTATTGTTATTTATTCAGCAATACAGAATGCATTAATCTAAATACATGACTGCTGAACTACTTGTGGTTATTTATTTATTCATTTTTCTTCTTGTTATTTCATGCAAGTTACATCATTAGCTAGGGACACGTTCATTGATGTAGCAAATGGAGACCATAGCTGATTTTTCAACTACCGGTACACATATTATACACTACTGGCCATTAAAATTGCTACACCAAGAAGAAATGCAGATGATAAACGGGTATTCATTGGACAAATATGTTATACCAGAACTGACATGCAGCTTCAACACGATACCACAGTTCGTCAAGAATAGTGACTGGCGTATTGTGACAAGCCAGTTGCTCGGCCACCATTGACCAGACGTTTTCAATTGGTGAGAGATCTGGAGAATGTGCTAGCCAGGGCAACAGTCGAACATTTTCTGTATCCAGAAAGCCCCGTACAAGACCTGCAACACGCGGTCGTGCATTATCCTGCTGAAATGTAGGGTTTCACAGGGATCGAATGAAGGGTAGAGCCACGTGTCTTAACACATCTGAAATGTAACTTCCACTGTTCAAGGGGCCGTCAATGTGAACAAGAGGTGACCGAGACGTGTAACCAATGGCACCCCATACCATCACGCCGGGTGGTACGCCAGTATGGCGATGACGAATACACGCTTCCAATGTGCGTTGACCGCGGTGTCGCCAAACACGGATTCGCCCATCATGATGCTGTAAACAGTACCTGGATTCATGCGAAAAAATGACGTTTTGCCATTCGTGCACCCAGGTTCGTCGCTGAGTACACCATCGTAGGCGCTCCTGTCTCTAATGCAGCGTCAAGGGTAACCGCAGCCATGGTCTCCGAGCTAATAGTCCACGCTGCTCCAAACGTCGTCGAACTGTTGGTGCAGATGGTTGTTGTCTTGCAAACGTCCCCATCTGTTGACTCAGGGATCGAGTCGTGACTGCACAATCCGTTACAGCCATACGGATAAGATGCCTGTTATCTCAACTGCTAGTGATATTAGGCCGTTGGGATCCAGCACGGCGTTCCGTATTACCCTCCTGAACCCACTGAGTCCATATTCTGCTAACAGTCATTGGATCTCGACCAACGCGAGCAGCAATGTCACTATATGATAAACCGCATTCGCGATAGGCTACAATCCGACCTTTATCAACGTCGGAAACTTGATGGTACGCATTTCTCCTCCTTACTCGATGCATCACAACAACGTTTCACCAGGCAACGCCGGTCAACTGCAGTTTGTGTATGAGAAATCGGTAAGAAACTTTCCTCATGTCAGCTCGTTGTAGGTGTCGCCATCGGCACCAACCTTGTGTGAATGCTCTGAAAAGCTAATCATTTGCATATCACAGCATCTTCTTCCTGTCGGTTAAATTTCGCGTCTGTGGCACGTTATCTTCATGGTGTAGCAATTTTAATGGCCAGTAGTGTATTATACATAACAGCAACTCAGATTTCCTCAAATTCCCACAAGCGTTTATTGAATTTTCAACCACGAACCATTGGATTTTACTGTGACAACAAATTATTTTCAGATTGGTTCTCGGAAAGACCGAGCGAGGTGCCGCAGTGGTTAACACACTGCACTCGTCTTCGAAAGGACGACAGTTCAAACCCGCATCTGGCTATATTGATTTAGGTTTTCGCCGATTTCCCTAAATCGCTTCAATGAAACGCCGGGATGGTTCCTTTGAAAGGGCACGGTCCATTTCCTTCTACATCCTTCCCTAACGTGATGGAACCGATGGCCTCGCTGTTTGGTCCCCTCTTCCAAATCAACCAACCAACGAACCAACCTTCTCAGAAAGATTGATTTGGTCGTATTTATTAGACAAGCTTTCATGTACAGTGTTCCGGACGAACAAAAATATTTCAGTACTTGCAGGCACTCATAATTACGAATGAAAACGTACTTTAAACGACAACACAGTATTATCTGTCACTCTTAAGGATATAGCCACTTTGTCTTCGGTTTGTCTCCCACCCGCTCATACAAGTGAAACACTTTGACACTTGACTTTCGGCTGTATAAAGTCTTTGCCGCCCGCTGACAGGCGTTGTCTGGCCCAATTCTGTAGAGACTCAATACGGTCAGCCCGTGTACGTGCCAAGGTGTTTCAAGCTACAGAGAGGAGAAGCTTGCAAATTTGTCCAGACGGATATGTACAACTTAATTAAATGTTTCTAACAGAATCGTCTATATTACTAATGACTGTTGCGTCATCCGGAATCTGGAACCCAGGTTCAGTTGCAGGATGCATGCCTAATGGCTTCCAAGGACAAAATGAATTTTATTTTCTGTATTTCACATAATAATTAGCCAGTTTTAAAATTCTCGTATAACTTTATCATTAAGAGTTAATATCGTATGTTAAACGTTTAACACAAAACGACAGGTGTTATAACTGAAAACTGTTTGTCTTGAAGAAGCCGGCGTGCAAATAACCGGATTATATTCATCCAGTATTTGAGAATGAGTGCACTTAGCGACTTCCAACACACTTTACACTTTATTGCAAATATTTTCAAAACTGTATATCACTTACACGCCGCAGCCCCTCTCTCTCCGCCTCCCACAAATTGATGAAAGAGATAAAGTTTATTGCTTACTACGTTTTAGTCTTTAATGTAGTAAATCTTCAGCATCAGATATGGCGTTTTCATTTATTACTTCCTTAGTGTCATATCTATTAACAACACAATTTACAGACAGTATTCACAGAATTACATCGCTATACTAGACATAGCACAGTATATATGACGTCATCAACACTGAGATACGTGAAAAACTTGCGTTTGGTAAAAATGGAGAACAAATATCCTTCCAGGGTTTCAATATGAGATCACTTAGAGATTTCTAAACTACTTTCAGCATATTTTCAAACCTTTCCTCAAGTTTTTTCTCGCACACATGCTTCACGTCAAATATTTAACACGTTAACTCATTTCTAAAGCAATGAGAAGTTTGATGTTGTTTTATACATGGGGTACAATTCTTTAAGCAACCAGCAGGGGGAGGGGTTTACTGATATTACATAAAATGAGGCTTTGAAGCTTTTGTTGTCAAGTTTGGTGGATTGTTCACGTATTTATGTGTCAATACTTCTTTGAGGATTTATCTTATCTTATTTCAGTAGAAGCATATTTTATAAGGCAAGTGGCCCTGAGACCTACAGTGTGCGCCATAAATGCATAGTATGCAATAGCTTATCCGGTGGGGGGGGGGGGGGAGAGGGGGCAAGACGGTTTCTTACTTCCTCCTCCTCCTCCCTCTCCGTAACGAATCACTATGAACCAGGAATCACAATGTAATTTCCTGCCATCACCACTTCTGCGTAGGATTTTAATAACATAAACAATAAAATATATCAAATGTTGTGTTTTAAAAATAATATTATTAAATGTTTCTTGGGCTTTAAGCCGCGTCAAGTGATTTAAAATTAACGAGCTTTTGACAGAGTACTCATCGGCCATTGTGAAGTGGTGATTGTCTTCCAGTTGCTGCTGCCGTCCTTATATAGCCGCGCTGCCTTCCGTGACGTCACTGGACCCGCTCCGGCACCATACCTGTGTATGGTAATGTTTGCTTTGTGCGGTCGTCGCGCCCGCTTCAACCATCCGGCCGCCGGAACCCACGCTGTGCTTAGCTGCAGGCCGCCGTCTTTATTTAGCGTGTTGTCACAAATGTTTATTTCGATCGCTTCTTCAATTATGCTACCCCAGAAACTGTTAGTCGGTGTGATAACAGATGTCTCGTTGAACGCAGTACGATGAACGTTTACAAAAGCATGCTCTTCTATTGCTGGTTATATCTCTGGATACCGTAGACGAAAACGTCATTCGTGTTCTACACAGCGCTGTTCAATGGCACGCACTGTCTGTCCGACACAGACCCGTCCACACCCACATGGTATTTTATATACTCCTGGCGTTTCCAGGCCTCCGTCGTCTTTCACAGAAGTCAACAGTTGTCGAATTTTTGCTGGAGCCCTGAACACCGAATCGATTTTATGCCCCTTTAGGAGCTGGCTTATCTTTAATGTTACTGGGTCACAGAACGGCACGAACACAAACTTCTTCAAGTCCTCCTTAGAGTCTTTCTGCTTACGTATTTTTGGAAAGATGGCTTGGGAAATCCGGCGGTTGTTGTAGCCGTTTTCCCTGAATATTTTCTGTCAGTGGCTCTGTTCCTTCGGCCAGTATTCAGGATCTGAGACGGTTTCGACTCGATGCACTAAGGTCCTCAGAAGTCTTCTGCGACGGATGTTGATAGCTGTTAGCGTGCAGATATCGGTCGTTGTGGGTGGGTTTCCGGTAAACGCTGTGGTTGAGACACCCATTTTCTTTGCTCAGGACGAGGACATCAAGTAACGGCTAGGTACCATTTGTCTGTATCTCCATCGTGAACTTCATGTTGTCATGGATGTTTTGCTGTGGTCCAAGAATTGTCCTAGCTTTTCACGTACATCACGTACGAACGTGTTGTCGACGTAACGATAAAAGTAACTAGGCTTTCCAGGAGCCGTGTCCAGGGTGATGTTTTCAAAGTACTTGATGAACAGATTAGCTACAACTGGAGCTAATGGGCTTCCCATCGCAACGCCGTCCGTTTTGTTGAAATATTCTCCATCATACAAGAAATACGATCACGTCAGAGTTTGCGTGAATAAATCCACAACAGTGTTATCAAGTATCTGGGAAAGCAGATCTAAACTTTCTTCAGTGGGAACGCATGTGAACAATGACACTACATCAAAGCTGACCATAATATCCCCTTCTCCAAGACGCAGGCATTTAATTCGACTGATGAAGTCGGCTGTATTCTTGATTTGATGCACACAGTGATCAACGTGTGGGTTAAGCAGGTTCGCCAGATGTTTCGTGAGTCTGTAAGTCGGCGATGCAATTTGGCTCACGATGGGACGTAGAGGAGTGTTCTTCTTGTGAAACTTCGGAAGGACATACAATGGAGGTGGTCGAGGTGTTCGAGGGAGGAGATTTTTTATGGCATTCTCTTGCAGCGAAGAAGTCTTGAGAAACTCCGACGTCTTTCTAATTATTCTTGAAGCTGGGTCCTTTGACAGTTTTTGATATATCTCCTCCTCCAGCAGCGACCAAATCCTCCCGTTATGGTCGGCTCATTCCATAATGACGGCTGCATTGCCCTTCTCAGCTGGCAGGACTACGAGGTGCGGATCATTGCGGAGTTCACGAAGACCATTACGCTCAGCTCTTGCCATGTTCAAAGTCGGCGGCTGGAATTTAGAAAGAATGTGACTCATTTCTCGGCAATTTTCTTCTGCCGTTTCACTGGGCACCTTGTGAACTGCTTGTTCCACGCTACTTATTATGCCAGCAAAAGGAATACTCTCTGGCGATGGTGCATAATTAATTCCCTTCTTGAGAGCCGACATGGCACCCGCGTCGGTGTTTTTTGTCGTCATGTTGAAAACGGCGCACTCTGTTATTTTCCGATCCGCTCCGTCCTGTTGCTGTGAAAGCCGGCCGAATTTCCCTTTCTGCCTTTCCGTGGTTGTCCTCTGTGATGTCATTTGTTGTGCTACTGTGGCAGCATCAGTCCGTTCCCAGTCCAAAGCCGAGAGTGACTCCGACAACCGCAAGTGGACGGTCATTAGCTCGCATCCGTTTGTATCCAACTGATTTCTAGTATGAAGTATCCTCTCTCGCAACAGAGAGAAGATGGCACGATGAAATATTTTCTTGGCAGCAGCAGTGTTTATATGGTGGCTCACGTAGTCAAAACGTGTAATAGTCTTCTCTTCACGGCAGCGTAATGGAAAGGCTAGAGAACTTAATAAGGTAGTCTTCTTAACACGCAGCTTCCCAAGGCGTTGTAGCTCTGTTCATGGACTACTCTGAAGACATCGCCCTGGACATTGTTCCTGAAAAGCTTAGTTACTTTTATCGTTACGTCGACAACACGTTCGTTGTCTGGTCTCATGTACGTGAAATGCTGGGAGAATTCTTGGACCACAGCAACAACATCCATGACAACATCAAGTTCACGATGGAGATACAGACAAATGGTACCTAGCCGTTACTTGATGTCCTCGTCCGGAGCAAAGAAAATGGGTGTCTCAACCACAGCGTTTACCGGAAACCCACCCACAACGACCGATATCTGCACGCCAACAGCTATCAACATCCGTCGCAGAAGACTTCTGTTCTGAAGACCTTAGGGCATCGAGCCGAAACCGTCTCAGATTCTGAAAACTGGCCGAAGGATCAGAGCCACTGCCAGAAAATATTCAGGGAAAACGGCTACAACAACCGCCGGATTTCCCAAGCCATCTTTCCAAAAATACGTAAGACTCTAAGGAGGACTCGAAGACGTTTGCGTTCTTGCCGTTCTGTGACCCACTAACATGAAAGATAAGCCAGCTCCTAAAGGGGCATAAAATCGATTCGGTGTTTAGGGCTCCAGCAGAAATTCGACAACTGTTGACTTCTGTGAAAGACGACGGAGGCCTGGAAACGCCAGGAGTATATAAAATACCGTGTGGGTGTGGACGGGTCTATGTCGGACAGACAGTGCGTGCCATTGAACAGCGCTGTGTAGAACACGAATGACGTTTTCGTCTACGGTATCCAGACAAATTATCAGCAGTAGCAGAGCATGCAATTGAAAACGGTCATCGTATTGCGTACGACGAGACATGTATTATGACACTGACTAACAGTTTCTGGGGTAGCATAATTAAAGAAGCGATCGAAATTAACATTTGTGACAACACGCTCAATGAAGACGGCAGCCTGCAGCTATGCACAGCGTGGGTTCCGGCGGCCGGATGGTTGAAGCGGGCGCGGCGGCCGCACAAAGCGAACATTGCCATATACAGGTATGGTGCCGGAGTGGATCCAGTGACGTCACGGAAGGCAGCGCGGCTATATAAGGACGGCAGCAGCAACTGGAAGACAATCACCACTTGATAATGGGCGATGAGTACTTGGCCGAAAGGTTGTGGATTTTAAACCACTGGACTCTGCTGGAAGCCTGAAAGACCTGTATTTGTACATATCGATGCACTCCTATAAAAACAATATGTTTATGTTGGTGCTTACTTCATTGCTTTGACTTAATTTCTTATGAGTGGTAAATAAAAAAAGATATTATTTTAAGAGCATTCGTTGAAATACTACAGAAATTCCTGTCACATAACTGATTTAAGAACTAGACTAAGATGGATCACTCTGATTTTTGGCAGCTCCATAGTTTTTTTACGATAAAAAATTGAAGTGCACTCGCCATTATCAGTCTTTCACTTATCACTATGTTCGTGTACAAAGTTCCATTAACGATCTTTATACGAACATGTTAGTCATTTCCACTTCCGTTAGGGAATGTCCTTCTGTCTGCTGTTATTTCTAATAAGAGGAGGGTGTTTACCTTTCTCTACTGCTTTACTGAACCACCTGTAATTTGCCGGTTCCACCTGTGTGTTCACGAGCCATGCAGGATATTTTGTTGGCAGCGGGTACGTTCAGCCAATAATTGGGCGTCTTTACTACGCTCGAATATTTTCTGCGGTTGGTTATGCCCTAGGCCCCTCCTGGTGAGCACTTGAAACGTGTCTTGTTTTAAATTTGCATGAATTCTTACCATTTTTATACCTCTTAGCTGTTGGGAT
This sequence comes from Schistocerca cancellata, assembly GCF_023864275.1. Classification (NCBI taxonomy): domain Eukaryota; kingdom Metazoa; phylum Arthropoda; class Insecta; order Orthoptera; family Acrididae; genus Schistocerca; species Schistocerca cancellata. The sequence goes on along the minus strand of NC_064626.1, from coordinate 832,338,401 downwards.
ACCTCATTTTCCGAAAGTTAACTGAGAAACTCTGAAACTGATATACGTACAAATATAAATATTGTAAGTAAATTTTCTTTGACAGGTCAAGGGCTGCACGAAAGGGGACCATGACTTGCGTATCACCCTCCTAGCCTGTGGACCGAGTGTGGTTATGTAAGTGCAAAGTGCTCCACATTAATATATTGCTACTAAATTCATCACGAATTTTCCAAGAAAATATTCAAGAAGATTAGAATGGGTGAATATTCAGCAGTTCAATTTAAGGGGTGTAAACGGAGATCAACAGAGGGCTGTTTTGCGGCGTACTGTGGTCAGCTGTGCTGAGTGTTTCGCTACGCTTAATGTGCGGACGCGGTGAACGCTGCGACGCCGGAAGTTTCAGTGTCCTTAAGTAGTAATTAAATCATGGACTAAAGCTCTCAAGCAGGTAACGCAGGCTTGGAAGATTACGATAAATCATGTATTTTATTGTTGACTCCAGTGACACTGCTACCTCGACCAACAATTTCTGTTTTAAGAACGTTATTACAGTAAATAAAGATCAGATTTTTCCTTTTGATTCGAAGGTACAAACTCATCTAGATCTTGTGTAATATATAAATCGCGCGGACATGTAACCAAACTAGAAATGTACCAATTCGTGGTGCATATATGCTTTTTTAAAACAGTTATCTTTGAAGGTCATTCTGTCTTAAAAGGGGTATCACTTTTAGTTTAGAGTACGCAAGAGTATAATCGGGTAATGCGTGCAATCAATTATTCTGAAATGAAAGTTAGCTAACACGTCAAGTGCAGACTGAAATTTCCTGGGTTCCAACTACGTACGAAAGCCGTAAGCACACCCGCTGGTCTGAGGCAGCAGAAGCTATGAGGCGGCTCTTCGCTCGTACGTCAGAGGGCGGTAACCGCCACACGTCTGTCCAGAGTGATTTGCCGACAGACATGGCTGTCAGAGCAGCAGGTCAGGAGTGGCCGAGTTCCACAGAGAACGCGATGTCCGCTCCTTTGTCTGCGTGCCGGTTAAATTAAGCCGTCTGACGGACGGTCTGAAACCACCATCATAACTGGAAGTTCATGTGGCACTAAAGCTACATAAGAGGTACTAGCTTCAAGTTAACGCTCTCCCAATCTGAGCCTCGTGAGATAATGAGGTTAACAATTACAGAATGACAAAGACGAGCCTCATCTCCAATTTAGAATAATTACTGCTTTTACTGCGGTAGGTCTATGGAGCTGGGGGTCGGCGTAAAGACAAGTAATTGCACGTAGAACACTAACCGAGTAACAATACCTGACAAGTGATATTTATTTCCATGTTATAAGACTTTTCCACGTGCTGTACATAATTCTAGTAAAAATGTTGTAAATTCCAGTAGCAGGTAACAAACGCATTGCAGTATGATAGCAATAGTGGCCACGCGGTTTCAGGCGCCATGTCAAAAATGGCTCTGAGCACTGTGGGACTTAACATCTGTGGTCATCAGTCCCCTAGATCTTAGAACTACTTAAACCTAACTAACCTAAGGACATCACACACATCCATGCCCGAGGCAGGGTTCGAACCTGCGACCGTAGCAGTCGCGCGGTTCCGGACTGAGCGCCTTAACCGCGAGACCACCGCGGCCGGCAGGCGCCATGTCACCGATTGCGCGGCCTCTCTCTCCGGATGTTCGAGTCCTCCCTCTGCCAGGGGTGAGTGTGTCGTTCTTAGCGTAAGTTAGTTTAGGTAGTGTGGGACCGATGACCTTAGCAGTTTGGTCCCTTAGGAATTCACACACACTTGAACATTTTTGAGCAGTATGATAAAACAGAACTTGAGTTAAAGGATACGCCACAATTTATGGTGCAGCTCACTCTGACTCTGTAAAGAGACGTTGAGCATTACAAAAACCGCGAACGCAGTTTCGATTGTCTAAAATAGCACAAAAAATATTAACTGTTCTCAATAGCTCGCACTACATACAGGCTTCTGCGCTACCATTTCTTACTGTGTGACAACGTATCCCGTTTCTATGCGCGCCGTTTTGGAACGTAGATAGCTCGCGCTGCAGCATGCGTGCCTACAGTAGGACCAAATATGATACTTGTGCAAAGATTGTCAACTGTTTTTTAAGGTAAATTAATGCAAAATTGTGCTTATTTAAAAGCGCAGTGTCTTTTGACAAGAGCCAGTCATGACATACAATTATCTGGGAGACGCTATGTTTGCAGAGGTGAACTGTGTTATTGGTAGAAAAAACTGTTTAGTCTGAGCTTAGTACGGAAATCAGTAATCAATTACTTCAATGTAATGTTATTTAGGGAATGAATGCAAGGCCTACCAACAGGAACAGGCCTGTTACTACTATTGGTACATTGTTCAACACGTACATGGTGACTTTTTCCTTCGTGTACAAACTCTGATGACGGATCGATGGCAGGATACAGAACAAGAAAGGTGTAATGAACCTGTGTCGGAAATGCATCGTTTCCATGTTAGAGACCGCTTACTCAATCGAACAAATGTTGTCACAGAGACTGCGGTCTAATACGCGCTGTACCACGGACCCATAGTTACAGCGTGTGTTGAAAACGGTTTCCATGTCAACGCAAGCGTTCGCATATTCCGTCTCACACGTTCATATCGTCCAGGCTGCATCCTGACAGTGTCAAAGACAGCATGAATATACTAATACACTGTTCCACTGTTTCCGCATCTGGAATGGGCTTTACATACATGATACTTCTGAAGTGGTCCCGTAACCAGAAATGGCACTGGTTGAGATCCAGTGAATGAGCAGGCCATGCAGGTGGACCTCCTCGTCCGATCCGCCGACCAGGCAAGACACGATTCAGATGTACCCGGACGTTAACGGCAAAGTGGACTGGACCACCATCTTGTAGCAGCGACATAAGCCTCCTAATCATCAGTGGCACTACTTCCTGGTTCAAATGGTTCAAATGGCTCTGAGCACTATGGGACTTAACTTCTGAGGTCATCAGTCCCCCAGAACTTAGAACTAGTTAAACCTAACTAACCTAAGGACATCACACACATCCATGCCCGAGGCAGGATTCGAACCTGCGACCGTAGCGGTCGCTCGGTTCCAGACTGAAGCGCCTAGAACCGCACGGCCACACCGGTTGGCCACTACTTCCTGCAGGGGAGGCAAAGTCACCCACGAGAAACACCGATAGTCCCGGCCTGTTAGGCGAAATGGGAAGAAAACTGCTCCCAAAATACAGTCGCTAATTATCAAAAATGGTTAAAAAAATGGTTCAAATGGCTCTGAGCACTATGGGACTTAACATCTGTGGTCATCAGTCCCCTAGAACTTAGAACTAGTTAAACCTAACTAACCTAAGGACATCACACACACCCATGCCCGAGGTAGGATTCGAACCTGCGACCGTAGCGGTCGCTCGGTTCCAGACTGAAGCGCCTAGAACCGCACGGCCACACCGGTTGGCCACTACTTCCTGCAGGGGAGGCAAAGTCACCCACAAGAAACACCGATAGTCCCGGCCTGTTAGGCGAAATGGGAAGAAAACTGATCCCAAAATACAGTCGCTAATTATCAAAAATGGTTAAAAAAATTGTTCAAATGGCTCTGAGCACTATGGGACTTAACATCTGTGGTCATCAGTGCCCTAGAACTTAGAGCTACTTAAACCTAACTAACCTAAGGACATCACACACAGCCATGCCCGAGGCAGGATTCGAATCTGCGACCGCAGCAGTCACGCGGTTCTGGACTGGGCGCCTAGAAACGCACGGCCACCGCGGCCGGCCGCTAATTATCCCAGCCCCCACGTTTCGGTTGCAACGAAGCTTATGACTCGCTCTCACCATACTATGCGGGTTCTGCTTACTATCCCACAAACGACTGTTATGAAAGTAAAAGATGCTACTCTGCGTAAAGGTGGCCTCATCTGACAATAGGATGGATGACACAAATCCCGGAATCGTGGTTACCTGGTGAAGAAACCAGTGGCAAAACTGCTACCAATGTGGAAAGTCTGTCGCTAGTAAGCCCTGCATACGTTTTAAGTGATAAGGGTAGTGACAATTGTCATGGAGAATGTTCCACGCGAGTGTCTGATTTAACCCGTACTGGCGGGGCAACTGCAGGTAGAGACACGGCGGCCGCCTTCCACAGTGTTAATCACAGTTTCCTCCAAGTCTGGTGTCCGAACAATTCGGGTAGGTCCTTCATGATTACCTGCTTCCTGAAACGAACGTGTCTCGGACAAGTGGCGAAACACAATTGAAAACATTGAATGTTGTGGTTGTTCTCAGTGGGCGTAGGTCTCTCTATACTACCTTCCTGCCCGCCGCCCGTTGCCATTTACTTTCCGTAAGTAAAAACCATGTTGGCAAGCTCTCGATTTGAATACGGAACCGCTGTGTACAGCGCTGTATCACATCCACTATAAGGTGCGTCAGCAAGAGAAGTGAACCGGACACAATATTACCAGTTACTATGGCAGGAGAGGGTGCTATACATGACGTATGAAGAACATTACCACCCTCTAGGACTGCAACCGTCCCTCCGTGGTACAGCAAGTATTAGACCGAAGTCTGTGTAACAATGTATGATTGAATAAGTGGTCTCTTGCATGGAAACCATGCATTTCTGGACATAAGTTCATTGTTCCGTCTCGTCCCATCGATCAATTTCTAGCGTTTTCACTCAATGGTAAAAATCACCATAATAGCAGAGCGCAATGCGATAATATGCTACAGATAACTGGGAGGATATCTGAAATGTACCCATCACCGAATTACATGACAAGTGAAGCACTTTCTTTTTATGACAGACATTTTATTCACAAGTAAAACAGACAAATAACATGTCTAATATTAGAAAAGTAGCTCTACTTACACTGACGTCAAGATCAGTGTACTAACAGTTCACTCAAAAATAGTACCATAGGAGAAAGTGATCAACGAGCAACTGCCTTACGAAAGCAGGACATTAAAAGTTCCATTTAACTACTCTGAATTGTCACAGCATTGTGCCTAGAAAGAAGAAGCCTCGGACGCAGTCAGCAGACTCATGAACTTAAAAGTATTTATTTCGCGCACAAAACAGTTCTCAAGTCACCAATCTCTTATATGCAGTTCGCCTTGCATCCTACGAGATGCCGCTTTATCGCTCTTGTTTTATCTTTTGAAATCATGCGAAAGGGAATAGCTGTGACCGTATAACTTCTTGAAATTCTGTACACGTTAATACGTATTCCATCCTGTTACTTCAAACTATTTGGAAGAACACATCACAAGTTAATTTTAGTAAGTGTTTTTTGTATCATTTGGTTGATAATCTTTACTGATACATCTGCATCCAATACGTAGAAAGAACACATAAAAGATAAATATTTCATAACTTTGCCTATGCCTGTACTCTAAACTGCGAACCCAGGGTCCAGAAGCAATGACGTTTTTCTTTGACCTCAGATTCCAGTTGTTGGATGGAAAAAGTTGCAATTAGAAAAGGGCTATTTTGTGGGAAAATGTTATTGGTATCTATCAACGAAGATTTTCCAGGCTTTTAATAAACTATGAAGAGAAATTAGTACGTTGATTATGTGGCTGTAATGTTGCGTAGTACCGTCGTACTATTGAGACAATAGATAATTTCTAACTTTGAACCGATCCTGATGAAATGTTGGCTAAGTCGTCGGTAAGTTACATGTTTCAACAGTGCATCAAGAGTGAGAGGATAAATGTTGCTCATAATGCCGTTCAAATCCCTCCTGAACTACAAGGCAAAAATCGCGTTTACAGAGGTCCAAAAGCCTGCTTATCGTCAAATTTTATTTCGACTTTTATCATCACTTGAAGAAACATTCCCGGCTGTGCACTAGTTATTATGGTTGAAACATTTTTTTAAGGTGCAAAAATAGTAATTTGCCGGAAACGCGACACCCAAAGAGCCCCGTTGGAGTTTCGAGTCTTCCCTCGGGCATTGCTGTGTGTCTTGTACTTAGCGCAAGTTAAAGTTAGAATATGTAGTGTGTAAGCATAGGGACCGATGACCTCAGCAGTTTGGTCCCATAGGAACTTACCACCACCAAAATGTTTCAAATGTCTCTAAGCACTATGGGACTTAACAGCTGAAGTCATCAGTCCCCTAGAATTAGAACTACTTAAACCTTAGTTACCTAAGGACATCACAGACATCCACGCCCGAGGCAGGATTCGAACCTACGACCGTAGCAGCAGCGCGGTTCCGGACTGAAGCGCCTAGAACCTCTCGGCCACAACGGCCGGCATCACCACCACCCAAAAAAAAAAAAAAAAAAAAATCGAAGTGTTCTTCATGTTTATGATAGCAGTTAACCTTTGTCCGCTATTTAAATAATAGATAATTAATTGGAACCTTCTTCTGCTGACAGGTTTTGTTGATACACCTCGATGGGGACAGCTGAAAATGTGTGCCGCGTCAAGGGACTCCTGCTTACGTAGTAGACGCTCTATCCATCTGACCTGCCGAGGACACAGATTAACTACACGACTGCAGGGACTTATCCCTTGCACGCTTCCCGTGAGACCCACATTCCCAACTGTCCACAATCTACATACGTAATGTCCCCAATAGACATTCCTATCGAGGTATATAAACAACACCTGTCGGCAGCTGAGGGTTTCAATTAAGATAACTGCTTCCATCAAAATCAATAGTTGTATAGAATCTGTTGTGTGAACTGTGATTTGGTGACACTTACACAACTTACAGACAACACTTTAACACAACGTTAACTTGGAGTTCTTTAACAACTTGACCAAATCTTTAACAGGGAGAGAGCGAGCGAGGTGGCGCAGTGGCAACAAACTGGACTCGCATTCGGGAGGACGACGGTTCAATCCCGCGTCCGGCCATCCTGATTTACCTTTTGCGTGATTTCCCTAAATCGCTCCAGGCAAATGCTGGGATGGTTCCCTTGAAAGGGCACAGCCGACTTCCTTCCCTAATCCGATGAGACCGATGATTTCGTTGTTTGGCGTCTTCCCACAAACAACCAAACAACCTTAGCCGGGAGAAAAAATTACTTAGTAGTTACTCACTGTAATGCAATGAAATTATCATTTTCATTTATAAATTAGTTAAATACCAAGCCACTGAATAACACAGGGAACGCCACAATTCCTAATTTGTTTGCTTCGTTGTGATGGCGTTCCAATGTAAAGTAGGTGCCATTCTTTGTGTCTGAATACCGAAGTTGGGAGTATTTTGATCCGTGGTTATGACTTATGATTTATCAGCATTTTGCTAAGACCGCCAGAGATATGTTAAAGATTGATCTTACAGAGACCGGGAGAGACAGGCATGCCTGATTCTGTTCATGGAGACACTGATCCAGTATAATCAAAACTGTTACAGATCATGTCGCTCCTGATCAAGGAGAATAGTAACCAGTAAAATTTATGGATAGCCTGCCAGAATTTTTCTTCTGGAATCGCTTGAATTTTTTGATAAAGATGAACATTGTTCCATTAAATGGTTTTGGCCCTAATAATGTTAAAATGTGTTTAGCGCGATATGGTCAGAGTGGTCGAGGCAGAATCGAGATGGGAAAACATTGAGGAAACTGACTCCTTAGTTTTGCAAAGTGTGCGGAGGGTAGAAGTATTAATACATCATTATGTCACAAGATACAAACTGTGGAGGAACAAACCGCATCGGGGTGACATAACCGGTACAATCTGCACACACCGTACAGTTTGGCTCACTCAGAGGTGACGTAAAATAATTAATAAAGGAAAATGAGGTACCGCGAGTCGCGGTCTCATTAACATCGTTAGCAGAGAGTAGAATAAGGAACATTAATGACTTTGTAATTTCCGAGCGTTCGCAATCAAATATGAGAACTTTGTCGATACCAGACAAGGTTGTTATGAGAGAATTAAGGGCGCTAACGGAATCGGTGCCCTATAATGGACAAAACTTTGATGACAAACACTCAGTGTTGTGGACGCTATTTCTTACTAATACTGCAGGTGGAGACCTACATATTGAAATACGGACGGCTAAATTTTAAGGCCGTTTACTGGACTCTTGGCTAATCGAGAGGAAATTAGAATTCATTAGTTTGTGAAATACTTGCGAAGATGTTGCCAGTGATAAGAAACTGCGCAGCTTCCGAAGAATTTGAATAAAAGCTCATGAAAGTGTTTTGCCCTCATGCAGACCAAAATAGCGTGCGTGTCAGCATCAAAAGCGCTCCTTCACTCGCTGCAACACCATTTAAGCAACATATTTCAACGGGACTTTAGAAAGAAATTGGCATCTTGACCACCTACACTATAATGGAGGGCTGATCGAATTATTTTTAAACACTGACGGGTGTATTTTCGTCGTGTAGAGATACCTGTACTTAATAAATATTCAAACAAGCACTGAGAATATACTTGAAAGGTTTATTACTTGGTATTACACAAAAGGCACAGTTGCTATAGATAACTTGTAAACAACAGAAACACTAACCAAGGAACAGAATAAACGTAAAAACAAAAGTTACACCTCCAAGCAGTAGGCAACAACATTATACAGCGCTCCAAGCGGCGGACTCAAACTTAGCGGTTTACGCCACTCATTTGTGGCCGTGCAGTCACTGCCGACACAGCTGTATTTATGGATGTTGCGAAGGGAACTAACGTGTGAGGACACAGCAGTTGACGTGAGCAGCGGTCGCTACAGGAGCCACCTTGGTGAAAGCGGAGTGTGGTGCGTCTTCTCTGAACCTAGCCGGGAAGTGGACATGTCGTCCAGAGCGGGTGGTACGTGTAGGTTCTGCATCGACCTGTTGTGGCGGGGGTGCTGGAAGTCGAGATGTTGCATCTGTCAGGCGTTGAGCTCTTGACCATAAGGTGGGTGATGTCTCCTTGGAAATGAGTCCAGTATACGGTGGCTGCAATGGTGGCTTGACGCTGTCTGTACGTAACATAACATGCGAACAGCTTTTGAGGTTGTTGTGCACAAAAGTTGTTGGCCTTTGTGGGTTTGATTTGGCTTAACTTGCGAAGGAACTCTGTTTGGTTGTCCGTTTTGACAGTAGGCCTGTGTCGACAAACTCCCCTCGTAGGCGCAGAGTCTCGCCATAAACCAATTCAGCTGCCGAGGACTCTATATCTGGTTTGTATATGGCTCGTAGACCAAGCAGGACTATGGGTAGTGCAGACGTTAAAGATGTCCCATGGCACATTAGAGCAGCCTTCAGCGTTCGATGCCAACGTTCGAGCATGCCATTGCTAGCCGGATGATAATTGGTCGTTTAGTGATGGACGTGCCCACAGAACTTCGCCAACTGTGTGGACAAATCTGACTCGAACTGTCGGCCTCTGTCCGTGGTGATATGGAGCGGACAGCCGAATCTCGCCAGCCGGGTTGATGTGAAAGCGATGGTTAGTGTTTTCACGGAGATGTTGTCCGTTGGTACTGCTTCAGGCCGTCGCATGTATCGGTCAGTCATTGTGAATATGTACCGCTGGCCATCCGATGGAGGAGGTGGCCCTATTACGTCAAGATGAACATGGATGGAACGTTAAGAAGCGTCTGGGAACTTTCCTATTGGGGGATGAATGTGGCGAGTGATTTTGAAAAGTTGGCAACGCCGGCAAGTTCTCGTCCATTCACGGCATTCTCTTTCTACCCCTGGCCACACTGACCTTTGAGACACTAGCTTGAATGTCGACCGGACTCCTGGGTGGCAAAGATTACGCAAGGACTCGAACACTGGCCTGCGAAATGCAACGGGAGCAAAAGGGCATGGTATGCCATGTGACTCTTCACAGTACAATTTCATGTTCTCGCCAGGAATGTCTACTTGCTGTAACTTGAGTACTGCAGTGTCGTCATACAATATGGTGTGTAGCTAGGAATCTTCTTATTGCGCCCTGGCAAGCGCCATCATGTCCCCAGGCTTTGAGACACTGGCCACTCTGGAGAGGCAGTCCGCAACCACATTAGTAATGCCTGATATATGGCGGATGTCCATATTAAACTGGCTAATAAATTCCAATTGACTGTACTCCCGTGAAGAGCAAGTGTTGCTGTTTTTCTTGAAGGCATCTGTTAAACGCTTGTCATCGGTGTATATCACAAACTCTCAGGCCTCAACCTGTGGCCGAAATTACTTGATTGCTTGGTATATGGCTAAAAGTTCCCGATCATATGTGCTCCATCTTTGTTGTGCAGGTGACAGCTTGTGCAAGAAATAAGCCGGCGGCTGCCAGGCATCGTCCACCCATTGTTGGAGGCTAACTGACTGGCATCCACCAGTAATGCCAGTGCAGGTTGGAGATTGGGGATGCGCCAGCAGTGCTGCTTGTGCTAGGCTCGTTTTGATTACTTCGAAAGACGCATTCATCTCGTCGGTCCGCTGCACAGGAGAACTGCTCTTAATCTTGGAACCAGCCAGTGCTGCGTTCAACGGCGCCTGTTGTTCGACAGTGCATCGTAAATGACGGCGGTAAAAACTGAGAATTCCTAAGTGTCTGAGTAGCTCTTTTATTGTAGATGGTTTGGATAATTGAAATATGGCTTCAATCTTCTCAGTGTGCGGACGCAGCAGTCGACGTGAGTAGCGGTCGCTACAACATCATTCTGAGACAGCTGAAGAGATCCCTCATTTGCTTTGAGAGGAATGACGCGGAGGCATTTAAATTAACTTTAATTGATATTGATGAGCATGTGCCAGAAGAGCACAGTGTAGGTGTTGTTATGGAAATAAGACAGTGCGGAAATTCATGGGAAAAGGAGCGCAGCAAAGGAAATCTAGAAGAGAGCAGCAATGGCAGCCTCAGAATAAGTGAACGAACTGACGTACTCGAAGGCGTAGACATTCCAAGGAAGGAGCACTGCAAGGTTACGGAGTACTAGAGCAGCCGAGAGAGAGAGAGAGAGAGAGAAAATGGAGCAGTGTAGATTGTTGAAGTGTAGAATCCTGCTCCAGATTGCGGCCAATAAGCCTGGAAAAAATGAGACCTTTCGTACAGCAGGATTTCCATTAGTTTTTATTTGTATTTAGTTATAAGAGTTTGAGTATGTTTTGTAGGTTTTTAGTGTGTTTTGTACACGAATGTTACTTTTCGTGCTCGACAGGGTTAATTTTAACAGGGTTTGGCGTCTCGCGATGGTTCTTCGTGTCCGTCAAGGAGCGCACAATATTTCAGTTTACAATCACATGGGATAAGAATCATTAAGTACATAACACACGTTTTACGAATTTTCTACACAAATATGCACAGCTCCAAGCAAGGAGAATCATCAGCGAGTTCTATCGAGGTGTGTTCATGTTGTTCTCTTTCATCAGCGTCAACAGATCTACACAACGTACACTGAAGTGTAATGTGTCGTTCCTCAAAAGATGTAACGTCCTTTGTATTGCTTACTGTGCCTCATCGTTTCATTGTCGTCTGGACCATAAGTCGTACAAGACATGTTTTATGCTGTAAGACATTGGATTCGGATTTTGTAGAGGGAAACCTTTCTCCTCTACTACTTATTTGAGAATTTATGAGGAGTAGGCATCCTTTTCTGTAGCGTGAGAGTTGGTTTAATGTGAAAGACCTGATGAGGATTCTTGTTATGTATGTTTTACCTGGTAATGGTACATACTGTAGATATCTTAGGGAGACATGACCTGCTGCTGGCTGCGAATGGCGCCCATGGGTACTTGATGATGTTCCTTGATGATCTGACAGTCACCAGCCTTAGCCACTTGAGCGGTGGGCAAGACTGACGACATTCTTGTCACAGATTTTATGTTGGTGTACGTCACCTTTCTACGCACTGCACCTTATTTAATAGTAAGTACTGTGCAATTTTGATTACGCCACCCATAGTGAACTTGTAGTCCACAGGGTACACCTCATCGAAATTGATCGCATGGACAGACTAACAAATGAGTGCACCAGATATGTGTTGAATAAAAGAATTTCGGGGAATGGCTTTTGGTTTTCTTTTAATGTAGTGTGCCAGTTTCTTTACGCTAGTGTGGAACTGTGGAAACCATGTTTTTCTTTACTTTGAGGTACACTGAAAGTAATATGGAGTAAAAATCATTGCTTGATAACATTTTTTACCGTTCTGCATTCCCTTGAGACATATTAATTACTCACAGAACCATTAGAACGTTAGGATCTACATATGGGGTTGTAAGGATATGTACGAATACTGTATTTGCTAACTGTAGTGCATAAACGTTGTAGGACAAACTTTGATGCAAGAAGTTGATAAAATATCATTATATCGACGTCTCTTCCAAAATGTATCGATATGCACCGGTGATACCACTACTTTTATTTTATGTTACATTTCTTCGCAATTTGCGGTAAATTGTTGTTTTGAATTTGTAGTAGAACATGATTTTAATTTCACTGTGTGAAAGAGTCTTACTGCTTTCTGAGCTTTCATCACATCTAGACTTTATTTTTGAGTGTGTGAAACAAGTATAGATGGCACAAAGAAGTCCGCATGCAATGGAGGGTGACGGCACGAATAGGATAAGAATATTTCGGATGTGTAGAAATAGCATACCAGTTGTCCAAAAAAAAAAATAATAATAATAATTAATGTAACTAATGTGCTGTTTTTCCACGTCCTCTTTCCTCAATAACAGTTGCTGAAAATGAACAAAATTCTAAATGACGAGATTGGTCTTAGCTTTAGACGGAGACGTGTGAGAGAAAATGCTAACGTAAACGGCGCTCGGTCTGCAATCACTGATAGTGGTGACACGCGGGTTTGACGTATACTAATGGACCGCGGCCGATTTAAAGGCTACCACCTAGCAAGTGTGGTGTCTGGCGGTGACACCACAAGGAGTTTCGTATTCTTTTTGAGTTCTGGTGCTCGGTTGAAGTAGGTGAGCCGGTCAGGGTGGCCGAGAGGTTCAAGGCACTACAGTCTGGAGCCGTACGACCGCTACGGTCGCAGGTTCGAATCCTGCCTCGGGCATGGATGTGTGTGATGTCCTTAGGTTGGTTAGGTTTAAGTAGTTCTAAGTTTTAGGGGACTGATGACCTCAGACGTTATGTCTCATAGTGCTCAGAGCCATTTTGAAGTAGGTGATTTTCTTAAAATGTCAATACTGGGTGACAATCGAGCTCTGCAATAAAGGTAGTTGTAATTTTCTTAAAAAAGAAAGATGATGGTGTGATGTGACTTTGTTGTTGTTGTTGTTGTTATGGTCTTCAGTCCTGAGACTGGTTTGATGCAGCTCTCCATGCTACTCTATCCTGTGCAAGCTTCTTCATCTCCCAGTACCTATTGCAACCTACATCCTTCTGAATCTGCTTAGTGTATTCATCTCTTGGTCTCCCCCTACGATTTTTACCCTCCACGCTGCCCTCCAATACTAAATTGGTGATCCCTTGATGCCTCAGAACATGTCCTACCAACCGATCCCTTCTTCTGGTCAAGTTGTGCCACAAACTTCTCTTCTCCCCAATCCTATTCAATACTTCCTCATTAGTTATGTGATCTACCCATCTAATCTTCAGCATTCTTCTGTAGCACCACATTTCGAAAGATCCTATTCTCTTCTTGTCCAAACTATTTACCGTCCATGTTTCACTTCCATACATGGCTACACTCCATACAAATACTTTCAGAAATGACTTCCTGACACTTAAATCTATACTCGATGTTAACAAATTTCTCTTCTTCAAAAACGCTTTTCTTGCCATTGCCAGTCTACATTTTATATCCTCTCTACTTCGGCCATCATCAGTTATTTTGCTCCCCAAATAGGAAAACTCCTTTACTACTTGAAGTGTCTCATTTCCTAATCTAATACCCTCAACATCACCCGACTTAATTCGACTACATTCCATTATCCTCGTTTTGCTTTTGTTGATGTTCATCTTATATCCTCCCTTCAAGACACCATCCATTCCGTTCAACTGCTCTTCCAAGTCCTTTGCTGTCTCTGACAGAATTACAATGTCATCGGCGAACCTCAACGTTTTTATTTCTTCTCCATGGATTTTAATACCTGCTCCGAATTTTTCTTTTGTTTCCTTTACTGCTTGCTCAATATACAGATTGAATAACATCGGGGAGAGGCTACAACCCTGTCTTACTCCCTTCCCAACCACTGCTTCCCTTTCCTGTCCCTCGACTCTTATAACTGCCATCTGGTTTCTGTACAATAGCCTTTCGCTCCCTGTATTTTACCCCTGCCACCTTTAGAATTTGAAAGAGAGTATTCCAGTCAACATTGTCAAAAGCTCTCTCTAAGTCTACAAATGCTAGAAACGTAGGTTTGCCTTTCCTTAATCTTTCTTCTAAGATAAGTCGTAAGGTCAGTATTGCCTCACGTGTTCCAGTATTTCTACGGAATCCAAACTGATCTTCCCCGAGGTCGGCTTCTACCAGTTTTTCCATTCGTCTGTAAAGATGTGACTTTACAGTTACAATTTGCTGGACAATATTTAAATATTTACCTATTTCTTCGCTAATTCTCAGGAGAGTACTAGGCTTGCTAAATCGGGAATATAACTTCAAATTATCTCAAGAAACTTGCCGGTCCAGTTGTTTGCCCTGTGGTCTTGTATGAGCACAGGAGGTTAGTCACAGAGGCTCTAGAAAAGGGAAATGTATCCATGAAGCAATGCAGTCCGCGGAAGCGTTTACTATAAGCTACTCCATGATTTGGCGGCGAACGCAGATTTCTCGTTCGAAGGGAACCGCCACTCCTGTCTCTAGGGTATAACTGTGCGTGACAAATACACCTCCCTGTAAGCAGATCTAAGAACAGGCCACCACAATGCTGCTCTAATACTGTGGGAATATCCGTTTCCTTTCACTCCATATCTTACCCAACTAAAGAGCGCTTGCCTGGCACCATTCATAGGTGCGAAGAGCTCAGCCAGTAAACAGATCCTGACCAGCACACGATACCAATCTCTTGTTTGTTAAGATGCATTTTGTAAGCCAATAATGGGAAATTTCTGCAGACCTCCTCTGCAGTCACATAAAAAAGGCGAAAATATCTGTTGCCTCTGAGGCAATGGCTGGGATTCCTCTCCTTCATGCAGAATTTTTCAAGAAAGTCGTGAGTTACACTTCGAGGAGGACACTTTCGGGCACTTGTCATGGGAAATCTAGGTGGGGCACTTGACGTTCTGCCACATATGGAGAGAGAGCTGCTGTCCTGCTGCAAGGGAGAGAGAGACTTTTGGTCCTGACGCTGACAGGGCGCACGTGTGCTGGGTTTTGCGGAAGTGTCGCATTTCGCATTAGCGCTATCCACTTTCTGAGCAACTCACGTTTTGTATGATTTGCTAGGCAACTCGAGTAACTTGATTAATTTTACCACTTTCATGTGTCTACGACTCATTTACTTTGCATTTGCGAGCTTCGAAGATTAGGAAAGCTCGTGTTCTTTACCAAGTAGTCTTCCTCGTAGAGGAGGTACTTCCCCTCAGTTTTAACAGGGCATTAATGATTTATCTGAGCTTAAAGAGAGTTTTGTGTTATAATATTATAGAAGACTTTGTGTTTGTTGCGTTGGAGCAATTTATCAGTCATGTGTGTGTCTGAATCTTAAAATAAATAAACGACTTATTGAATTAGGACTTTATCCGAATGTGAGAACCAAACTATCATCCTAAAACTGATCCTCGTTTGGTGACCCTCCAGAGACAAGTACAACTCCTGCATTCCTAATCTTTTGTGTCATCGTGACGATGTACAATTGCAAATCAGGTGCCAGCCCTTTTGTTTAAATATCAAATATGAGTGTATTTTGATCTGTGATTATGACTTATGATTTACGAGCTTGATACAGAGATCATTGCAGAGAAACCAAGAAAGACAGGCACTCCTGGTTCCGTTCGTATCAATCCTAACCCAGGATAAGCGTAACAGTTGCAGTTTATGTCGACCTAGACATAAGAGAATAATTCAAGAGTTCAATGCATATAAATTTACTCTATGCTTGTCTTTGATACGTTACCGTTCGCTACTTGTTGTCTGTTAATGCTTGACAATCTCTGTAATGAAGGTTGAACAGCTCGCTTATAATTAAACAAATTATTCGCTAAAGAAGTTGTTTCCTTCTCTGTTGTTATTCTGCGGTTGCAGACTCATCCCCTCATTATGGGAGATACTGGATTTTACTTTTCAGCTAGATTTTTGTGAAGACGAACGTAGGTCCTCAAATTTATTCGCAGTAGATACTGATGAGTGTACTAAAGAAAAAGTTATGCGACCATAAGGAATATGTAGGTAAATATGAGGGCATTATTTTAGTAATACAACAAGTACGGTACGGTGTGCCTCAAGGATACATAATAGAGCCTGTAATGTTTTCATTATAAGTAAAAGAAGCATTTGACAGTATTAGAACAGCATAAAATTGGTCGTGCTAATGCTGTAGTGCATAGAAAAGTATTGTCGTTGGACGACCGTAAGATATTGAAGAAAATTTTGCATAAAATTTCTACTGGGTGTGATGAGTGACAGCTATCTGAGTGTGGGTAATTGTAAAACAATGCCGGCCGGAGTGGCCGAGCGATTAAAGGCGCTACAGTCTGGAACCGCACGGCCGCTACGGTCGCAGGTTCGAATCCTGCCTCGGGCATGGATGTGTGTGATATCCTTAGGTTAGTTAGGTGTAAGTAGTTCTAAGTTCTAGGGGACTTATGACCACAGCAGTTGAGTCCCATAGTGCTCAGAGCCATTTTTTTGTAAAACAATGACCATAAATATGCTAAAAATCTGATAGTACCTGATAATAAAATTAGTGGTGAACATCTTGAGAACTTCACCACGTAAATACAGTTACCAGCAACACTAAGGATTTATAAATAGTGGGATGCTTACGTAAAGTCGGTATTACAGTAGGGGAATGGAATACTTAGATTTGTCGCAAGGGTTCTGGGAGAATTCAAAGCATCTGTAAAGGAAGTAGCATAGAAGACGCTAGTCCGAGTTAGTAACATGTCCCATAGATATTATAGACGATTCTTTCGTGGGACTGAAAGAATTGTCCAGCAGAAATGATTTTAGGTTAGATTTAAAACTTGCTTTGCTTCGTGTCACACTTCTTTTGTTATTGGGCAAAGAATGAAAATTTTTTGTTGCTCCATATTGCATTTCTTTCTGTGCCACTGACGGCTTTAGTAATGGGTAATGAAGCTCATTTTTTCTCTAGCTTTGTTGGTATGGACGTCACTATTCTTTTGAAATTGGATTATTTATGG
Source organism: Schistocerca cancellata (assembly GCF_023864275.1). Taxonomy (NCBI): domain Eukaryota; kingdom Metazoa; phylum Arthropoda; class Insecta; order Orthoptera; family Acrididae; genus Schistocerca; species Schistocerca cancellata. Next base: position 832,321,201 of record NC_064626.1, on the reverse strand, counting down.
TGAAATCCATCAGGGAATACTGTGTCGCTCGGGCGCCTTGTTATCGATTCTGGTGTTTTATGAACCTCTTTGATTGCTGTGCTACGTTACGGTTTATCTGGCGCCCGATTTGATGAAGTTTTTGCAGCAATGCGAGGACGATTTACGCACGCATGCAGCTCACCTGCTCAGGGGGCGGTAGCTGAAAGTAGGTGGGGAGTTGGCCGTTGGTCGGAGCCGTGCTTGCGATGGTGGCTTTTGCCGAAGTATCATGGTGGGCCACTCCCCGTGTTTGGATAACTAGTGTTCACTTCGCGGATCGCGCCTTCGCCTACTGGAAAGCTGAAGCCTTACTCTGTCTGCGAGGTGACGAGGCCACAGGCTGCAGTTCGTTTTGGCCGTTCCCTGCTGTCTCGGTTGGTGGACGGGGAAATCCACTTCATCCATACTGACTTCGGCCTAATGCAGGAACCATCTTAAGTTCCGTATGTGGCCGGCGTTAGTGTGTTAGGTGGTGGTTCCCGTGACTAGCTTCTTCTCTGTCGTTTTGTTATCCTTACCCGATCATTGTACTGGCTGTAGTTTGGCCGAAGCATTAACGCTCATTCAATTGCAATCCGCGCTTTGCGCTGTTGGTGTATGTGTTTATAAATTTAAGTGTTCTGTATTCCTGAATTTAAACACTTCCTCTCAAGTTTAACACTTGTGCTCTATTTCCGTGGTGTTTTGTTGGTGACCTGTGCGATCTCTTACTTCCTATCTGGTTTGCATTCTGAGTGTATGTTTTAGTATACATACTGGTTATGCACTGTGTCCACGATAACCGGCAGTAACGTCTTTTCATGACTTGTAAGTTGTAATCCAGTGTAACTGTCTCTTCTGTCTACGTACAGCAAGTCAGAATTTATTGAATTGCAATTTGCGCTAATGGAGCGTGTATTTGCTAATCTAAATGTCAGCTTCACTGAATTTAACTACTTCTTTTTCGTTAATATTTTTGAGAAATAAAAGACAAAGATTCTATTGTATGTTCACATGCCACTGTCATTCGCTTACTTTGTATATCTAATTAGTACTACATGTTCTAGAAACTGTTCTGAGTCGTACAACCGCCTTGACGCCTAAAAGTAAAGCTCTTATTAATAACAGGTGAATTTTTGTTCCATTACAGTATTCTGCTCCGTCTGCATCATGGACATCCGTAAACTGTTTGTTTTTGAAGTAATGTTATTAACATCCTACTCTGTCTGGTTACAGACGTCTATACCTTGTTCCTTTTTTAAACTTTGGGTTATTTTACCCATTTGTTTTACTGCTGACCATAAAAATTCCACTTTTTCAACTTCATAAACATGTAAAAAGTTATCTCTCACAAAATTTGTTTAATTTTTCCCGCTCTGTGCTTCACAGACGAGTATAATTTGTTGTTCCTCTCAAACATTGCGCATCAGTGGAATCACTCATATGCTTTGATAAGTTTTCAACGAACAGTTGCGTCTTCTGCATAGGCATGTACAACTTGTTGTATTTAAAAATTATTTTGCGTTCATGGTCTTTATATCTGTTTCATAGATGCGTATAGCTGCTGTTAGTTGTCACTTACTGTTTAGTACAGAAACTGTTGTTAAAATCTATGCTAAATTCCTGTACTTTTATCAGAACCTAATGATTTGTTTTCAATTTCCTGATGGTTGTAATCAAATGTTGGCCGGTCGTGGCTAATCAGTTATACTCGTTTGGATACATATAAGATAGGACACTGTTGTACATAAATAACTTTTTTTAACTTATGGTACTGACGCTCGCCGTCTTACTACTTCCAAATCCTAACTCCTTACCACTTCTAATATACTGGGTGATCAAAAAGTCAGTATAAATTTGAAAACTTAATAAAGCACGGGAGAATGTAGATAGAGAGGTAAAAATTGACACACTGACAACATGCTTGGAATTACATTGGGTTTTATTAGAACAAAAGAAAAAAAGAAAAAAACAAAGTTCACAAAATGTCCGACCGATGGCGCTGGACAGCAAAACGTCAGTGACTGCGCATGACAATCGTGTATAAAAGGAGCTGTAATGAGAGAGAGAATCAGATGCGCCAGCAGTCGCAGCATGTTGACGTTACCTGAAAAGGCGCTTTTAGTGAAGCTGTATTACCAGAATGGGGAATGTACTAGTTCAGCGTTACGATCCTATCGCCATAGGAAGGGGATTCGAACGGGTAAAGGTCCATTGACAAATGCAGCTGTGGTGAGAATGATTTCGAAGTTCGAAACCACGAGTTGCTTAGACGATAGACCCCGTAGTGGCCGACCGAGCACAAGACGTAACGCTGCTGAGACAGTTCAGGAAGAAATGGAGACTGTAGCGGGTTCGTCTACGCACGGGGAAGTCAGCGTTCGTGCAGTCGCACGTCGCACCGGCATTCCATTACACTACTGTTTGGTTGGCACTTAGGCGTACCCTCCGATGCGATCCGTACAAAATCCATCGGCACCACGAACTGTTACCTGGCGATTTAATGAAGCGCAGGGCATTTGCGGTGTGGGCGATTCAAAAAATGGCGGAAGATGACGGTTGGTTGAGTAACGTGTTGTGGACCGACGAAGCTCATTTCTCACTCCGAGGGTCTGTCTACGCCCATAACTGCACAATTTGGGCTACCGAAAATCCTAGAACTGTCGTGGAAACTCCATTGCACGACGAGAAAGTCACGGTGTGAGTTGGATTTGCCACATCTACCGTTATCGGGCCTTTTCTCTTCGAGGATATGCGTGATTCTGGTTTTGTAACTGCTACCGTGACGGGTGAGAGGTACGCCGATATGTTACAGAGTCGCATCATCCCCAGCCTGGCTGATAAACACCTGCTGGAAAGTACGATGTTTATGCGGGATGGCGCTTCACACCATATTGCTAGAAGCGTGAAAGATCTCTTGCGTGCGTCGTTTGGTGTTGATCGTGTGCTCAGCCGCCACTTTCGTGATGCTTGGCCTCCCAAGTCCCCAGACCTCAGTCCGTGCGATAATTGGCTTTGGGGTTACCTGAAGTCACAAGTGTATCGTGATCGACAGACATCTTTAGGGATGCTGAAAGACAACATCCGACGCCAATGCCTCACCATAACTCCGGACATGCTTTACAGTGCTGTTAACAACATTATTCCTCGACTACAGCTATTGTTGAGGAATGATGGTGGACATATTGAGCATTTCCTGTAAAGAACATGGTCTTTGCTTTGTCTTACTTTGTTATGCTAATTATTGTTATTCTGATCAGATGAAGCGCCATCTGTCGGTCAATTTTTGAACTTTTGTATTTTTTGGGTTCTAATAAAACCCCATGTCATTCCAAGCAGGTGTGTCAATTTTTGCCTCTCTATCTACATTATTCCGTGGTTTATTAAGTTTTCAAATTTATACTGACTTTTTGATCATCCGGTATGTACTGTGATTGTGCAGTTAAAACCCGTAACTCACAAGAATTACCTGGATGACGACCGCACGTGAACAAACCACATCACCCTGAGTGCACGCTTTTGTACAATCACTACTTCTTTAGGTGACGACTTACCGCAGAAAATTATTCCTTAAGGGCTTATTGAGCAGAAATATACAGAAAATGCCAAGGGGTCGATCTGAATTTAGTTAGCTGGGATGCTTAATAATACGCTTCTTGCAGGGCAGGTTTTCATCAATACGTACACCCATAAATTTGGAACATTCTGCTTTGTTCATTGACTCTCGCGAATAATTCTGCTGCGTTGTTCCAGAATTCGAAATCCTTATAAAGTGGGCAATATAGACACCTAATGCAGAGATGCGATAGTGTGATAGCAACACGTCGGTATAGTCCTCACGAATATGCAACAGACGTGTTTGGAGAACTTAAATGGCAATCTCAAGAAGAAAGGCGAAGTAGTTTCCGTGGAACTCTGTTGGGTAGTTTTAGAGAACCGGTGTCCGAAGATGATTCTACGACCAGTAGACTACAGCTTTTCCATATCTCACGTAGCAATCATGAGAAGAAGATAAGAGAGACCGGGGTACATCCTGTAGGCATATACTGTAGACACTAAAATTTCTCTAGCTCACTAAACGAATGGAATGGGAAAGAAATCCGATAACAGTGATACAATGTACTCTCTGCCATGCACTGTGGAGTGGCCTGGGGGAATATCTTAGGTAAGTGTTGATGTAAATTTATTAACATCTGAACATATACAGAAAGTGGACTCCGTTTATCCAGACCTATATGATCAATGGCAGTGGTAAAAGTTTCATACGGCTGGGGCTATATACAGCTAAACACAACTAATGATATTATTGGATGATATGCAATGGCAAGGAAGGCAGATGAGGTACGTCGGACGTAGAACTGTGAGGATTGGTTGTGTGTCATGCTTGGGTAGCTCATTGGGTAGAGCACTTGACCGCGAAAGGCAGACGTCATGGGATTGGGTTCCTGTCCGTCATACAGTTTTGACCGGACAGGAAGTTTTATAACAGGACACACTCCTCTACAGAGTGAAAAACTCGTTCTGGAATAAAATTTTGCGTTGGGTGCTCCGGGATATATTAAACGTCTTTGTTAACAGCATGAGGCGGCAGGAAGCTGTGGCAGGTCAGGCGAAGTGAACGCTGGCCACGTCGTGTCTTGCGTCGTATATATTACATGGCTGCAACCAGCAGCCTCTGGCCACACTTCCGCGGCGTGGTGACGTAACGCACCGGATGGGGCTTCCCCCATTCCATACCTCCCCCCCCCCCCTAACCAGGCTACCTGCCGCTGAATTATGAAACAACTGGTCCCGGCGGGTTTTAGCAGATTACGCTGCTTTGTCGTTCGCTCTGCTGTTCACAAAATATTAATTGCTTGGCATATTCGCATTCAGCGCTAATTTCCTGCAATCAGCGGACCTCTCTAAATGGCTCAGTGAGTCGTTATGCCGCTAGTTGGCGACCAGGCCAACGACACTCGCAGGACTAACGAGCGGGCTTACGCTGTGGCATTCATTAACTTGAAAGCTCGCCTAGAGCGACATTCATTTTATAGCTTTTAGCACCAGATTAATGCCCTGAGAATTTGTTGGAAGTTGCTGTTACTCTTTTCAAATCAGTGAAATTAGTCTTGATTTTTTTCCATATTTTTGATTTAAAGCCCCTTATGGCTTTCGCCATATAAACAATTACATGTAAATATACAGGGTGATTCAAAAAGAATACCACAACTTTAAAAATGTGTATTTAATGAAAGAAACATAATATAACCTTCTGTTATACATCATTACAAAGAGTATTTAAAAAGTTTTTTTTCACTCAAAAACAAGTTCAGAGATGTTCAATATGGCCCCCTCCAGACACTCGAGCAATATCAACCCGATACTCCAACTCGTTCCACACTCTCTGTAGCATATCAGGCGTAACAGTTTGGATAGCTGCTGTTATTTCTCGTTTCAAATCATCAATGGTGGCTGGGAGAGGTGGCCGAAACACCATATCCTTAACATACCCCCATAAGAAAAAATCGCAGGGGGTAAGATCAGGGCTTCTTGGAGGCCAGTGATGAAGTGCTCTGTCACGGGCTGCCTGGCGGCCGATCCATCGCCTCGGGTAGTTGACGTTCAGGTAGTTACGGACAGATAAGTGCCAATGTGGTGGCGCTCCATCCTGCTGAAATATGAATTGTTGTGCTTCTTGTTCGAGCTGAGGGAACAGCCAATTCTCTAACATCTCCAGATACTGTAGTCCAGTTACAGTAGCACCTTCGAAGAAAAAGGGACCAAAAACTTTATTGGCTGAAATGGCACAGAAAACGTTCACCTTAGGCGAGTCACGTTCATACTGAGTTGTTTCCCGCGGATTCTCAGTGCCCCATATACAGACATTGTGACGGTTGACTTCCCCGTTAGTGTGGAAAGTTGCTTCATCACTAAATACAATCTTTGAAACGAAAGATTCATCTGTTTCCATTTGAGCAAGGATAAAATCACAGAAATCGATTCTTTTAATTTTATCAGCTGCAGACAGTGCTTGAACCAATTTCAGACGCTAAGGTTTCGTAACTAACCTTTTTCGTAGGACTCTCCATACAGTTGATTGTGGAATTTGCTGCTCTCTGCTAGCTCTGCGAGTCGATTTTCCTGGGCTGCGAACAAATGCTTGCTGGATGCGTGCTACATTTTCATCACTCGTTCTCGGCCGTCCAGAACTTTTCCCTTTGCACAAACACCCATTCTCTGTAAACCGTTTATACCAACGTTTAATACACCACCTATCAGGAGGTTTAACACCATACTTCGTTCGAAATGCACGCTGAACAACTGTCGTCGATTCACTTCTGCCGTACTCAATAACACAAAAAGCTTTCTGTTGAGCGGTCGCCATCTTAGCATCAACTGACGCTGACGCCTAGTCAACAGCGCCTCAAGCAAACAAATGTACAACTAAATGAAACTTTATAGCTCCCTTAATTCGCCGACAGATAGTGCTTAGCTCTGCCTTTTGTCGTTGCAGAGTTTTAAATCCCTAAAGTTGTGGTATTCTTTTTGAATCACCCATCCTTATTTCTCACGTTCCCTAAGTGTGATATAAATACGTGAAAGCAGAACGCTCGTACAATCTTCCTGGAATATGGGTTCCATAAGGTTAAGCAACAACATTTCGTGAGAACAACGTCAAGGTTCTTTAAAAATCAACACTGAAATTACCCGTGTATTTCTGTTACATTCTGATACGGTTCGACCTTTTACAATCAGTTTGTAAGTAGATTAGAAGTACTTTCGTCAAGTAAACGTGTTTTCCACCAAGTTACTTCGGATGTAAGATCACCAGAAAACTTTATGTCCATAAGCTGTACACGTGAAATCAGTTAGAGATACTGAATTTAGACAATCAAAATAAAAGAAGTTGTGATTTACGTAACGGTACAATACTGTTAATTGGACGGTCTTGTAATGTCAAGAGAATAATACTAATTACCTGCTGCACCATTCTTATCGCACCTACATTGAATTTCTTTTATGAGAGTGGAATATCTAAGAGCATATTCTCGACATAGCGATTGTACTTGATCGATGCTGTGAGCGAAATTATTACTTCCATGAAGTAAATTTGAGAAAGTTAACAATGTCATCACACAGACGTCCACAGGACAGATTACTCGCTACAGCTTACCAGAGACTGCAATGCGAGAACTTTTCCTCACTGTCCACGTTTACGTACGACGAATGCATTTAGATGGTATGCCCTCAAGCCATGTATGAAATTTTTCTCTCCTGGAGACGTGATCGACATGAAATAAATTTTTCAGTTAGTATGAACTGCATCTAGTTTAGCGAAATGCATGAGAAAAGAAGAAGTGCGATATAAAGCTAAGCAGAAACGTGTTACATTGTTATTCACTTTTAAATCGCGTTAAAATCTAAAACTATTCACGTAGCTTTAGCGGCAATGAGAGACGCTTACGAGGTGTAAACACGAATTTTGGACAATAGCAACTTGCCAAATACTGTAATGTACCTACGTCGTGAACTCTTTCTCAAATTGATATAGATATTCTAAAATAACTTTTCACAAAAGGTGAGGAATTTGCTGTTCAACAAGTGTAAACTTTTTGTGAGAGAAGAAACTTTTTTGGCGCTAGTGTGTACTTTCTAACGAACATTCGAGCCGTCATGTTTTCTAATGGGTAAATTATTGTTATTTGCTGTGCAACTTTCCGTGTGGTGAAATGCTGCTCATATGGTACATAATTATGAAGCGAAGAGTCGTGGCATCTCCTTTGCCATATAAACATCATGTAAATAGTCTTTTCAAGCTTATTTAGATAATAAAGACAAATATTTGCTTTTGGAACCCACACATTTCTATAATATTTTGGTAGAAACCAACTATTCAACCTCGCCTCCTTCATACTAGTGGCATTTGCCTCTCTACGCATTGACACTCGCAGAAGAAACTGTATCGATGTCGACCGTGAACCCCTATTTATTTAATATTACTACGGTTACCAGTTGGTGCTCCTAAGCGTGCTTCGTTTTTAGATATTAAACTGACATGAACAGATCGTCTGCAGTAAATAAAATAATAAATACCTGTACATTGTAAGGCCAGAGCTTGGCTCTGACAAAAGAGTTGTTGAACCATGAATTGAGAACCACTTATGGGGAAGACATGAAAACTGGCATATAGGCCAACGACCACAATACTCATTACAACACAACACGACGTTGAAGTTGTTGCAAGCCTTCATTACATGGGATTATAATCCTGAAATTGCATAGAGCTCTATAATCTTCGAATTAAAACAAATTTACTCATGTGTTAGGAAGAAATATGCCAAAAAAAGTGTATAAATGTGGATCGGTTTCACAGTGAATGTTAACTCCGAAATCGTCTATTTTTAGGCAGAAGCTAACAGGAAATTGTCCGCTTCCTTAGCTCACACACAGAGGTAAACTTGGCTGATTGCCATGCGGAGGATCATGGTATAGTTCTCGGTACTGCTAACGAATTTCCCTGGTGGGAGAACTGGAAAGTGGTGCACTCTGCCTCATGATGCCAATTGAGCAGCTTCTCGAGTGAGAAGCAGCGGCTACGCGAGCCGCAAACCCGACAACCACCAGGGGGGTGGTATGTTGTCATCACACCCCACCGTACCTCATCCAAATTATGCCATTGGTCGAGGATGATATGGCGGTCAGTCAGTCCCCTCCGGTCCGTCTGAGACTATAACGGCGCTTTGCTTTACTGTTGAATAGGGAAGAACCTTGATGTCAGGCCACCCACATCGTCGTTCATGTCTTGTAGACGCAGCGTAGGGATGGTGGTGGTGGTGATTTGTGGAGGAGACCAAACAGCGAGGTCATCGGTCCCATTGGATTAAGCAATGATGTGGAAGGAAGTCAGTCCTGCCCTTGTAAAGGAACCATCCCGGCATTTGCCGGAAGCAATTTAGGGAAATCACGGAAAACCTAAATCAGGATGGCCGAACGCAGGCTTGTATCGTCGTCCTCCCGAATCCAAATGGTTCAAATGGCTCTGAGCACTATGGGACTTAATATCTGAGATCATCAGACCCCTAGACTAAGAACTACTGGAACCTAACTAACCTAAGGACATTACACACGTCCATGCCCGAGGCAGGATTCGAACCTGTGACCGTAGCAGCAGCGTGGTCCCGGACTGAAGCGTCTACAACCGTTCGGCCACAACGGCCGCCCCGAATCCAAGCCCATTGTGCTAAGTACTGTGCCACCTCGATCGGTCAGCTTAGAAAATTTATTGAAGCTTACGGGAATTTTAGATACATGTGCAGACAAAGGAGAGCCTTCAGGAAATGGAAGAGAAAGGCGGCAGTGCTTTTCACGTGTTGCTGCTTAGGGGAAGTAAGTTAACCAGCAATATGTCAATCATCCCCTTCAAACAGCACGTGGCTAGCTTTCGAGCACTGTGTACAGTGTTGAACTGGTATCTAGTAACGTAAACCGCCAACTTTGATCCAAATAATATCCGTAAAGCCGTTTATACGTTCCTGTAGGTTGTATACAATTAGCATATTGATATGGGTCAACGGGAAACATGACCGTCTCCAAGATCACAACGCCAATGGAGATACCAGATGTTTTGACGTATCAACATGTCTGCAAGGAATGGAGTACAACGATCTGCCATGTAACATGTCCTTAAAAGCAGTGATCGTAACAAGATCCTAACCTACAAGGGCAACCTACATGGCCCGAAGATCAACGTAACGCTCTTTCAATGACAACTGATTTCAAACCCAATTGGAATTGCTGTCGTCAGTGAAGGTAGGCCCATCTCAACCAGCGAAAATGGCCAATAGAACTGCATGCCATGCATATTTGAAGTCGGATACCCCTCAAAAGACCTTGTTAATAGCGGTATATAAATCTGCGATCATCATTTGGCCAATCAACACAGACACCAAACAAATTCATCGATAGACAGCTCGTTCTGTATAACTGCTAAAAAGGTGAGCATTTCAAGTATATTATGCCCGAATTGGGTTGGCTGCCATTAAAAACAAAACAAAAAATCATTTTAGTTCTGGCGAAATCTTTTCACGCAATTTGAATCAGCAGTTTTCTCCTCCGAATGAGCAAGTAATTTGTTAACTCCCACGTACATAGAGAGAAACGACCATCGTGCTAAAATAAGAGAAGTTAGTGTTCGCGCGGGAAGATTTAAGTGTTGGTTTTTCCCGTATACTACCACAGATAGGACAGGTAGAGATATAGTGTGAAAGTGTTCGATGAATCCTCTGCCAGCCATTTAAGTGTGAATTGCGGAGTACTTATGTATATGTACGTAGATGTAGACGTAGAATTGGACAGCCGCTAATTGGGGGTGTGGAATGAGATCTCATGATTCGCGTTTATTCTTTTTTTTAATAAAAAAAATGATTCAACGCGTCGAGTTCACCAACGGCACAGTGAGACGATTAACCGGCCCTTGTATTGGCCAGATGTCGCACAAAATAGCAAATGTTTTCCTTAATATAAATGTTGATATTAGTTTCACAACTAATAATACATTGAACGTGAAAGTGGTCATACTGCCAACATTGTAGACCATAACTGAGTCTTGTCGACTCGCATCGATTTCTCTTCCGGGCGACTTCCTCCACCTGACTTCCTCTCTAGTCTTCCGGTGGCGCCTCCACCGTGCCACGGCCGGTGAGCAGAAGTTTCGCGGCCTCCGAATCTCGTCTGGACAGCGCCGGGAGGAAGTTGGGGTTCGGTGATGATGTGGTTGGCACGATGTTTGGCCTATTGTTCGGGAAGTGATGGAAAGCTCCGTTCCGAGAGAGGCCGATGACTATTGGTTTTCCATTTAAAGTGTGTCGCCGCCGCCGATTGTGTTACCGTCCGTCAAAGCGACCACTTGATAACGAGCTGTCAGTTGGCAATTCACATGCAACCTTTACCCTTCCTCGTGATTTCACCTGGAACGACCGTTAGTTGGTCGGTCGGTCGTCTCAGCGGACGTGTATTGTTTCTTTTTTTTGCGATTTCTGGGTTGTGTGTGCCCCTGATTACTTGCAGTTCGCCCCTGTTTCTGCACAGTGACTGGTTTTTGTATGGTTTGAGTTGCTCGTTGTATTTTTTCTTGGTGAATCTCTGAAGGGGTTCAACTATTAGGAGTCCTACTGGGATAGAGAGGAAATCATTGTGCCTAGTTGATAAAGCCAATTTCTATTTTTATTCAATTATATTTCAAAATTAAGTTGGCCATCACACGGGGGGTCCTTTAGCCGTTGCCGCAAGGGGACACGGCTGTCACGTAGCGGAAACTGTGAACGGTTGATGTATGCCCTAGATTGGTAAGGTGCTGTATTTGTTTCTTTTTCTTTATTTTTATTTTTATCACCTTACACAAGGCGGGCTGTCAGCAGCTGAGTACGCCGCTCTTCAGCCTTGAGGTTTACAATAAGTAATACATAGAGGGGGCACAGAGAATACAATCAAAACGGGGGCAAAACAATGTAGATACTAAAAAACAAAAAACACAAACGAAGGCACACACACGAGACACTGATGGCAATGACCACAGGCGCGCGAATGTTCACTGTGCGTGTGCGAGTCCAGGGACCTGCCAAGAGAGGAGGAGGAGGAAGGGGAGTGGGAGAGCGAGAGGGGAGAGCAGAGATGCCACAGACAGGGGAGATAGGGGGAGGGAGGAAGGGGGAGGGGAAGCCCGGGGGAAGAGGGGAGTGGGAGGGGACGGGGGAAAAGGAAAGAGAAGGGAAGATAAGGGAGGGAGGGTGCCTAAAGGAAAGGACACCAGAAGTGGGGGGTAGGGCAGGGTCAAAGTTGATAGGAGGGGTAGATGGAGGGGAGGAGGGCATCATCAGGGAGAGGGAGCTGGCGGAAGCCACCTTGGGAGAGGGTAAGGAGGGTGGAGAGATGGAGACCGGGTGGGACGTGGGAATACAGGCGCGGCAGCGGGTGGGGGTGGGAGAGGATCGGGGAGACTAGTGGGTGAGGAGGATCGAGTTTACAGGAGGTGTACAGAATCCGTATCCTTTCAAGGAAAAGGAGAAGGTGGGGGAAGGGGATGAGATCGTACAGGATCCGCGTGGGGGATGGATGTGATAGGCGAGGCGGAGAGCATGGCGCTCAAGGATTTGGAGGGATTTGTAAAAGATAGGGGGGGGGGCGGAGATCCAAAAGCTGGATGGGCATAACAAAGGATAGGGCGGATGAGCGATTTATAGGTGTGGAGTATGGTGGAGGGGTCCAGACCCCACGTACGGCTGGAGAGGAGACTGAGTCGGGAGCGTGCCTTGGCTTGGATTGTCCGGTGGTGGGGAGTCCAGGAGAGGCGACGGTCGAGGGTGACACCAAGGTACTTAAGGGTGGGAGTGAGGGCGATAGGACGGCCATAGATGGTGAGATAGAAATTAAGGAGGCGGAAGGAAGGGGAGGTTTTGCCTACAATGATCGCCTGGGTTTTGGAGGGATTGACCTTGAGCAACCACTGGTTGCACCAAGCGGTGAACCGGTCAAGATGGGATTGGAGAAGGTGTTGGGAGCGCTGTAGGGTGGGGGCAAGGGCAAGGAAGGCGGTGTCATCGGCAAACTGGAGAAGGTGGATGGGGGGTGACGGCCGCGGCATGTCCGCCGTGTACAAAAGGTACAGAAGGGGGGAGAGGACGGAGCCTTGGGGCACACCGGCGGAGGGGAAAAAGGTGTAGGAATCTGTGTTATGGATGGTGACATAGGAAGGACGGCGGGAGAGAAAGGAACCGATCAGACGGACGTAGTTAATGGGAAGGGCGAAGGTTTGGAGCTTGAAGAGGAGACCGGAATGACATACGCGGTCATAAGCGCGTTCGTTGTCAAGGGAGAGGAAGATTGCGGAGCGACGGGAATTAAGCTGGTCGGAAAGGAGATGAGTGAGGTGAAGGAGAAGATCGTCGGAGGAGAAGGACGGCCGAAAGCCACACTGGGTTACGGGAAGGAGGCGGTGCTGGCGGAGATGCTGCTGGATGCGGCGGGTGAGGATAGATTCCAGGACCTTGCTGAAGACCGAGGTAAGGCTGATGGGACGGTAGGAGGAGACGGCGGACGGCAGTTTGCCAGGTTTAAGGAACATGAGGATACGGGAGGTTTTCCACAGGTCGGGGTAGTAACCGGTGGACAGGACCACATTGTAGAGCCTGGCTAGGGTGGAGAGGAAAGAGACAGGAGCTTTACGAAGGTGACGGTAGGTGAGACGATCGTGACCAGGAGCGATGTTGCGTTTTGTGCGGAGTGTAGCAATGAGATCCTGTGTAGTGATAGGGGCATTGAGTTCCGTGGGTGCAATGTTGTCCAAGTACTTGAAACCAGGAGCGAGGGGAGGGACAGAGGTGTCAGTTCGATCGCGGATATCCGGGAAGAGGGAGTAATGGAACTGGGGATCATCGGGGATGGAAAATACATCGGAGAGGTAGGAGGCAAAGTGATTGGCCTTACTAAGGGTGTCAGGGAAGGGGTGATCATCATGGACTACCCTGTACACATATTTTCAGAGTTCTGGGGACAAATAATTGTTTTATTGCAGTTATCTTTGATTATTTCTTGGACTCAGGTGTTATAGTCATATTTAAGTGTTTATCACTTTTTTTAAGAAAAGGGAACAAGTTTGCAGAAGGTTGAAGTGGTCAGTTACTCTTCTGTTTTATGTGGTTACTATTTAAGTTGATCTAACACTAATATCAGGTTGTCAGTTTTTCAGACAAGGCTAATTGGCGATATTGCATGCTGACCTAGCTCTTGGTTGCCCGACCGTGCAACGAATTGTTCCGGTGTGCCTCAGCAGCCGGCCGACTAGATGACGGGAGGAAGCGGGCGCGGTTCACGGAGACCGGTACTACGACCTCACTGGGAACGCTGTTCCGTGTCGAGCTGCGTTTTCGGGTCGTCGGTCACTTAAGTTCGTATGCATATTGCGATGCTCTGTCCTAGGAATTTCTTAATTTTGCGTTCCTCGTTAAATTTGCTCTTGTCTGCCCTTTCCTCACGTAATCAAGCCTCAAAATTGTTCAAATAGGAAGGTTGAAAGCCATCAGACAGTTACTAAACTTCACTAAATTAATTAAGCTCCTACAGGCAAGCATGCCGTCACTGTTTTTCATTTGTTGTATTCCTGGTAGGCACCATCTTGACCTAGTTGTTTTGAAGCAGGGTGTTTACTCTCTTAAATTGTGTTGGAAGGATTCTAAAATATTTTTATCTATTCCTGTTAAATTACAAAAAAATCTTGGTAAAAGGGAATACATCTAAGCCTTCTGCAGGTCTGTATTGATCTTCACCTTGTTGCAATACTTAAAAATTTCAAGGCAATTTCTAAGCCTTCTGGCGCTTGGTGATATTGATTTTGATCTTGTCGTAAATTTTTAAAAAGTGAGTCTTTTAGTAATTTCTAAGCCTTCTGGCACTCTATGACTATTGATGTAGATCTTATGGCAACTTTTTCAAAACCTGGCAAATTTCAAAGCTAATTTGTAAGCCCTTCTATTGGTATGTAATTACTGTTAGTTGTTTGTTGCCTTTTAGCTTCCTTCCATTGTAAAGGAAAATTTTAAACGTTTTCACGAAATGAATGTAGATGTTGTCAACCACAAGTGATGTTGAATCTGGGGCTGGGCCCTTCCATGAATATTTGCCGCCACCAATGAAAAAACATTTCAATAATCTTAGCGTTCTGCATAGAGTTGAAGGCGGTAGCTGTATGAATATATTGGGAGAGCTAGGAATGTACATATATCTAGAGAGACAGCCAGCAAGTGTGTTGGATGGGCAGAGTTGTATAACATAAAGGTACAACGACAATTTTAAAGATATCATTAAGTATTTCTAATATCCACTTTGTACCATAGACTACACATCAGCTAACATTTCATTCCTCCCAGCCACTGCTTTAGTTTTGAATAAAAAACATCAGCAATGGTGTCCGAAAACTTCCAGTACAACAAGTCCCTCTCATTATGCCAACGACTTTGTCATAAAGTGTGGCGAAGCGGATAAACTCTCTTGTGCTCGGGTTGGGAAACTGCCCCTAAATGGCGGTTGAATCAGCAATGATCAACGGCATAAGGATAAGGAAGGCAGAGGAAAACCACGGAATTAAAGACACATGATGTATATCCGCAGGATATGTGGACTGTAATTTAAAAAATGTCATAATAATCTCTCCAATGGATTCTGATCTCCGGGAGATGACTGCGAACGGGGAGTGACCATGTGAGAAATATGGAAATGATAACATTCTATGAGGCCGAGTACGTAATGTCAGAAGTCTGGACGTAGTAGCGAAGCTAGAAAATCTGAAAAGGAAAGTTAAAAGGCTCGGTCTAGATATAGTGGGGGTCACTGCAATGAAATGCAAAGAAGAGGTCTAAAAAGGGGCACTCACAGATGGTGGACAGATGATATAGCTTCTTGTCAGCAGCAGCAGGAAACAGTATAACGGGAGTAAGATTGTTATGAATAGGGAGGCAGAGCATAGAGAGACAGAGAGAAAGAGAGAGAGAGAGAGAGAGGTAGATGCTGTGAACAGTTCAGTTATAGGACTGTTCCCATCCGATCCAATTGCAAATCATCATGAATAGAAGTAATACAGGTGTATATGCTGACGTCGCAAGCAGAAGATGGAGAGATAAAGAAAATGTATGAGCATGTAGAATAGGTAAATCAGTATGTGAAGGGAGATGAAAATCTAACAATCGTGGAGTGTTGGAACGCGGTAGTAGGACAAAGAATAGGACAAAGGGTTATGGGAGAATATAAGCTTGGCAGTGTAATGAGGGAAGAGAAAGACTGGGTCCTGTAATAAATCTCAGATATTAATTGCGAATACTCCGTTAAAGAGTCACATGAAGAGGACGTATACATGGAATAGACCCAGAGATAAGGGGAAATTACAGCTGTATTACATCATGATCAGACAGAGATTCCGAATCAGCTATTGGTTTTGAGGAGTACGCAGGAGCAGATGTAGACTCCAATCACAATTTAGTAATTGCGCATAGTAGACTGAAATTTAAGAAAATCGTCCGGAAGAATCAATGTGGATCGGAGTGGGATACTGAACTACTGAAGAATGATGACGCTCGTTTGAAGTTCGTTAAGGATGTGGATACTGAGATAAGGAATGCCAGTGTAGGCAGTATAGCTGAAGAGGAGATGACTTTTCTAAAAAAGTCAGTCACAAGTGTTGGACAGAAAAATATAGGTACAAGATAATTGCGAAGAGATTTTGAGTAATAGAAGAAGTTACTTTTGAATACATTATGGGAGTGACAGTGATCAATATGTTACAAATATTTACTATTAAAAACAGTCTTGATCACAATTTATTTAGTACGACATTTTTTCTGACCGGTTTCGACCACTACAGTGGTCATCTTCAGACCTACAAGTCGTATACAAAGCTTTAATTAGAGGGCTATATACATTAAGGAAAATACATAAAGTTATAAAGCTATAAAACGATGAATTACCAATGACTAAGAACCTCCTTCTGCTAGAGAATCACTACTGGAGAAACCATTGCACTCTTACTATATATAATGGAGGCTCCGCCCACTTCTGACGGTATGATGTCATTACTAACGAATGAGTTATAAGTCGAATAACAATGTAACATTTCTTAGTTAAAAGAAAATTGTCAAGAAATAAAAGTAAACACACACTAAAGTTAGCTTATTTAACAGCTATTTTGAATTAAGAAGCGTTAAAAATATTTAAACATGTGGGATAAATGAACTTCGTTTCGACAGAACATGAGTTGCCCTCTCAGGGTCTGTTAGTGAACCATTTGGAACCACTGGTTGCCATGGTGAAGCTGGACGCCGTTCCAAAGATGAAGCGGCAGGCTTCTTTCCACTGAAGTTGTTGTAAAGTCGACAGGCGAACTAGTGGTTGCCAAGGTGAAGATAAACGCCAGTGCAAAGATGTGGCAGCAGGCTATTTGCAATTCGTACAGAAAACAGAAACGGAGCACAAAAGGAAGCATCGATTCAGAATTAAGTGAGACAGTGTTGTAGCCTATACCAGACGTTATTTAACATTTAGAATAAGCAAACAGTAAAGGAAAACAAAGAATAATTTGAAGTAGAAATTAAAGTTCAGCGAGAAGAATAAAAACTTTGATGTTTTCCGATGACAATGTTTGTGTTAGACACAGTAAAGAACTTGGAGGAGCAGTTGCACGATTCTTGAAAGGACGATGTATGACGAACTTCAGTTAAATCAAACCAAGGATGATGGAATGTGGTGATTCTGAGTGAATTAGATTAGGAAGCGAGACTCCTGAAGTCGTAGGTAAGTTCTGCTATTTGGGCAGCAAAATAACTGACGATGGCCGAAGTCGGCAGGATATAAAATGTAGACGGGCAATATCAACAAAAGCGTTTCTGAAGAAGAGACATTTGTGAACATCGAATATAGTTTTAAGTGTTAGTAAATCGTTTCCGAAAGTACTTGTGTCGAGAATAGCCATGGATGGAAGTAAAACATGAACGATAAACCGCTTAGACAAGAAGAGAATTGAAGCTTTTGAAATGTGGTGTTACAAAGGAGTGCTGAAGATTATGTATGTGTGTAGATAGCATAACTAATGAGGAGGTATTGAACAGGATTGGGGAGAAAATAATTCGTGGCACAACTTGACTAAAAGATAGGAACGGTTGATAGAATACGCTCTGAGACATCACCAACTTGCTATTAGAGGGAAGTCTGGGGCGTAAAAATCTTTGAGGGAGACAACGGAAGGGTGAAAATTGCAGTAGTTATTCGGAGACGAAGAGGCCTTCACAGATTGGACTTGCGCGGAGAGCTGCATCAAAATCAGTCTTCGGGTTGACTACCACAACCACGATAACAGCAACAAAAATATCGTTTATGTTTTCACGGTTTAAAAACTGTAGTAAGTTATTTTACATTTTCTATCCAAGTGAATTTGTATTTATATGCATTTATTGCGTTATACTCCAGCACTTAAGGGCTCTGATTTCATCTGAAACAATTATGGCGCTCTATAATCGCTCTGTCGTACTCAATAGACGCCAGGCGGACAGGGCAGGTTTAATTTTTTTTCGCTGAGCACCCCTCCCTGGTCAGTTCAGTGCAGAGCAGCATGGTTGGTACACTACTGGCCATTAAAATTGCTACACTATGAAGAAATGCAGATGATAAAGTGGCATTTAGTTGACAATTATGTTATTCTAGAACTGACATGTGATTATATTTTCACGCAATTTGGGTACATACATGCTGAGAAATCAGTACCCAGGACAACCACCTCTGGCCGTTATAAAGGCCTGGATATGCCTGGGCATTAAGTCAAACAGAGGTTGGATGGCGTGTACAGGTACAGTTGCCCATGCACCTTCAACACGATACAACAGTTCATCAATGGTAGTGACTGGCGTATTGTGACGAGGCAGTTGCTCGGCCACCATTGACCAGACGTTTGTTGGTGAGACATCTGGAGAATGTGCTGGCCAGGCCAGCGGTCTAACATTTTCTGTATCCAGAAAGTCCCGTACAGGAACGGCAACATGCGCTTGTGCATTTTCCTGCTGAAATGTAGGGTTTCGCAGGGATCGAATGAAGTGTATAGCCACGGGTCGTAACACATCTGCAATGTAACGTCCACTGTTCAAAGTGCTCTCAGTGAGAATAAGAGGTGACCGAGACGTGTAACCAATGGCACCCCATACCATCACGCTGGGTGATACGCCAGTATGGCGACGACGAATACACGCTTGCAATGTGCGTTCACAGCGATGTCGCCAAACACGGACGCGACCATGATGATGCTGTAAACAGAACCTGGATTCACCCGAAAAATGACGTTTTGCCATTCGTGCACCCAGGTTCGTCGTTGAGTACACCATCGCAAGCGCTCTTGCCTGTGATGCAGCGTCAAGGGTAACCGCAGCCATGGTCTCCGAGCTGATAGGCCATGCTGCTGCAAACGACGTCGAATCTGTTGACTTTGGGAACGAGACGTGGCTGCACGATCCGTTACAGATATACAGGTAAGATGCCTGTCATCTCGACTGCTAGTGATACGAGGCCGTTGGGATCCAGCACGGCGTTCAGTATTACCCTCCTGAACCCACCGATTCCATATTCTGCTAACAGTCACTGGATCTCGACCAGCGCGAGCAACAATGTCGCGATACGATAAACCGCAATCGCGATAGGCTACAATCTGACCTTTATCAAAGTCGGAATCGTGATGGTATGCATTTCTCCTCCTTATACGAGGCATCACAACAACGTTTCACCAGGCAACGCCGGTCAACTGGTGTTTGTGTATGAGAAATTGGTTGGAAACTTTCCTCATGTCAGCACGTTGAAGGTGTCGCCACCGGCGCCATTCTTTTGTGAATGCTCTAGAAAGCTAATCATTTGCCTATCACAGCATCTTCTTCATGTCGGTTAAATTTCGCGTCTGTAGCACGTCATCTTCGTGGTCTAGCAATTTTAATGGCCAGTAATGTATGTTCCATACACGTGGACCTACCCTACTGTTGGCTGTACTTGCACCGGGCTGTCGGTAAAGTGAATCAGTGTTGTCGCCCTGTTCCAGAGCGTGGCTGTTCTGCGGTATGTCTGGCTACCAGAAATTTTTTAGCTGTGACACCTGGACATTTGCGCCACTTCGTGAAAATTAGTTAAAATGTTTGGAGCAGCTCGACCGTTGTACCCTATCTTCTTAACCGTCTACGTACAGCAACAGTGCTATCTGGACTGCCGAGGGCACTCAGAAATTCACAACCGTTGATTTCATTCGAATTCTTACAAACTCCCTCCGCAATTCTTGTGGTTCTGTAAGCAAGTACATGAGGCCAACCTACTTTTCGTTTAGCTGTGGTTATTCCCTCGCGTTTCCGTTATTACCATTGGTGGACTTGGAGAGCTTTGGAAAAGTTCAAAGCCCCTTCATGGATTCTTTATTTGACATCCAGTGACTAGTCTACGTTCGAAGTCATTGAGTTATCGTGACTGGTCCGTTCAGCTGTCATTGCTTCTCTGCTACTGGTATACTCACCGCCATCTTCTCTACCGGCTGGTCCGCCTTTTGTGATATCTGGCGATCGGTTCCGCATTACATGGCAGTGTCCGATACTTCTGATCACATAGTGTACGCTATGTACGCTGTTGTCTTACAAGATGGTAACAGCCGTATTCACAAGACTGGAGGTGTGTGTTCTTGGTTTTACGAACCGTCATCAATCGTATCGCACCTCGTGTGATCCGCTATTTATCACTCGATATCAGTCCCATAGAAAATGTGAGGGACTCTCTGGTTCAGCAGGTGAAACGTAGCAGCTGACGTAGCCGCAGTGAGGAAGCCTTGTAGTACCTGACCATCAATGAGTAGCTACAGCTCTATACGACACGCCCTTACCACTCATCCTCATCGAAGTGAGGTCATTACCTGCGTTTGGGAGGTGTTGCACGACGTTCACGACACAATTTTTATCACTACGGTTGCAGGTTCGAATCCTGCCTCGGGTATGGATGTGTGTGATGTCCTTAGGTTAGTTGGGTTTAAGTAGTTCTACGCTCTAGGGGACTGATGACCTCAGCTGTTAAGTCCCATAGTGCTCAGAGCCATTTGAACCATTTTGAACAATTTTTATTCAAAGTGTGAGTAGTGGCAACGAATGAACACGGAGACATTAGATTGCAGAAATGATACTCACCAAACTACGGTAGATACAAAATTTGCAAACAACCCATCTCTGAAGTATTGAAGAAAATCTTAGCTAGTGACCAACATGAATTTTGTGATGTACATGTGATGAGAAGAACCAGGTTTCTGATAGTGGCAGGGGCCTAATAAGAATTACCTACTAATCGTTACGGTGAACTTAATTTGTCCAATGGCAAATTGTCTCAGAAATGCCAGATACATTCAACACGTTTTACCCAGCGATTCGCAGTGTGACAATTACATGCAGATACATACATGCTTTCGCTTATCGCACTGATTTGATACATCAATCTTGACTGGTTTATTTAATCAATTACAAAATATTCAATGTCAGTTACGACGTATTTGTTGACAATCTGGAGTTTGAAGCTTTCCACATTTATATGGTTCACATGATTAGTAATCTCTTTCCCTTTGTCACGCATTCCCTATACCCCCCCAGACGTCTATGCCGCCTCTGCCCCCCCCCCCTCCCCGACCCTTCATTCCACCCATCTTTTCTAAACGATAGCAGAACAGATATATTCCGGTGCATAGAACGTTCGCAAGAAGATAATAAGTCTCCGAACAACAGCTAACTTAGTCCTGGCACTAATAAGATTTCGCGTCGCTGGAATCAATGGTTGCCTCACGTGGTACGCTCGCTAGTAGTAATTCTGACACGCTAATAACACAGGTAACTCAAAGTTTACGCATGCACACACACACACACACACACACACACACACACACGTACACTTAACCATTTAACCAGACAGTCTGTGTTATTCTTAAAGTACACAGTCTTCACTATACATTGGAAAGAACTGTACTATAATCTATGACATAACAAGAACCATATTATTATTTCACGGCGTTTATAATGTTTCATTATTCACAGAACCTTCAGAACAGTTGTATTCAAATGGAACTCACCCACTTTTCGAATGTTATTTGAATCCTTATGATGCTCTCGAGATTTTATAACTAGAAATAGTTGGCTGAATGCTGCACAGAGTCACTACTATTGCAGGAACGTGTAGAATACTTGGAGATTTCGCGTTTTGATGAATTGGGAGTGGCTGGATTTAGCAGATACGTAATAATTTTCTTCTGTTATAAGGTTTGGCCAAAATTTACGACTGACCGTTAACAACGAAGTACTGTTGGAGGTGGTGCAGCTGTGTAAGGACTAATCTGAAATAATGTGGCAAATGTTACAAATATGATTGTCTGTGTAGATTCACTATTTTGTAACATATTTTTCAAGTTAAGGTAATTCCAAAAAAAAGAATCTTCTGTTTATGAAGGTATACGATTTACGAACTCGGGCAACCTGTATCTTCCAGCATTCTGGCTGAGGAGGAAGAGCTGTCATCGAGCGGCCGAACTCGTAAATGAGTCCACAGATTACAGTTGCCGCCTACTTGGATTTCGCTTGTCCGCCAACAGGTGGCAGCAGCAGGCTCCTCCATAGCTTCACAACCGTAGCCTACAGCTGACGCTTTAACTCTCTCGTATGGATAGACGATGTCGTGTTAACACAAGAAGAGTCTCACAAATAATTATGAATCGTTTACAGATATTACCCCCTCTCTTAAAAGCACATTTGTAAATATGCAGATAACATCGTAAAACAGTGTAAAGAGTCATCCAGTTCCGTTTAACATACCGGCTTTTGTCAAGTCTGCGAAAGCCAGTTGTTGAGAAGGAAACAAACTGTAGTACAACTAGGATTAAATTCTTGTTACTGACGTTAATATCAAACTTCTTAGCATGAATCTTAGTTCGGCAAAGACGTCGTTGTTTGCTGCTCAAATGAGTAGTTTCCGTATATGTGCACTGCTGTAATTTATAATACGTGAATTGTGTCTGCTATTTATTGAAGAGAAAACTAAATTCATTACTTAGCTGAATCATTCGTAGAATTATCACAATATTTTCAACATTTCTCGCCAGAATCAACATCTGTAATACACTGTTTATCGCAACCCGGAAAGAAAAGTGACATAACTAAAGAAAACGTAACTTCTTGGTTTTTATCAGTGAAAAATGCGTATGAAGTGCCCTAACGTCCGTGAAAAATGCCACGTCTCTGTCTCGCAATTTGTCCACTTCAGCGTAATTCGATCATTTTTGATTCGCCACAGCAAGATGAGTGACACTTCAGCTTTGCTATTGGCAGATGTGCATGGATCGTTGAAAAAGAGCTGCACGTTCTAAGGTGTGAATCTTTTCATCTCTCAGGTAACGTGAATGTATTTTTTTTATCAAAATCGATTATTACAATGTCTGTGTTTATACAGTGCCTGTATCTTAAATTACAGTCTCACTGTTTTCACGACTACAGTTGTAAATATTATGAAATTTCGTGCTTTGCAGCGTACGCGGAGAATATAGAAAATTCTGCTATAAAGAAAGTTCAAAATTGAATTCCTTTTCTCGGTGAAAAATGTTCCTACATTACATAAGCATTTATCATTCTGTTTGTTCGTAAATTGTGTTCCTTAAATTGCACCTAATTGCTGTTCCTTATTAATCTGTATGAGTTTCCATAAATCACAAGTCTGAATTTTGTATTTTTTTGGCATTACAATTTCTATATGTTTTTCTTATTTTGTTTTAATATGGTTGAAATGGCTCTGAGCACTATGGGACTCAACTGCTGAGGTCATTAGTCCCCTAGAACTTAGAACTAGTTAAACCGAACTAACCTAAGGACATCACAAACATCCATGCCCGAGGCAGGATTCGAACCTGCGACCGTAGCGGCCTTGCGGTTCCAGACTGCAGCGCCTTTAACCGCACGGCCACTTCGGCCGGCTATTTTGTTTTAACTTAAGTACTAATTTAGCCTGATTATCTTTCAAATGTCATATTACATTTCAATAAGTGAAAAAATATCATTTTGGGTGTAAAAGTGGCAAAAGCATTATTGAAGGATCATGAGAAAAACAAAAATGTCATTTGAAAAGAAAAGTGACACAATTCACAGAAATAATTAATAATTACGTGATAATACCTCATATTAGATAAGTACAGGACTACAATGTTTTATACACGTTAGTGTAATGAAATTTATATGCGATTGCAGGCTTTCTCAGCGTATTTCAGCTATGAAATCTTCACAGGTTATCAGCCGAGTGGCATCGTCTTCTAGTTGCAACGTTTCAATGGATTGCGTATCCATTATCTTCGCCTGAAGATGATGGATACGCAATCCATTGACACGTTGCGACTATAATGAAATTTGCTGGCAAAATTACGTACTTGAACTTTTAAGTACTACTAGTTTCATAGGATTCTTTAGTCGATTTCTCTCAGGTACTGCATTTTTGAGTTGTATCACTGTTTTTGCCAGAGTGCGATATTATACCGTACACACTAATAAACCAAAAAGTTACGACCAGCGCCCGCGACGTTATTGATTGCCGCCTGGTGAGGTCGTGGACACGTGACGTGGTGAGGAAAGTATCGGCGCCCGCGGCGTGCGTCACAACACGTGATACTACAGGTCTCAGGATCGCCAAATGCCGCCTCCGGCGGGGAGCGAGTTAGTATTTCAGACGGGTTTAATAATTCTCGATAATACACGAAAACGGTAAGACTTTTAGTGGGTTCCTTTTCACTGACAAATTGATTTCGCGTGGGTCCCGCTCAGAGCCGAACATTCTCAATGTATTGCAGACAAGGCGACTAGTCTGATGTCACTAGTTCATTGCAGGGCCTGTGTTTCATGTGGGCCGTGGAAAGTACGGAGGTGAAGCAGAGACGAATAGGGAATCATTCTAACGACAATACGGGCCACACATTGGAATATCGATTGATATAAATGATTCTGACGAGGAGTAGATTTTTGTAGACCATCGCCTGTGAACGAGTATCTCGGAAGAGTGAAGCTCGTATGCTGTTCGCGTTGTGGTTGAAGAACAATGAAACCACAAGTACGCATGAAGGTGCTGGACTTCATAAATTGGAGGCCGGATGCTCGCCCGCTCAGTAAAGCAAGATAGACGGCGATTTGTGTAGACGCAAGTATTTGGAGCACGCCGTTCAGGTTACATCGCTTTACGTGGGGCTCAGCAGTGAATATCTCGAACTTGTTCCCATATAGAACCAATGAATCATCCGTAGAAGTAGCAAAATATTTGAAATTGTGATCACACTGGGCATGGGATCGAATTAGATCTTGGACCAATGAAAATGTTACCTCGTCGGATGACCAGGTCGATGGTCGTAAGCAGGTACACCTTTTCTCAGGTGAAGAGCTTGTAACGCCGGAAATGCATATCCTCCTATTTCCATCTATTGTACTATAATTTTTTTCCTTATTTTGTCACCTGAAGATATGACATTTCTGTCTCTTTATATATTGTAATTGTTTTACTGTTTGTATATATATATTATTGCATTTATGTTGATTTGTTTTGTGAATATTATTTGTATTTATACGCTGGGTCTGGCCTAGGGAAAACTATGCTATCGAACGAATACATCGTTAGGTCGTTTGGAGAACCAAAGTGTTTAGGATCTTTGGTAGTGTTAACTCTGTCGCGTGGAGCGCGGGCAGAGAGGGTCTGGCTGGGGTAGTGCAGTGGAGCAGGTGTGTTGTGTGACGCTCCCGCGAGTTGCCGCGCTTTCCGGGTTGGGCAGCATGTAATTGCGCTCGACTTGCTATGATAGTTTCTGACATGGTGTTGCGGACGGGAAGCATTAGCTGGCGCACATCAAGAGCCCGTTTCGCCTGGTGACCGTGTCGAGAAGAAGGCGCGCCAACATCCAGTTTCTGCAACAGCGACGGTGACAATGAGTGACTGTCGCCACCTCCTCGATCGACGGCTTCAAACCTTCAATCAACCAATAAGGAAGACTGGAAGCACGTAAAGTTTTAGAACTGTATGGCAAACCTCAGGTTTTCAAACTGTACCATTTTCGTAACTATAATTACAGCAACTTAGCATGAACATTTGTTGCTCATTGTCCCAATTGCATTACCAAGCAGGGTCCCCTCCTTTTCCGGAATGAACCCGAGTGTCGTTTAAATTCTAACGCCAGCATTAAAGTAATATTATAGCATTTCACTGCTTAAATTTCAAAGTTCAGTTAAAGTATTCATAACTGGCTACAATATTTAGATTACACAAGCACAAATTATGAGTGCGAGTTTTGTTACCGTATTTTAGTTACCTGTGACTGTAGCTCAGCTTGGTACATACTAAATTTTACTGTTGTTAGTTGTTCAGAATCATTTAATTCAAGTTCAAAGTTAAATCTCTTATTTCTAAATTGCGTACATTCAAGTAGCTTTTGAAATGATTGTTGAGGTAGTCCAAGACTAACTGTATTTTACTGAATTTCGATGTGCTTCAGAAAGAAAGCTCACTATTAAATTCAGTCACTAAATTATCTTTCGATTTTCCGGTTTTATTAATTCTTTTGCTGAATTAAGTCAGAGTGTAGCGAAATTTATCACTTCTGACAAACCTTCAGTTTTCACACTTTCCTTTTCAGTTACTATAGTAATTGTCCTTAGGACTGGCGACCGTAATTTCCCCCAAATCTCAAATATCTAATTACCGCTAGTTAATTGTTAACGTAACGGCCGCACATTTACTTTCTTTATTAACTTTACCCCTTTTCAAAATTAATTTCCACCTGTTTCATTAGCATTTTTCCTTTCATTTAGATGTATCCCTTTCCTCCCTCTTTACCGACAGATTAACTTCGGTGACAATTGCTTTTCCCAAATTTCCATTAGGTACACGCGGTTTAATTTTTCACTGTCATTAAGGTCGGTAAGTGAGGGTGAGGTTACAAGCTTCTCGAAACATGCACCGCACCACAAATGCAGCCCAGCGGGGGCAGTATTATGCTATGGGCGCATTCATGTAGGCTGTCGTATTAGTTTTGATAGGAACCGAGGGATCACAAAAATGGACTTACACTGATGTCTTGCAGACCGACTTCGCCTGATGTGAACACATCGTGACCGCCATCGGGCGCCAGAAACGCGTCCACAAATCACCGGCCCGTAATTATTGAGAATAGCTTCATCTGTGCGTAGCAATTCGGCCACCTCCCGAAACCTGTCAAGCACTGTCGACGCTATCCCACGCAGAATGGCTGCTGTAATGGGTTCCAAAGGGTGACGAACAGGGTATTAAGTAAGTGGTTAAATACTTTCGCTCAAAGGCTTTTGAACATCACTGATTTTTGAGGAAAAAAATGCAGATTGGAACCGGAAATGTTAGAAATACTCACATCCGTTTTAGAATAATCTTTAATGGAAGCTAAATGCATGCAGACAAGTTTTACGCTCCTCAAAATAACCTCCTTTGACTTTAATCACTACTTTGCATACGCGAGGCATTCTTGCAATCAACTTCATCAGGGTTTCCTTGCTGATATGCTGCCATTCCTCTTGTAGTCTGGTCTACAAGTGATGAATATTGGTAATAGGATTTGATTTAACTGCTCTATCCAAGTGATCCCAAAGCAGCTCAATAGGATCACAGATGGGGGATTGCGGCTGCCAGATAATATTTTTCAGTCCCTTCTTATGTTCTTAAATTTGCCAAATACTCTTTACACAGTTTGAAGTGTGTTTAGGGTCGTCGTCTTGATGTAGGACGAATCCCTTGCCTATCAAACGTCTTCCGCATGGCTTTGCATGATACTGTAGAATGTGATGGTAATCGCCTTTCTTCATTGTTCCGTTTATTTGTACAATATCTGCAGTTTTACCGCCTCCAAAATATCCCCAGACCATAAAGGAACCACTTCCGTGCTTTGATAGTGAGATACACATTGGTGTAACATTCATTCACCTGGCAACCGGTGAACAAACTTGGGTCGCTTCGTGTCAAAGACCTCATATTTGAATTCGTCAAGGAAAAGTACTTTTTTCCGCGGATTTTCTTTCCATCTTTCATGTTGTTTTGCCCAATGTAGCCTCTTCTGCCTATTAACGCTTTGCCATCCTCACGACTCGTACAAATTTATTCACTGGGCGCGGGCTGCACTAATTCGGATTACTTGGCTTGTCGCCGTCCGTTTGTCAACTTTCCATTGATGACAAGCTTCAAACACATTGACTTTTGCTCGCTTTAATTTTTCCGGAAATCCTCTATTTTCCCGTATCGTTCCACAAACTCAAGTACCTTCACTGCAAGTTCTACACTTTTATAATAATTATCAATGTAGAGGTGATGCCACTTCCCGTAAGAAGGTGTCAATAGTTCCATCACTGCTTTTGCTAAAGGTTGTCCTGCGCCGGAATATATCTTGAATGAGGAAATGTATCCCGTACTCGAATCACACAGCATCCGAATGAGTATGCCATATTTCGTAATTTTCGACGGCTTGAAAAACTAAAATTTAACTGTCCACGCCACGGTATCATTCCTTCATCAATTGAGGTGTTTTGACTTAGATTAAATCTTTCTTTAAACTTTTAGAAAAAATAATCAATTACGAATTGCCCTTTGAAAAGCCGATCGGCATTATCTGGTTTATTGTTGTTGTCGGAAAAATGTAAAAATGATAATATTTGTCCGAATCGGTTGCGGGACATCGTTTTCCGAAATATCGGTGTCTATCAACGTATCTATCAGCTGCATCAAACTAGTCTCAGGACTGAAGACCACAACAACAACAACATCAACGTATTCGTTGGCCAGTATTCATCGATCCTTGCTTTTTTTACAATCCCCATAAGGATAGCAAGCCCATACCATTTTCTAAGTTCGGGTCCCGTAACGTTGACAAATATGGCATTTTTTTATCCAGTTTCCTTCTATTGCAATTTTGACCGTAATACTTGTTGGTTTCGTTGCTAATATATTCAGATAGATCGTTCCCAGTATATAGTTCTACGATATCCACTACGCTCTGTGTATCTTTGGGAAATATGCGTGGACCCGGGAATCCTTCAGATTTAATATTGGTCCTCGGTAAATCATAGTCTGTCTTCTACATCTGATTCATGCGAATCAGTTAGCAACCGTAGCGTTCGCCGAATTCTTCTTGGACGTATTTCACTGTCTTCCGACGATTCTGCTTCACTTTAACTTTTTTTTATATACAACGTCTTCTTCCAAGTGAGCCAAGTCGTCCGGAACGTCAGGTGAGACGTCCGCGCATTCATCGTAAATAATCGTATCGTCTTGTAAGCGTTTTGTCATATCGCTGGCTTAGTTGTGGAGTATCTTTGCGGGCAGCCGCGTCTGTAGAGAGTCGAGCGCGGGACACGGAACTGATATGTTGTGTAGTGTGTAGCTCTGCATGTAGAAGCATTGTTAGTATTCAGGTTGAAGTGTTGCTACAAGTGCTGTTGCAGTAAAGTGATGAAATATGGAAGTGATTCAGAGGAAAGTGCGTCAAGATGTAATTAAAAATGAGCAGTGCCGTCGATAACGTATTTGTGTATCTTCTCGTTGCGTGTCGCACAATACCAGTCATACGTGCCGTGTTCGGTCTCCGAGAATGAACTGATGTGAATCTGTAGAAATTAGTTACCATAAAAGAGTGCAGTCAAATGCCAGTGTCCTGTAGCGAGCGTGAGGACGTGCGTTCGATCATCGCGTTCCGCATCATCAACAATCAGCCGCGCAGCGACGGTTACGCGCACGCTCGTACAAGTGAGAACTGAGAACTGCAAAATTAACTTTACGAACAGTGTGATATCATTACTAGTGACAAGGAGGACTATTACCAGGTATCAGTATGTGCGACGAGCGTAAGAACTTTCGTTCGATCATTCGGCTTCCGCATCATCAACAATCACCCGCGTCGTGTCGGTTAGGCGTACGCTCGTCCGATTGATATTTTGGACTGTTAATCATCAAGATTGTTAATTGGGATAAACATTTACGATTTAGAGTGTAAACAGTGCAACCTGTGGTTTCCCTATCGTCTCAGAATATAGATGTTCATACCAGACATAGGACAGTGTTGTGTTTTAACGTTGACTGGCTCCCCTAAACCCGCTTGCGTATTTCGATAGATAATTTCAGGCAAGCCAACAGCAGTGTGGATCAGAACAGTACGACCGCCGCGGGATTACCAGGTAAGTGGTGTGGACAGGGCGCACGGTCAAGAAAAGCAACGGTCACGAAACGAGAAGTCAGTTTAAGGTACCCCCCACCCATTCGTACTCCCGGACGTGTTGCAGTCTCTTTCATCTGCCACGATGTAAGTGCACAAGCACTTATAAAAACAAAAAAACTTGTTGACATGTGTAACTTATTGTTACCTAAACAAATCACCAACAGAATGCAAAAGATACTAAAGTGCTGTCAGCGGCTACTGCGCGATACTAAGATCACGACACCAATGTGGTGTCGCCGTTGACCGCTGTTTCGCCCACAACACCACTATGGTGTCGCTGGACGGCAAAGTGTTAATAGCCGTCGGTAGTCGTTCCTTAAGGCCTGTCCAGACAGAATCCGGCCTGCCGCTGAGACGGACAGCACAGCGGGAGGCCGGGACAGTCTGCGGCCAGGGACGCCACACAGGCGACGGCCGGCCGCAGCGACTCTTGATGCGTCAGCTGTTAACACTGTGGAAAGGGCCGAACCCCATTATTAAGCATGCGTGCGTAGCGCAATTGTATTGGCGTTAGACGATTTGGAAGCTTCACGCGGGACACGTTATCTTTGTGCGAGTTACTTTTTGTAATTTTTTTTTAAGTGCAGAAATGAGTAGCTCGCACTAGCGATACGAAATTGCACCAAGAAGAGGAGATGTTGGGTACACGACATTAATAGCAAGAGAGAAAGCTTAGGAGAATACCATCATCTGTGTATTTATCTCGAGTCTGACGAAGATAGGTTCTTCAAATATTTTCGTATGTCGCGAGAATGTTCGAGGAACTGCATCGCCTGTTAAAAAAGGTAGCACCGAGAAGTGCACAACGAACTGGAGAAAGCCAGTTGATACAAGGCACAGACTAGCCATTTGTTTGAGGTAAGTTTTACCATTTTTTGCCTCTTTGTGTTTCAAACAGAAGTCATATAATTTATTCCATTTCAGTTTTGCTGTATGATATGAAAGATTTGGCGGAAGAAAGTGCTACCCCACAACGTAGTTACGAGTGGAGTGATAAATTTATCTGCAGTGTTTACGAATACAGCAAGTGATAGTAACATCTAGTTCCGTATCTCCCGCTAGGGAGAGCTTTCTACTTAATAGATTTTTTGTTTCATTGTATTCATAACATTGTCATTGAATTTAAACAAACATATCTTTGGTCGTTAACTCATCTATTCGTTCTATCGGCATAATTTATTTAAATCCTTTCCAGATACTTGACTACAGGCGACAGTCACCAGACCATATCATAGCTTTTTATTTTCGGTTAGAACGTTCAACAGTCTCAGAAATTGTGAAACAAGTGTGCCAGGCGATATGGACTGTTCTACAACCCAAGTATTTACCTACTCCTACAACAGAGATGTGGAAGAAATCTGAAGAAGGATTTCTAGAACTTAGGGGGTTTCTGAACTGCCTTGGAAGCATAGGCGGAAAGCATATCAGGTTAAAATGCCCGAAGGATAGTGCATCCCAGTTCTTCTGTTACAAACAATTCTTTTCGCTGGTTCTCCTGGCGATCGTTGATCCATACTACGAGTTTACAGTAGTTGATATTGGAAATTATTGACGTCACAGTGACAACACTATTTCTGAGAATTCAGCATTCTATCAAGAGTATATCGAGGGCAAAAGTATTCTACCTCCAAATCAGGATCGCGTGTATCGTACAAAAAGTTGTATGGTCTCACCTCCTCTATAAGTCTTTCTGTGTCCATGATGCATGCACTACGAGCTGCAAGACAAAAACCGCCTCACACCGCTGCTTCCAGTGTGACCACAGTGCGGTTGAGTGCGCCAACGGAGGCAAGTAGCCGCTCCGGCTTGCGGCGAATCTGTAATCTGTGACAACCCGGCGGCGGCCGGTGCGGCAGGCCGGTTGCCGGTGCGTCAGAGCCGCACTCTGTGTGACCGCCGCCACACAATAACGAGATTCAACAGTGCGGCCTGCCCGCTGCGGTTCAAGGCCGCAGGCCGGACGGCCAGACCGCATTCTGTCTGGCCAGGCCTTGCCTACCCTTTCGAGGCCTGTCCATATTCTAGCCTGTATTCGCATGCCTCTGCAAGATATAATGGACACATCCCACGGAAATATATTTTCGACGTGCTGTTTGTCGCATTGTAATACTGGCTGCACGTAAAGACACAAATGCAGAACGTTTGTCTGTGGAGAGCCCCTTTCTTCGTCCAATTATCGATGTTTACACTGATCATTTACTGAAGTTCACTCTTTGATAACTACATGCCCCTTCATTACCTCTGCCGGCCGCGGTGGCCGTGCGGTTCTGGCGCTGCAGTCTGGACCCGCGGGACTGCTACGGTCGCAGGTTCGAATCCTGCCTCGGGCATGGGTGTGTGTGCTGTCCTTAGGTTAGTTAGGTTTAAGTAGTTCTAAGTTCTAGGGGACTTATGACCTAAGATGTTGAGTCCCATAGTGCTCAGAGCCAATTTCATTACCTCTAACCGTGTTAAAAATTTTTTGACGTCCTATGAACGCCTTTTAGTGAGGAAAGATTATATTGTGCCACCACAATATAAAATTAGCGAATTGCTATGCTTGGAACCTGAGCAGCATAACAACGGAAAGTTATGTTTTGAACGATTTCATTTTAAAAAAAATATGTAACACCAATCTTAAACGTTACATTGAACATGCCACTGGGGCAACAATATAGATAATTCGTATTTTAATCTGATAACTAGCATTTTTATTTTACTTTCGGACCATTTGAAAACTTTTGAGCAATAGTGGAACTTGTAGGTTCATCAGCATACAGGGTACCACCCCGCCCCCCCCCCTTCCTACCCACGAAGTTTTGCAGCCTACAACGTTGTAACTTACGTTCAGCCGTCAAAAACGACGAGCAAGATTTTCATATTCTCTCTTTCACGATCCGCAAACTATTAGTCCCACAGAAAAAAAATATTGAGGACCATTTTCCAGAAAATGTGATGCAGTTAAAGTTTGTTCCGGGATACGTTTTTGCTAGACGTCGTAGTTTTCGAGTTATTCAAGAAAAACGTTCAAAAGTTACCTTCAGACGCACCCACACTTCCACACTCAGCCCCTGCCAGTCAGGGTTTCTTGTGTGTTGTTCATGGCAGTCCCAAATACCTACAAAAATTTGCACCTGCATGAATTATTTCCCACATTCGACGTTTTTGGTATTCGTTGACTGGCCTTATTAGCCACCCGGCTTAGTCGAGCATTTAAAAATTCTTAAACTGACCTTTGTGTAAGCTTTACCCAACAATGTTGTGAGTTTTAACAGCAAAAAATAAACAATTACATCGTCGTATTCGTCAGGCCGTCTGACCAAGACACTGCTGTGCCTGTAAGGGTTTCGTTTGAACCTTATATTGTCAACGTAATTGGTTTTAGCGTAACATTTACCGAAGCCTTTTTCTTTCATCATTCACGGGCAGTTTTGAATTAATAATGTTAAAGAAATAGTCGACTACGCTGGTGGCTTTGAGCGCAGACAGTAGAGACCAAAAAAGGTAGAATATCGGAAATAGTTCGTGCTGTCGGAAATTATTGTTCAGTTCTAGGAAGGAGTGCCGTGAACGACGTACTGGAAATTCTGACTGATGAGGGGTGGACATGCGTTTGAAGGTCACTTTTGTACCTGTTCCCTGAATAACTTGAAAAGCGTGGCTTCCAGCGAAAACGTATCTCGGAACAAAATTTAACTGTATTAAATTTCTTGCAAAAAATTTCTTGTTTATTTTTTCTGCGGAGCTAATAGTTACCGCTTAGCGAACAAGAGAACAAAAAATTTTGCCCGTGGTTTTTGCAGGCCAGATATAGATGTGCGGGTTGCATGAAACGACACCGGCAGGAGCACCAGAATCACCCGGTATAGTGTCCATTGATCGTGACCGGTCCAAATATCTCACGAAATAAGCGTCAAACGAAAAAACTACAAAGCACGAAACTTGTCTAGCTTGAAGGGGGAAACCAGATGGCGCTATGGTTGGGCCGCTAGATGGCGCTGCCATAGGTCAAACGGATATCAATTGTGTGTTTTTTTTTAAAATAGGAACCCCCATTTTTTATTACATATTCGTGTAGTGCGTAAAGAAATATGAATGCTTTAGTTGGACCACGTTTTTCGCTTTGTGATAGATCGCGCTGTAATAGTCACAAACATATGGCTCACAATTTTGGACGAACAGTTGGTAACAGGTAGGTTTTTTAAATTGAAATACAGAACGTAGGTACGTTGGAACATTTTATTTCGATTGTTCCAATGTGATACATGTACCTTTGTAAACTTATCATTTCTGAGAACGCATGCTGTTACAGCGTGATTCCATGTAAATACCACATTAATGCAATAAATGCTCAAAATAATGTCCGTCAACCTCAATGCATTTGGGAATGTGTGTAACGACATTCCTCTCAACAGCGCGTAGTTCGCCTTCCGTAATGTTCGCACATGCACTGACAATGCGCTGACGCATGATGTCAGACGTTTTCGGTGGATCACGATACCAAAGATCCTTCAACTTTCACCACAGAAAGAAATCAGGGGACGTCGGATCCGGTGAACGTGCGGCCCATCGTATGGTGCTTCGACGACCAATCCACCTGTCATGAAATATGTTATTCAATACCGCTTCACCCGCAAGCGAGCTATGTGCTGGACATCCGTCATGTTGGAAGTACATCGCCATTCTGTCATGCAGTGAAACACCTTGTAGTAACATCGGTAGAACATTACGTAGGAAATCCGCATACATTGCACCATTTAGATTGCCATCGATAAAATGGGGATTAATTATACTTCCTCCCATAATGCTGCACCATACATTAACCTGCCAATGTCGCTTATGTTCCACTTGTCGCAGCCATCGTGGATTTTCCGCTGCCCAATAGTGCATATTATGCCGGTCTACGTTACCGCTGTTGGTGAATGACGCTTCGTCGCTAAATAGAACACGTGCAGAAAATCTTTCATCGTCCCGTAATTTCTCTTGTGCCCACTGGCAGAACTGTACACGACGTTCAAAGTCGTCGCCATGCAATTCCTGCTGCATATAATTGTGGTACGGGTGCAATCGATGTTGATGTAGCATTCTTAACACCGTAGTTTTTCAGGTTCCCGATTCTCCCGCAGTTTGTCAGCTACTGATGTGCGGATTAGCCGCGACAGTAACTAAAACACCTACTTGGGCATCCTCATTTGTTGCAGGTCGTTGTTGACGTTTCACATGTGGCTAAACATTTCCTGTTTCCTTAAATAACGTAACTATCCGGCAAACGGTCCGGACACTTCGATGATGTCGTCCAGGTTACCGACCAACATCCATAGCACAAGCCCGTTGGGCATTTTGATCACAATAGCCATACATCAACACGATAACGACCTTTCCATTTTAACACGGGTAATGTATTACGAAGCAAATACCGTCCGCACTTGCGGAATGTTGCGTGATACCACGTACCTATACGTTTGTGACTATTACAGCGCCATCTATCACAAAGCGAAAAAAGTGGTCCAACTAAAACATTCATATTTCTTTACGTACTATACCAATATGTAATAAAAAATGAGGGTTCCTATTTTTTTTAAAAAACGCAGTTGATATCCGTTTGACCTATGGGAGCGCCATGTAGCGAGCCAACCATAGCGCCA
Organism: Schistocerca cancellata; assembly: GCF_023864275.1. Taxonomy (NCBI): domain Eukaryota; kingdom Metazoa; phylum Arthropoda; class Insecta; order Orthoptera; family Acrididae; genus Schistocerca; species Schistocerca cancellata. The sequence continues at coordinate 832,285,765 of NC_064626.1, read as the reverse complement.
TCTGGTTTCCCCCTTCAAGCTAGACGAGTTTCGTTCTTTGTAGTTTTTTCGTTTGATGATTATTTCGTGAGATATTTGGCCCGGTCACTATCAATAGACCACGCTGTATAGTCAATGCATAGATTCAATCGATAAATACAGGTGCAACTGCTTACAATAAAATGCACAGCAATTTCTAGTTAGAAAATTCTGGTAAAAGAACTGGAATGCCGACAGGATATCGGATTATCTGACTGCTAAAGTGCACTTACGAGAAAAAGAGAACGATTGTGTACATGGCTGCAAATGAAATATAAACGAGTAGACGCACGGTAAAGCCCGGTAAAACACATATGTGTTGTCGGGTACCTGGAACGTAAGTGGGGGCATGTGTTGAGGCAAGATGGCTGCACGACATTAGTCACTGAGGCTGTTTCGTGTCTCCCTTTTTATCATCCGATGGGCGAGTGCTATTGCTGGAAACGTTATGCTGTTAATATCAGAGGTCCTCCAATACCGTGCATGCCCCGAAAACATAGTGTCCAGTTGAGAACGAACGCTAGATCAAAAGGTGGAGAATGAGGAAAGCAATCATCGGATATCAGTCACTTAAGCAATGTACAGAAAGGTGTGCACAACTAAAAAATATTTTCGTGTTGTAGTCTTCTTGTGAAAACTAATTTACTTGCGAAGAGCGCTATGTTAACACAATACAGGAATTGTGTTAACATAGCGAACTTGGCAAATCAATTGCTTTTCGAAGGAAGACTATACCATACATTTATAGATTGCCTCCTGCACTGAATTGTCATGCAAGTTAGCCACTTTTATTTTCAACAGGCGTTCAGCACAATTGAAAAAGAATTAAATATTCAAATCTTACATGAAAAGTGATCCTGTGGCACATTCCTTCTGTTCTGTGTAGGAGTTCCTGGAAACAGTTCTGACTTTTCTCTGTATTGTGTTATTTATTCGTACACTCTGCCTTTCTTTCTTGTTTTATTAATTCTTTATTTATTTTGTTCATAAATTTTCTTGACAGCATCCTGTAAACCATGTACAAATTCGTTCGTTGACTAAGTATCTTTGGTGCGTGTGGTCTAAAGGGATCATATAAATAAATGAAAAATTGACAGTAACTGCTACAACGAGACGCATGGAGGTATCTCTCCAGTTGGTCATTTCGTCATTCTGGAAATGTCCTCTATACTTCAAACTGATGGAAACGCCGCTATTCTAACCCTGAAGCAGTGCTGCCTTAACAGCAGGGCTGTGTTCCTGTTTGTGGGAGGGAGGCTGGCCACAAGCTCGCTAGCCGCAAAGTTCTTGCTGGAGTCAACCAAGTAACAGGTGTTGGAGCCAAGGGCAAATGCAAATAGCACGACCGAGGTACATAAGCGACGACAGTGCAGCGGCTTTGTGGTCGCCTCTGCCCCGTTAATAAGTACTGCAGCGTAGACTGCAAAGCGCCCCACCGTAGGATGCCGGTATACTGAGAACGGTCTACGGCTTCAGGACTAGGAACGTAACAATACCATTCGACTTCATTCATACTGCAGTGAGTGGATTGCTGAGAAGATATGGGAGGTAACTATTCGATGCATTCTATAGCTAGAAACGATGACACGGACTGCATAATCCAACAAACAATCTGACAGAGTGGGATGAAGAATGAGCGAAGTAAAGATAGTTGTCGAAAGAGAAATAGCACAAGCAATAAAGTATATTGTCGTTATTTTACTTTGGCTCACTTTCATAATAAAGATAACATTTATTTTGTGCCCAAACAACTAGTACCTTTAAAGTGTGTACAAATGATGTTGTAGAAAACGTGTGAAGAGGAATGAGTTAGAAAGGTGAAATCCCATAATCCCAAGAGTGTAAGGTCCGGTGCGGAAGCAAATACAACATAATCTCTCTCTCTCTCTCTCTCTCTCTCTCTCTCTCTCTCTCTTTCGCACACACACACACACACACACACACACACACACACACACACACACCATTAAATGCAGCAAATATTTAAACTATTTCATCTTCATATAACGTCTGGGCCTATACTGAAAGAAATAAACTAGTAGAGAAATATCCGCTAGGAAAGGGGCCAGTGTACGCGACGAAAAGAACCTTTCCTACAGCCGACTGAACCCATCCTCTGGGGTATTCTAGTCAACAATGCCATGCTTCTTTTACGTTTTATTGCCGGCCGGAGTGGCTGAGCGGTTCTGGGCGCTCCAGTCTGGAACCGCGCGACCGCTATGGTCGCAGGTTCGAATCCTGCCTCGGGCATGGATGTGTGTGATGTCTTTAGGTTAGTTAGGTATAAGTAGTTCTAAGTTAGAGGGGACTTATGACCACAGCAGTTGAGTCCCATAGTGCTCAGAGCCATTTGAACCATTTTTTTTTTTACGTTTTATTGACAAAACAATAAATCAGCTTCATATAGCTGGCTATTCGTTACGAAAAAAAGGAAGACACTGAAATCTACTTCCTCTCCGGATTACAACTGTTAAGTTTATTTCATTCGTTTCCGACACAGATTGCTTAAAATCTTTACAATAAAAGCAATGTGTTCACTTATGTTGCCTACCAATAACATGATGACTATTAACGATAGATGGTAGCCATTCTTACAAAATCTTCCCAGTGATACTTAAACTGTTAATGTGTTAATATATGGACTGATTAGTTATCTGATGCCTATATAACCCAGGAGTACTGCTTTAGTACGCCTAAATACCACTGAAGTATGCTTGCATGACTACGTGATGTCACCTACAATAACAAGCACTTGGGATACCACATCTAACCTGTTACTGTTTCGCCAAAGTAATCCATTGCTAACCAAATGCTTTCCTCGAAACCCGTACGTGGCTAGTCCATATCTGATCTTGCATGTGGTTGGTGACGAAGTTCCACCACACATATGGACATTCACACTTACGTAGAACAGGTATTTGTGAAGACTAGTTAGCTCGATCTGAGCGGGACCAGGGTCACCTTGAACTATTGAAACCTCTGAGTATCGATGTTTATGTGTGAAAAAGAAATAAAAGGATGTCGAAGAGAATACAGGCATATAAATTGGCAGAATAACGTTTTTCAAGTCCAACGTAGCCAACGGTGTCTCATGATCGCCACAGTCTCGGCCTCATCATCCTAATCAGTCCCACACGGCGTTGGGTTGTCAACCATGGCAATTACAGAAGAATCTGTAACTTCCAGCTGTTAGTCTGAATCCACCTGCTCAGTTACACTCCTGGAAATGGAAAAAAGAACACATTGACACCGGTGTGTCAGACCCACCATACTTGCTCCGGACACTGCGAGAGGGCTGTACAAGCAATGATCACACGCACGGCACAGCGGACACACCAGGAACCGCGGTGTTGGCCGTCGAATGGCGCTAGCTGCGCAGCATTTGTGCACCGCCGCCGTCAGTGTCAGCCAGTTTGCCGTGGCATACGGAGCTCCATCGCAGTCTTTAACACTGGTAGCATGCCGCGACAGCGTGGACGTGAACCGTATGTGCAGTTGACGGACTTTGAGCGAGGGCGTATAGTGGGCATGCGGGAGGCCGGGTGAACGTACCGCCGAATTGCTCAACACGTGGGGCGTGAGGTCTCCACAGTACATCGATGTTGTCGCCAGTGGTCGGCGGAAGGTGCACGTGCCTGTCGACCTGGGACCGGACCGCAGCGACGCACGGATGCACGCCAAGACCGTAGGATCCTACGCAGTGCCGTAGGGGACCGCACCGCCACTTCCCAGCAAATTAGGGACACTGTTGTTCCTCGGGTATCGGCGAGGACCATTCGCAACCGTCTCCATGAAGCTGGGCTACGGTCCCGCACACCGTTAGGCCGTCTTCCGCTCACGCCCCAACATCATGCAGCCCGCCTCCAGTGGTGGCGCGACAGGCGTGAATGGAGGGACGAATGGAGACGTGTCGTCTTCAGCGATGAGAGTCGCTTCTGCCTTGGTGCCAATGATGGTCGTATGCGTGCTTGGCGCCGTGCAGGTGAGCGCCACAATCAGGACTGCATACAACCGAGGCACACAGGGCCAACACTCGGCATCATGGTGTGGGGAGCGATCTCCTACACTGGCCGTACACCACTGGTGATCGTCGAGGGGACACTGAATAGTGCACGGTACATCCAAACCGTCATCGAACCCATCGTTCTACCATTCCTAGACCGGCAAGGGAAATTGCTGTTCCAACAGGACAATGCACGTCCGCATGTATCCCGTGCCACCCAACGTGCTCTAGAAGGTGTAAGTCAACTACCCTGGCCAGCAAGATCTCCGGATCTGTCCCCCATTGAGCATGTTTGGGACTGGATGAAGCGTCGTCTCACGCGGTCTGCACGTCCAGCACGAACGCTGGTCCAACTGAGGCGCCAGGTGGAAATGGCATGGCACGCCGTTCCACAGGACTACATCCAGCATCTCTACGATCGTCTCCATGGGAGAATAGCAGCCTGCATTGCTGCGAAAGGTGGATATACACTGTACTAGTGCCGACATTGTGCATGCTCTGTTGCCTGTGTCTATGTGCCTGTGGTTCTGTCAGTGTGATCATGTGATGTATCTGACTCCAGGAATGTGTCAATAAAGTTTCCCCTTCCTGGGACAATGAATTCACGGTGTTCTTATTTCAATTTCCAGGAGTGTATTTCCACATCTTCTGCCGGTTCACAGCCTGGCAAACTTTTCACTAAATTTAACAACGATTGGTCGTCCTCATCGTCAAAATCTCCAGTATCTGTGTTAGGCTTATTATCCCGTAGAGTTTTTCTCCATACCTAGATATTATATCTCACTTTAACTGGCTCCTAGGCTCAATGATTCAGTATACAACGTCCTTCACGGTCAGCTTCTTTAAAGCTTCTACAATGCTTTTAGTCTTTCGAATCCAAGATTGACTTCAATAGCCGCCGACAATTCATTTCCGTGAGCGTTTCAGAACGCTCTGATCGACCGGCTGAATCAAACAGGTAACGTTTGGTTGGAAAAGCATGGCGCATATCCCGTCGCACTGCAGTTCTTCCACACTTGGGTGTGAGGAAACATTACCCATTGTCAAAATAGCTTTGCCAGGCAGTAGCTTTTTTTCCAAAAACTGTTTGTACTCCGTTAAAAACGAGTTCAATAATCAACTCTTGAAGATTTCCTGATACATCCAAGCATTATTCTGACGCTCGTAAATAACTTGAAAGAGCTTGCATGATTATTTTCTTGGCTTAGCTACCTTCGCAGTCATGACCAGTTTTAGTTTCTGGTTCCCAGTAGGATTCGAAATTGCCATAACAGTGAGCCGCTCTTCACCTTTTTGCGCGCAGCAGAACTTTTTTTCACAAGAAACAAGCATTTTTGCCGGCAGCATTTTGTCCTCAGAGTCACCAGAGAGTTTTTCCCTGGATACATCTAGTCGGCGTACTCCGTACCTCCTCTTCCACTTCCAGATGCATCCCACACTAGCAGCGAAACTGTCATCTTCCTTCGGCAGCTGGTTTGCAAAAAGAAAGACTTCCTCTTGCAACATTGGGCCAGGAATTGGAGCTCCGCTTCTGGTTTTGTTCCATAAGCTCGGTACGGGCTTTTATTGAAGTTTCGAGAACATACCTTCACCGAAGAGTCAAGCAGTATATTGCTCCCTCCTACGTATATCTCGCGAAGAGACCATGAGGATAAAATCAGAGAGATTAGAGCCCACACAGAGGCTTACCGACAATCCTTCTTTCCACGAACAATACGAGACTGGAATAGAAGGGAGAACCGATAGAGGTACTGAAGGTACCCTCCGCCACACACCGTCAGGTGGCTTGCGGAGTATGGATGTAGATGTAGATGTAGATAAGCCACATGAACAACGCCTTACTTATTTTTTTCAAATTCCGACTTCTTTATAGTTTTTCGGTTAAGAGATTGTCCACAGCATTTCTTTGAAGAAAACTGTAACAGTTTAAGACTTTTTCTTCGCCAGTCACCGACAGTAACATCGCCGATATCGTTTTCGAGAGCAAGATTATATTATCGCTTCTCCTTTTCCAAGTCGTTTCGGTGGTTCTAACTTAACGAGCTTAATATTTTTTGTTGCTGCATTAATTTTTAGAAGATTTACAAAGAAAAATAGTAAAAAGAACGAAACGCAACATTGTACCGTTCCGTCAATGACAAACATAAAACACAACTTTCAATAAATGTCTACCATTTGTAAACAATAAAAAACCTGGATAAGCGTATACTTGGGGCCACGGATCACGGACACGGACAAACTAAGGGGGCGTGAATGGTTCGGCAGGTGGTGTACTATGAGTGATTGGGAGACAGGGATCTAGGGCCGATACACTGTACAGTAGTTTTTTATTATCGTCATTTTTTTAAGTTTCTCTTCTTTATAGGCAACTCAAATTTCAGAGAGCCGAAATATCGACGCTACTGTACAAATATAAAATGACAATAGCATTGTACGAGACTTTCGACAGATAAGTTGCTTCTTACTTTTAAAAGAGTGGTCGTGCATTCGAGTAACTAGCAAGGAATTTCTTGCGTAAAATTACAGCCTTACAATTTGTTACGAATTATTGAATCGGTTGAGCAGTCAGTATGCAAAAGCGTAGATGTGAAGAAAACGGCAAGTGGAATCCTAACTATCAAGTTCAGTTTCATTAATATATGTTGACGTGAAATGGTGCAAATAAGCGTCAAGATTTTAAACATGGCTGCAACAGCAACTGTTGAAATTCTTCACGATAAAGGATGACAGCCAAAAACAGTTGCAGGATAAAAATTTACTAAAATTCTTGACCAAGGTTTCGGTACATATAAATATACCTTCATCAGAAGTAAAAAATCTAAAATTACATCATGCAATGGAGATTAATAAAACAATTGCCCCAAAGCCACACTCTTGTCTCGATAGTTCATAGGCGAAGTAATGGTGCTAAACTGTTCGCTTTGACCATGTGCCCATAGTCATGTTGTACAAATGGAGAAGATGTCTTAATTATTGACGACGCCTTTGGCACAATTGTTTTATTAATCTCCATTGCATGATGTAATTTTAGATTTTTTACTTCTGATGAAGGTATATTTATATGTACCGAAACCTTGGTCAAGAATTTTAATAAATTTTTATCCTGCAACTGCTTTTGGCTGTCATCGTTTATCATGACAAATAAGCGTATACTTCCAAAACAAGTTACACAGTTACTAAAAACAGTTGAACTTCGTAACATTTCATTTAATACAATACTGTCAAATGGCCATGGTTTCGATGTATCAGTAATTCTATGATTTCGCTACGCACTTTATTTGTTAATTTCTTAGATTTGTTTGGTTGTTTGAGATATCTTCACATACTTTTTTTGTTGCTTCAACACCACACGTAGTTTCTCTTGTTCTATCATTGCAAAAACGAGTAAATCTTAAATTGCATTCCATAATTATTTTTACTTCAGGGACACTTTTTATGTACTGCGTAGCGTGAAGTTAGCAGGGTGTTGCGCTGCTCTAACTCAGTACGTGACTATCACTACACAAAAAACACATAACAGTGAAATGTAACATATACCGTCGTTCTTAACCAAAGAAACAGTCTAGCTATCGTTACGTTAAGTAATCGTTTTGCAGTATTTTGTATTTCGCAGTTTTTAAAAAAGTGAAGCCTGCGCTAGAAAACTATAACAAACCGCCCCTCCCCCAGCCGTCCGTGAAAAAAAGTGGAGCACCAATTTATGGACTGCAACGGCTGTCAGATATTTGCTGATACCTGCAGATATATCGCACATTTGTACAGCTATGGAATAAATTCCTGATGATTAATGACGGAACTTGTATTTTCAGAGCTGTTTTTAACAGGTAAACATTGCAGGTAAGCTACGAATTCATTTGCATGTAATTTACTGGGCACAGTTAGTTTCCGCTGCGTGATAAATGAGCATCCGCCACTTCTGCGTTTGCAACAATTCAGTACAATATCTCTCTAATAACGTCTTCATTGAACCCTTCTGAATAGCTGATGTCATATTTAATTTAGTAGCAATGAATTTCTTCTTGGTCTCCTGGTAGAATGAAACAAACTATAGCCTATTTGTCACCACACAATTTGCCATGGTATATACAGTACTTTTACTTTGTTAATTCATGTCAAAAAATTAAACTACCTGGACAATTAGGTGCATTAAAGCGGTCTTGCACAGAGTCGAATCCATCTCGCTGATTAACGGCGAGGGCTGGTGACCCAGTAAGTCCGCATGTGGTCCTGAAACGGTGCCCCACATCCAACTGCGTTAATACCGGACTGGCACCCACCTCTCGCCTCCGATAAACGCTAAGTTAACACTTAGAAAACGTTCTCACAGTTGAGCATCAGATTTACATTAGACGCTAACAGATGGGGTACATGGATTCCCTCCCGCAGTGAGTTGTGGAGTGAGGAAGTGCATCCGGCTCTCATATTCCACCAAAATTGTCAAAACCCACAAATCTATACTGACACTGCAGTAGAAACGGGACAAGGCATAATCTAAAGAAAAAGAAGAAGAAGAACAAGAAGAAGTTAATGGCAACAAATTCTTGTTTACTGCATTATACCAGGTATCAATTGAATTAACCAGCACAGATTTATTTTAACGACTTCTGAAATTCTGAAACTATTCGCAGGATTGAAATAGCATTTCTTAGGTCAGGGATTCCAAAAGCGTTTCGCGGAAAGTGAAATAGTGCTCTGCAAAGAGCCATTAATAACGTGGCGTTTTTATCGTCATTTTAACGATAATAGTTTAATAGTTGTAAATTTCATAACCAACTGCTGTTGGCGCTTCAAGACGTCATGTTCCGGTGATTACCAATAACATTAGGCATTTATTCCACTTTATATTCCTTGTGAAAATACACTGAGGGAAAAAATCAAGAACCAAAACAAAAAAATTGATGTAGAGTAATGAAATTTCGTGAATACATTTGTCTAGATAACTTAGGTAAGTTATTAACGTTGCAAGATCACAAGTTAATACAAGCGCGAAGAAATCCATTGCAAATGTGAACTGCTGGTACATTAACAACCGGTGAAACCACCAGAATGTTAACTGGAAGCATGAAAACGTGCATGAATTGTATTCTACAGGTGGCTGATGTCAGTTCGTGAGATGCCCGTTGTACTTGATCAATACGCTGACGGTTAATGCTACCTGCTAATGATACTGAAATTTTCGTCCGATGATGTCCCACATGAGTTCAAATGGAGACAGGTCTAGTGGTCGAGCAAGCCAAGGCAACATGTCGACACTATGTAGAGAGTGTTGGGCTACAACAGCGGTACGGAACACACACCCCGGAATTCTTTTCATGAATGGCAACACAACATATCGACTCATTAGAATGACGAATAAATTAGCAATTAGGGTGATTGGGATAACCATGACAGTGATCCTGCTGCCATACAAACTAGCTCCTCAGAACGTAACTCGAGGAGTATTTGCAGTGTGTCCAGCACGGAGACAGGTTGGTTGCAGGCATTGAACTGGCCTCCTCCTAAGCAACACATAGCAATCACTGATTCCAAGGCAGTCACAAATTTCATCGGAAAACGCAACTGACCTTCACAGTGCCCTCCAACGAGCTCTCATTTAACTTCACTGAAATCGCAAATGGCGGTGCTTTGACGTCAGTGGAATGCACGCTTCAGGGCGTCTGGCTCTGAGCTGTCCTTGTAGTAAGCGGTTTTTAGCAGTTCGTTGTGCCACTGTGGTGCCAATTGCTGCTCAAATTGCTGGTGGACGTGCTATACGATGCACCAGAGACACACGCCCAACACGATGGTCTTCCCTCACCGTAGTGTCACGTTGTGTCCGATGTCTAATCTTCTTGCAACTGTACACTCTGGCCGGCCGTGGTGGCCGAGCGGTTCTAGGCGCTTCAGTCCGGAGCCGCGCGACTGCTACGGTCGCAGGTTCGAATGCTGCCTCGGGCATGGATGTGTGTGATGTCCTTAGGTTAGTTAGGTATAAGTAGTTCTAAGTTCTAGGGGACTGATGGCCTCAGATGTTAAGTCCCATAGTGCTCAGAGCCATTTGAACCATTTTTTGAACTGTACACTCTCCTGACCACCGCTGCCAGCAGTAATGTACAGAGGCGACCTTCCTGCCAAGTCTTTCTACAGTATCACAGAAGGAACATCCAGCTTCTCGTAGGTCTATTACACGACCTCGTTCCAACTCAGTGAGATGTTAATAATGGCGCCTTTGTCGCCTTAAGAGGGAATGTAATGGATTTTGCTACGAAAAATCCATTTTTCAAAAATATTATTTTCTTGATCTACACAGTTTAATCTATGTTGTGTGTGAATTTTATCGTAATAACAGCTTTAGAAATGCCTTTAAATTGTTAAAGTGATTAACTTGGCACTGGCGGCATCTCCCAGCTTTTCCGACATTTGCGAAAGTGCTTGTTTCAGGGGAATTTTTGTCAATGTGAAAGCCATTTTCCTTCGATATCTTTGGATATCTATATCTCTGGCTTGGTGGCAGGCTTCGTCGCTTGCTGAAAGAGAAGAAAAGCGAAGTACTTGAGGATGGAAAACCACTATGATGAAAAAGCATGCTTACTCTGAAAGAAATTGATTCTCTTGTGGTATTTTACGGGAGAGCTATCAGGGGAAACACACATAATTTAGAGGCAATAAGGCATGCTGTATGGGGAATTTTTTTCCACAATATATCCACTGAGGAAACACCAATGCGCGATCTGTGTCCGAAAGACGATTGGTGTAAGTTCAGCAACAGAAATGAGACGTATTCATACAAACACTCATTACCAGAACCTGTCATGAACGCAATTAAGCTAATATTCAGGTTTCATGAAAGCCCTGATTTATTGAGAAAGTGTCTGGGCACGGAAAGACACAAAATGCAAATGAAAGCCTCAATAATTTAATTTGGATTAGATGCTCAAAAAGGACATTCTGTGGACTTGAAGTACCCAAAATGGGTGTCTATGACGCAGTTTTATGTTAGAATAATGCAAATAATGATAGAATTGAAGTGCTGAAGAGCGTTGGTACAGGCCCTGGAGTGTTTACAACAAAAGCATTTTACACAATCAATGAGAGCAGGGTCAAGAAAGATAACATCAGTGTCTTACCTACAAATACAGGCCAGACAGATTCAAAGAGGACATAAGAGAAACCTAGAAGATGAGAAGTACCAGTATGGAGGATTTTAAAATTGAGGTGAGCTTATTACATGTAGAAGTATGAGAAGAAAATTCTTGAACCTCATTTTCTCTGTATTACATTTTTTCTCATGTACATCTACATCTACGTCTACATCTACGTCTACGTGATTACTCTGCTATTCACAATAAAGTGCCTGGAAGAGGATTCACTAAATCACCTTCAAGCTGTCTCTCTACCGTTCCACTCTCGAATGGTGCGCGGGAAAAACGAGCACTTGAATTTTTCTCTGCGAGCCGTGATTTCTCTTATTTTATCGTGATGATCATTTATCTCTATGTAGGTGGGAGCCAACAGAATGTTTTTGCAATCGGAATAGAAAACTAATGATTGAAATTTCATAGAAGATCCGATCGCAACGAAAAGCGCCTTTGTTTTAATGATTGTCACTCCAATTTACGGATCATGTCTGTGGCACTATCTCCCCTAATTCGCGATAACAGAAAACGAGTTCCCCTTCTTTGTACTTCTTCAATGTCATCCGTCAGTCCCACCTGATGCGAATCCCACACTGCACAGCAATACTCCAGAATAGGGCGGATTAGTCTAGTGTAAGCAGTCTCTTTAGTAGACCTGTTGCACCTTCTAAGTGTTCTTCCAATGAATCACAGTCTTTGGTTGGCTCTACCCACAACATTATCTATGTGGTTGTTCCTGTTTAGGTTATTTGTAATTGTAATCCTAAGTATTTAGTTGAATTTACTGCCTTAAGATTTATGTGACTTACCGAGTAATCAAAATTTAGCGGATTTCTTTTAGTAATCGTATGACTAACTACACACTTTTCTTTATTCAGGGTCAATTACCACGTTTCGCACCGCACAAATATCTTATCTAAATCATTTTGCAATTCGTTTAGGTCGTCTGATGACTTTACAGCCGGCCGGAGTGGCCGAGAGGTTCTAGGCGCTTCAGTCTGGAACCGCGCGACCACTACGGTCGCAGGTTCGAATCCTGCCTCGGGCATGGATGTGTGTGATGTCCTTAGGTTAGTTAGGTTTAAGTTCTAGGGGACTGATGACCTTAGAAGTTAAGTCCCATAGTGCTCAGAGCCATTTGAAGCATGACTTTACAAGTCGTTAGATACGGATCTTCCTGTGAGGGAGCGATTGTATATAATTGCTAAATATAGAGTTGTTGTATCAGCATACCCCGTAAGAAACCTGACTGGTATACAATATGGACCAGAGGCCTTGCCTTTATTAAGTGATTTGCTACACCGAGGATATCTACTTCTACGTTTCTGATCTTGACAGTTGTTCTTCATTGGAATCAAGGAATATTTACTTTGTCTTCGTTGGTGAAGGAGTTTCGAAAAACCGTGTCCAATACCTCTGCTTTAGTGACACTCATCAGGAACTTCCCCGTTGTTATCTCGCAGTGAAGGTACTGATTGCGTCTTGCCACTGGTGTGCTTTATGTGTGACCAGAATCTCTTTGGGTTTTCTGCCAGATTCTGAGACTGAGTTTCTTTGTGGAAATTGTTAAAAGCATCTCGCATTGAAGTACGCGCTATCTTTCGAACTTCTGCAAACCTTTGCCGCTCTAGGAGATTTTGCGTTCTTTTAAATTTGGCATGCTTTTTTTCGTTGCTACTCCAACAGCGATCTGACTCGTTTAGTCTACCATGGGGGATCAGTACCATCACTTATTAATTTGTGTGGTATATCTCTCAATCGCCGTCGATACTATGATCAGACCGGAAGGAGTGAAGACTGTCTCTTAAAAAGGCGTTAAGAGCCTTTCTATCCACCTTTTTAAATAGATATACTTTGCGTTTCTCTTTGATGGTTGTAGGTGTTACGGTTTTCAGCCTAACAGCAACTGCCTTGTGGTCGCTAATCCATATATTTGTCACAATATTCCCCATTTGTCCAGGATTATTTGTTGCTAGGAGGTCACGTATGCTTTCGCAACAATTTACGATTCGAATGGGCTCATGATCTAACTGTTCAAAATAATTTTCTGAGAAATCATTCAGTAACATTTCGGATGACGTTTTGTGCCTGCCACCGGCTTCAAACTATAATTTTTCCAACATATCGAGGTTTCCACCGACGAATTTCTACTTAATGACTGGTAGCCCGAAAAAAAAAATTGTAGCCATACAACCACCACTAAAACTAATAATATGTTCACCAATGTGAACACTAAGCATTTATACATGTCATGTAAATTGACTCATTCCACATTATTTCGATAAAAGAATCGTTCAAATGGTTTATGGACAGCTAACTAACTAACTTTCTTCAGGAAGAGCAGTTTTCCCAATAATGGCCGGTGCTGCCAACAATCGTTGCAGACAAATTTTTAACGACCTTCGAGAAAGCATCACTTTGCAGAAGAGCTAGCACCAGGAGCAAGAAACGGCCGATGAGAATGTCTACACACTGCCCTCCGGGTTTGCTAGAGGGCCTGAATGTAAAATAATTTCGTAGAGCTTTCTCGACTTGGACGTAATCGAAGGGAAGGCTTGCAGGGATTATGGGGGTCATGGTGGCAAGTCGTGGGCTCTCTGGGGTGGAGTCTGAGCTTCAGAGTGGTTACCGTTTCGCGCGCGTGTATGTGTGCCGTTTGGGAACTTAAGGGCGCCCAACGGTAAGGTTATCAGCGCCCTGACATCGATTACATCAAACGAATGTGGATAAAAACGAAAACTGTCGTCCACGCTCGCACACGAAACGACCGCACAATGACTATCGCAGAGGTACTCTCACATGCATTAAAACCAATGAGGTGGCAAGATAGCTAATCAAGAAAGTAAAAGAGGGAAAGAAAACCACAAAAGAGCTAGAAGAACAGCACAGGGAAATGAGACTGGCTGACCACTTACGAAAAAATCTTGTTAAAATGTGGGACAATTCACAGAACTTTAAAATCCCAACCACATTCGTTTGAGCATTGCATAAAATAGACTGCAGATCCGCCGGCAAATGCGCTGCAGTTCGCTGGTCAGAAAATAAAACGCAGTCCAATAAAATGTGGTGCACCGTAATCTGCACGCCACAAGCAACACACATCGGAGGGTCCTCTCGCCGGAGAAAAAATCATAGGGCTGTGGCCGATGCGAAGACGAGTGAGGATGACCTCGTCCCGTCAACGTGGCTGGAAGGAAGTACGCCACGGCCGAGTTGTGGGCTTGATCAGACGGAGCTTGTTGTCGGCCACTTCTAGCCACTCATGTTCCCATCGACTCAGGACTTTATACCGCAACAGCGAGGTGAGGGCATGCAGGGGATAACACACTGAAACACCTGACGGTCACGACACGCCTCCTTGGGTGCTCGATCAGACCTCTCATTCCCCAGAATTCCCGTGTGCTTCGCATGTCTGGAGTTCGTGGTCTTCAGTGACCAATGAAATTACTTTCACCTGTACGGAGAGGCTACAAAGCGGGCGTAGAGTTCTGCTTGGCACTTTCCCTGCTTTCCCGTCGAGTGTGGCGCAGTGGTTAGCACACTGGACTCGCATTCGGGAGGACGACGGTTCAATCCCGTCTCCAACCATCCTGATTTAGGTTTTCCGTGATTTCCCTAAATCGTTTCAGGCAAATTCCGGGATGGTTCCTTTGAAAGGGCATGACCGATTTCCTTCCCAATCCTTCCCTAACCCGAGCTTGGGCTCCGTCTCTAATGACCTCGTTGTCGACGGGACGTTAAACACTAACCACCTACCTACTTTCCCGGCTTTGCCGTCGAGTGTGGCGGGTTAGTGAGCGTAAACTTGTAGGGGAAAGGGCCCTCAGAACACACGGACCCATTAGCTAGCTGGAGGCGGTGGTGGATGAAACACACGGCCTGGGCTAGAGTGAACTGCAGCAAGTAAATGCCGTTTGCGTCTTTGCAGATTTGTCATTGAACTGTAGTCCTGTTTTACTGTTGTTGCAAGTACTGGCGCCAGTTACTATGAGCCATTTTAAGTCGGTGTACTGAAGCGTTAGCGGTGAAAATATTCCAGTCCAGTGATCTGATCTTGGAACCATTTCTCAAATTTGTAAGATAGCTAGAGGGCTTAGAAGTTGAAATTCGAAGTTATGAAACATATAAAGCATTATCGCTAGTCGAGATGAGGCTGGCGACCCTTACTTGGACTAATTTTACATGTCTGTCAGTGCATAGAATTAATTCGGGTCCACCAGTACAAGTTTCCGATTAAATTCACGGGGCAGCTCGTCGCGTAATGTGTGTGTGTGTGTGTGTGTGTGTGTGTGTGTGTGTCACGCAGCTGATGGCCAGGACTGCCTAGACTCATGCTGCGACAGCGAGTCTGGCTTCTCGCAACGCCACGAAAGCTCCGAGCTGCGGACGAAAAGAAAGTCTTCAAACTTTACGACGTTTTCATCGCTGAAATCAGCAACTGCCCGTAGAGGGAAATGTTGCTGAACTCAAGCAATTGAGAAGCTCTACAGTAGGCGATTGCCAATTGAATTTATGATCAATATACAGACACAGAAACTTTGAGCAATCTGATTTTATATGTTACCTTAACGCTGTGCTGCGTTGTTACCGATGATGAGCGATAGACCATTTACCAAGAACCAATCAGCAACATCTTGGAATATTTAATATTTTGGCATTTCTGTTCGTATAGCGCCGTTTGGCTTGATTGTGATGATTCTTCGCGGATCGCGCGAGGGAAGAACGACTATCTGAACGCCTCAGTACGCGCTCTAATTTCCCTTATCTTTGAATGGTGATCATTGCGAGATCTGGAAGTTGGTGGTAACAATATATGCCCTACATCCTCGGCGAAGATCGGATTTTGGAATTGAGTGAGCAGCCCCTTCCGTTTATCTGCGTCGTCTATCTGCAAGTGTGTCCCACTTCAAACTTCCTATGAGATTTGTAACGCTCTCGTGATGGCGAAATGTACCAGTCACGAATCTTCCACCTCTTCTTTGGACCTTCTCAATCTCTTAAATCAGGCTCAACTTGTAAGTGTCCCATACAGACGAACAATACTGTAAGACTCGACGAACTTAAGTATAGTAAAGAATTTCTTTTGTTGAAGGACTGAATTTCTTCAGGATTCTACCAATAAACCACAATCTAGTGTTCGCCTTAGCCGTTATTTATGTAATCGGATCGTTCCATTTGAGATCATTTCGAATAGTCACACCTAAATACTTGACGGATGTTACCGCTTCCAAAGACTGTGCATTTACTTTGTACTCGTACATAAATGGGGATTTTCGCTTTGTTATACGCAGTAGGTTACACTTGCTAATATTGAGAGATAACTGTCAGTCATTATACCACGAATTTATTTTCTGCAAATCCTCATTGATTTGTTCACAACTTTCGTGTGATACTACTTTCTTGTAGACTACAGCATCATCGGCAAACAGTCTTGGGCCGCTGACAATGCCAATGATTATATCATCACTAAAGAGCTCCCGTTACTGCTTTATCTGCGTAATATGGAAGGGCATTTATATATGACAAGAAAAGGAATGGTCCCTAAATTCGACACAGGGGAAAGTCTGTACAAATTTCTCTTCATTCATAAGAAAATTCATCTTGGAAGCTGTCTGAGCTGTTTAATATAATTAGTTTATTAATACCTTCCTGAAATACGGTCGCTGGAACGTCGTTATATTTCCATAAAACTCCTCTCGGCGTTTCCTGTCGAAAACAAAAGGACATGAAAGCTGCTGAAATAGCGATCCAACCGTAACTAGCTGGATAACGCAGTTAATGGAAATGCGACGGATTTAGACGGCCGAATGCCTTAAATGTCATCTTCAGCGGACAAGGAGATAACAGCTTGGGTAGCTCTAAACACTGCGTAATCAGAAAGGTGTAGAAACCTGTCCCTCTGGAGGCACCACCGTCGCCAGAAGATGACAGACAGTTGTTGGGTCTAAATGTTGGTAAGCTCCAGTGACGCTGGCAGACCCAGTGTCCGACGGCAAAAGCAAGAACCTCAGCACTGTTTGTACGAACGGTACATCGACACAAAGTAATAATAGTAGTCCGGTTTTTCCAGTTTCCACTGATTTGAAATGGAGTGTTCTCAATTTACAAAACAATTGCTACTCTCGTCCTAGCTAATAAGGCTACCTAAAAGCCTTCAAAACGTTTGATTTATTTTTAAGAAACCACAACAATCCATTAGTGTGTGGTAATATATTAACGCTGTCAATCTGCACGTGCACTATACTTCGTTTAGAATTATGTTAGGATTCGCATTTCGGAAGGAACAAGTGGAGTATTGGAACTTTGTTGCCACGTCCCGGAGAGATATGCATATCATCATACACTACATTCAGCTCGCTCAAACTCGTAACCTATCCCGTTTACAAATGGAGAACTGGCAACAGTGTATTCTGGAAGAGATGCCCAATTTTTTTATTCTCGTACCATTTGGTAAAACATTGTGTCCTTCTGCGTGAAGAAATGCGTAACCAACAGGTGCTCATCCTCGTCTGACTGGAACTATCGAGCCTTCCAGACAATTTTTAAGGGACCGAAGGCTTGATAATCGCATGGGGAGAGGTCATCACTAGACGGCGGGTTCTCCAGTGTCCTCCAGTTGAGTTGGCGTAACTTGTGCGTAACTCCCAGATCGACGGACTTCTTGGGACGAATCACGGTCAGCGCGGAACTTGATGCACCATCCCACTACGTAGTTGTTCGACAGACGTGCTGCACCATATACACTCACCATTAAAATTGCTACACCAAGAAGAAATGCAGATGATAAACGGGTATTCAAAGGACAAATAAATTATACTAGAACTTACATGTGATTACATTTTCACGCAATTGGGGTGCATACATCCTCAGATATCAGTACCCAGAACAACCACCTCTGGCCGTAATAACGGCCTTGATACGCCTGGGCATTGAGTCAAACAGAGCTTGGATGGCGTGTACAGGTACAGCTCCCCATGCAGCTTCAACACGATGCCAAAGTTCATCAAGAATAGTGACTGGGGTGTTGTGACTAGCCAGTTGCTCGGCCACCATTGACCAGACATTTTCAATTGATGAGAGATCTTGAGAATGTCCTGGCCAGGGCACCAGTCGAACATTTTCTCTGTCCAGAGAAGCCCGTACAGCACCTGCAACATGCGGTCGAGCATTATCCTGTTAAAATGTATGGTTTCGCAGGGATCGAATGAAGGGTAGAGCCACGGGTCGTAACACATCTGAAATGTAACGTCCACTGTTCAAAGTGCTGTCAATGCGAACAAGAGGTGACTGAGACGTGTAACCAATGGCACCCCACACCATCACGCAGAGAGATACGCCAGTATGGCGATGCCGAATACACGCTTCCAATGTGCGTTCACCGCGATGTCGCCAAACACGGATGCGACCATCATAATTCTGTAAACAGAACCTGGATTCATCCGAAAAAATGACGTTTTGCCATTCGTGCACCCAGGTTCGTCGTTGAGTATACCATCGCAGGCGCTCCTGTCTGTGATGCAGCGTCAAGGGTAACCACAGCCATGGTCTCCGAGCTGATAGTCCATGCTGCTGCAAACGTCGTCGAACTGATCGTGCAGATGGTTGTTGTCTTGCAAACGTCCCCATCAGTTGACTCAGTGATCGAGACGTGGCTGCACGATCCGTTACAGCCAACGGATAAGATGCCTGTCATCTCGACTGCTAGTGATACGAGGCCGTTGGGATCCAGCACGGCGTTCCGTATTACCCTCCTGAACCCACCGATTCCATATTCTGCTAACAATCATTCGATCTCGACCAACGCGAACAGCAATGTCGCGATACGATAAACCGCAATCGCGATAGGTTACAATCCGACCTGTATCAAAGTCGGAAACGTGATGGTACATCCTTACACGAGGCATCAGAACAACGTTTCACCAGGCAACACCGGTCAGCTGCTGTTTGTATATCAGAAATCGGTTGGAAACTTTCCTCATGTCAGCATGTTGTAGGTGTCGCCACTGGCGCCAACCTTGTGTGAGTGCTCTGAAAAGCTAAACATTTGCATATCACAGCATCTTCTTCCTGTCGGTTAAATTTCGCGTCTGTAGCACGTCATCTTCGTGGTGTAGCAATTGTAATGGGCAGTAGTGTATTTTCTTCATCCACCGATGGCTGTCTGCCACTGTTTGTCCTTCGGAAGTCAATAAAAGAATAACACCATACTAATGCAGTTTGAACTAATTTCGTAATAGCGTCGACACAGTTCACGTTTCCGCATGTACCGCGAACACGTCGGAAAGAAACATATGCCACACTAACGTCTTCCCTACATGTCGCTGCTTACATATGCGCATTGGAGTTGAGCTACGTTTCATATACGCTGCAGCAACGTCCTCAAACGGAATGTTTTTGATTTCCCCTTCTATTTGCCGGTGAGGTTACCGAATGGTCGACACGTGGTAAGCTTTTTCAGTATTTAAGTCAGGCGGCCACTTTATGTAACTGAAATGTTGAAAATACCCTATATTTTCATCTGTTGCATTTGTGAACTCTGTTGGTGTCCTCTGCCACGAGGTAATTTGAGCTGAATGCGACGCAGGATGTTTGATCGCCCGTTTGATTTAATTGCCAGAAAGAGTGCACTTGGTTTATATTTATACTTTACTACATTCTGTCATCAAACATTCTACTTATCTGTGAAATAAAAAAAATGAGAAAGCCTGTAATTCGAGATGAGGAAACATATCGGTTTGGAAGCAAGGATAATAATGACACAAAATAGACTGCTTAAGTCTAGCAAAAAGGGATTATAAAGCAAACAGTTAGAGGGAACTCTGTTCTAAGATTAAGAGCGAGTTCACCACTTGTTCATCGTCGGGACTCAGCTGCTGATAAATGCATGCTTATTAACAGTCGAAAGTCACAAAAATTTAATTTTCCTTTATAATAACAGCCTGCATAAGGGCCACAGCCGGCCGGGGTGGCCGAGCGGTTCTAGGCCTTACAGTCTGGTACCGTGTGATCGCTACGTTCGCAGGTTCGAATCCTGCCTCGGGCATGGATGTGTGTGAGGGCCTTAGGTTTGTTAGGTTTAAGTAGTTCTAAGTCCTAGGTGACTGATGACCTCAGAAGTTAAGTCCCATAGTGCTCAAAGCCATTTTTTTAAGGGCCACAGGTGGAATAACGTGTTACTTACTTGCTCAATTTGTGAAACTCTTTCTGTTGAATAAACAATTCCATTTTTCTTTCTGAAATTATACTCATCTGTCTGTCTGTGCATATACATCATATCTGCTGATTCCCGTCTCATTCTGATAATTCCTCCGGGATGCGTCTTTTTTTATTTTCTTGTCTCAGTGTACATGCATCTTCTTTTTGTATATTTTAAAACTGCTTTTAAACATGTAAAACCATTGGCTTAAGAGCGTTTGTATCCGCTGTGAACCCGCCCTTTCGTGGGGACTGAAATACGAATAAAAAATTTAAAAATTCTAAAGTACTCTATGGCTCACCTGAAGAAGACTGACAGGTGTTTAGTCCGAATGTAGTAAACGATGGCCGTAAAGAAGCTCAAAAACTGTTTGAATACTGAATTTTAAAATTAGCGAAGTTAAAATGAAACAAACTTACCAAATTACGAAGCAGTTGGCGCTGTACGCCAGCACAAACGCTACGAAGAAGAGAGAGGTAGCACCGTTTCGTTGTAAGTGTTCTAAGAACGGTGGTGGGGAAGAGCGCATTTGTTCCAGTCACAACTAGGTCATCAGAGAAAGAGCACAAGCACAGCTAGAACAAAGCAAATGAATTCAGCCGTGTTCTCTCTAAAGAAAGCGTCCAGGCAAACGTCTAATCCATTTAGAGATACCACGGATAACCTAAATCGGAAGGAAATCTTAAGTCTTAACCATTTTGATACCCTTGGTTATCGCTGCAGGTCAATAAATCGTTCACGATCATGCTAAATATGTTTTAGTTTTTTTGTAACCCTTCTTTGCATCCCCTAACTTACTGTCATTTTGCGAAATTTCCATGATACATGGCAAGTTTGTTAGCACTTTCGTTGCGATAACAGTCTGTTATTTAATTCGTCATTATTTAAGTTGCACTATGGGCTCTACTTTAGTAATATTTCATCTACGATTGAAGGAAATGAAGCTCTGATCACTGAGCGAGAATTTACTGGCATCGGAAAACGGCAGTTACATGACGTGTGGACAGAACGGAACGAGTTTTTGACTTGTCACAAAATTAATTTTCCATTCGATGTCATTCCGATAAAGCGCTCGCAGTACCTGTGTACACACAGAGCAGACCTCGCGACAGGAACAGCGTGCAGCGGCCGCTGGCGTGGCGCGGCTCATCGCTGTCGCTGCGTGTGCCCCGCGATAACGCCTGCCATCGCGCCCGCCACAATTGCTTTCACTCGCTGCTGAGGGTGCGAGCACACCGGCTGTTACTGCGGCACACAACGTTACTGCGCTGTAACAAACGTGGCGCGCGGCCCAGTCAACAAGCACCGGATACGTCGATGTGCTACCGAGCGCCATTCCAACGCCACGATCAGCGGGAATACGGCAGTGAACAATTTTACAATTAAATATGTTGTGTCTAGACAAGACAGCCTAGACACAATGTGAGGAAGCCGAAAGGCACGCGCTTAAACTCACGCAGGCTGGCGTGAGGTCTGAAACAGGATACGTAATGAATGCTATAAAGAAAAGTACGTAGCTTCTGGAATACTTAACTTTAATCCACATTTGTAGAACATCGCTCTTGATACATTAATAGAATCTCAATATCTATACTGGTAATGGCGCCTTGCTAGGTCGTAGCAAATGTAGCTGAAAGCTATGCTACTATCGTCTCGGCAAATGAGAGCGTAATTATCAGTGAACCATGGCTAGCAACGTCGGCTGTACAACTGGTGCGAGTGCTAGTACGTCTCACTAGACATGCCGTGTGGTGGCGCTCGGTCTGCAATTACTGACAGTGGCGACACGCGGGTCCGTCGTATACTAGCGGACTGCGGCCGATTTAAAAGCTACCACCTAGCAAGTGTGGTGTCTGGCGGTGACACCACAAAATCGATACTATTTAATGTACTAACACACTAATGGCAATAGGTAGCATCGTTCCTTGAATCCTTGATTATTCACTTTGCAAATACTCTATTCAATAATTGAACAACTTGATCGCTTATAACTGGGTTGGGAAATCACAGAGGGTATGACACAGTGTTTAAGAAGCTGTCGTCCTATTGAGTAAGAACAAGTTGTCACACTCCGTCTGACAATCTCGCTTTACGATTTTCACTAAATCTTGGGGGTTAGCGGCTGGTCCTGGCGGAGGTTCGAGTCCTCCCTCGGGCATGGGTGTGTTTGTTTGTCCTTAGGATGGTTTAAGTTAAGTAGTGTGTAAGCTTAGGGACTGATGACCTTAGCAGTTAATTCCCATAAGATTTCACACACTTTTTTTATTCTTGGGGGTTATGGGGCAAATCTATTCTCAGTTCCTTGTTCCGTTGCTTGATATATGATTAAAACTGCTCGCTACCTCCATGTAACTTTCCTGAAAGGCCTGACTGACTGAGAAACCCTAAAGGAAGGTGCTTCAGTAAGGAAGGAAGTGCACATTTACTTCACTAATCGTCAAAGAGAACTAGCAATTTCTGTTCACTGCGGAAGTAAAAGTTATGAGTTTGACAAAGGAAGTACTTCACCTATCTTTTAAAAGAACAAAATCAGAATGCGGGGATTACGATGGAATCTTTTTCTTAAAAAAAGAATCAAAATGTGGCGTTCAGGCTGAAATGATAGGTAGTTACACACCGTTTTCTGATACGAATTTTGGATACCGTTAAGATAGATACTGGTAATTGTCAACGGAATTCAGAACTACTGATGTACTTAACTTATGATGTGACATTAAAGTTTCTGGGAACTTCATAGCAATTAATTTAAATAACAAGAAAATTCCCATCCGTCCATCTATCACCAAGTACGAATACACAGCTCAGTTGAGGCTTTATCACCCGGTACATAATATGCATGCACATCGATCCCAACATCACCGTGGCCGCAGAGGCAGTGAATCGGGTTTTAAGTAGACTGGAAAGAAATGGGCATCTGATAGGATAAAGAATAAGAAATGAAAAGAGGTAGCAAACGGGTTTCTTTTCCTTTATGAATATTATGATGGAAGTAAGGCCTTTGTCTTGACGTAAAATGGTGGACAGATCACTTAGCGGTTAATGCCAGGTAGGTCATGGACCTAGTCAATTTCCTGTAAATACATTTTGATATTTTAAGTACATCCCTCTGTTTAGGTACATATGGAACTATAAAACGTGCTAGAAACTATTCAGAAGTACCATATTTTAGAATCAACTGGTGATGGTTTTCATATACAGGGTGGTCCCGAATTCATGGTACAAACTTTAATGGTAGGTACAGGACATTGTAACAAGGATTTATTGTATAGGAATGTATAGCCGCAGGTGACGCGGTGAGGCGTAAACAGGGGAAAGAGAAATGGAGTGATCGGTTGGTGTCACTGCCGGTAGAGGGCAGTAGATGAACATGATGTATCGCAGTAGGGACAAGCGCCATTCACAATTGTGCTGCCGTAGACGATGGGTGACTTTACGTATGCAGAAAAAGCAGACATGCATTACATGTACGGCCGAGCAAATGGTAACGCCAGAGCTGCGTTACGAATGTATCGCGCGGAGTATCCTAATCGACGAATGCCGGATCATAGAATTTTTCAACGGTTACATCGTCAACTTTGTGAAACAGGTACGTTCGACGTCAACAGACATGACGCTGGTCGATTAAGAGCTGTACGCACTCCAAGACTGGAAGAACGCATCTTGAACATAGTGGCTGATAGACCCGAGTCAAGCACAAGAACTGTTGCGCGTGACGTACATGTGAGTCATCAGACTGTATGCAGAGTGTTAAATGAAAATCGCTTACACCCCTTCCATTTTCAAAAAGTACAAGCATTGAATCCGGCAGATTATCCTCTTCGCGTGAACTTCTGCCAGTGGTTGTTGCAGCAATGTGCGTTGCAGCCGGATTTCGTAGGTCATGTGCTATTTACAGATGAAGCGACATTTTCACGCGAGGGTGTCTTTAATGCGCACAATTCCCATGTGTGGGCAACAGATAATCCACATGCAACGCGTCCACATGCGTATCAACAACGTTTCGGTATTAATGTGTGGGCTGGTATTGTGAACGACTTTTTGATTGGGCCATACTTACTACCCACGCGACTCTGTGGCGAAAGCTATCTTATTTTTCTGCAAGAAGTGTTACCAGAACTGCTGCAAGATGTTCCGCTCGCCATTCGTAACCGCATGTGGTTTCAGCACGATGGAGCGCCAGCACACTTCAGCACTGCTGTACGGAATTACCTGAATGCCACGTTTGGTGCTAGATGGATTGGGCGTGGTGGACCAGTCCCTTGGCCACCCCGATCTCCTGATTTCTCTTGCCTCGATTACTTTTTATGGGGACATCTTAAGAGTCTTGTTTATGAGACTCCAGTTGACTCAGATGAGGATCTCGTTGCTCGCATATCTGTAGCTGCTGCAGGTGTGCGTGAAATACCAGGCATCTTTGAACGTGTACGCCAATCGCTGCACCGACGCTGTCAAGCATGTATCGCTCATGGTGGACGCAATTTTGAACACTTACTGTAAACATGACACTTGTCAACAACGATTTCAATAAAACTTTCGTTTTCCTTTCGGCCGTTATTTCCCCTGTTTACGCCTCACCGCGTCACCTGGGACTATACATTCCTATACAACATATCCTTGTTACAATGTCCTGCACCTACCATTAAAGTTTGTACCATGAATTCGGGACCACCCTGTATATGCCAAGATCTCCTACTGCAAGATGAAAATTTTATAACTATGGAGTCACATAGGCAATGTGCTATGCCTTTTCTGCATTTGTTTTTGCTACCTTGTTTCAGCTAAACGTGCGGCTTCTGGTTTAACATGAGACAGGAAACGTGAATTTGTGGTACATATGTGAACTTTAGAATTCTATAAGGCTGTAGACTTCGCTCATCGAGCAATTTACGCGTCCAACAAATTACCATGTTACATTGTAAACAATGAGATTAAAGTGAGATCATGTTTCTGTAATATCAAATGGCTAAGCGGCAAATTACGGGATTACAATTCAGCATACAGCCGACAGGAAATTAGGAGCACCTCCCCATTTTGAAATTTATCAGAAAAAAACTATATGTACAAATAGATTTTCATACTTAAATTTAGAAATATACATACAGAAGAAATACACTTTTTCCCTATGTAGGCAACGAATACGACTAAGCAGGGTGCATAAAAGTCGCACACCATGTGTGTGGAGACATGGGAGGTGCTTCAGGATGGTCGTCGTGTAAGAATGGTAGCTATTGACGTATTAAAAGCCTAGAAATACCGTATTTGTGACACACATGTGCGGTTTGGTGCGTTTTCGAAAGCGTTCAAGAAAATTACAAAAATACGACAGTGTGTGTATAATGCCGGTGTTTGGGGAGCAGACTCCAAACCTGAGAAAGAAAAAAAATGCATTGAAACAGCACGGTTTGCTCTAACTGGGAGTCAGCCCTTCTGCCAATGATGGTGCTCTGGGTAAGTGAAGAAATGAGGTGATGACGATACTGCACATAATATCTAAAATACCAGATTTTTCCGGGAAATATCTCTACTCCAACTGGAACCCGCTGTGGAAATACCCCTGTAGTGAACTGTTGAAAATTTCAAGTGAAGAAAACTTGCTAATATCCGTCATATTCGATTTTTTCGGCACGTATAAATGAAAAATACAATCATGACCTACACTTACTTGTGGCGTTACGTAACTCGGGATGGTAATCCAGCGCTATGACTTACCTGGTGCCAGTTAGTCTAGGCTAAGTAACGTAACTTTGAAAGAGAACAAACGTACAGTTACTTCTGGGTTGTACGAGAAAACTTCGCAAATACAGCAAATTAAAATTAGCATTTATAGCATAGTTGGTAAGTCAATATTGTCATGAAAAACTGTGACTCTTTAATGTCTGTAATTTGTTTTTCTATTTTATAAGCTAATTAAGTGTTTTTTTTCTAACAGTGAAACTTTTGTGGTGTTCTGTGAAAGTCTTATCATTTGCAGCTGATATCGATCATCATTAACACTTATGCCACGTATTCCATTAACCCAGTTCTAAATTGTGTAACATCTTCTGCAACTTTTCCAACAATATATAAGCTAAGCTACTACTTTCGCCGCCACTAACTCTGTGCTTTTATGTAGTAGAGGAAAGCCAGTTACACTGTTTCTTATCAACACAGAAATAGCTCACTTAGATCATTTCTTTACATGTATTGTGGTATCTGCACGTCCTACTGAGGTAGCCGAAGCATAACGGAACTGTATTGTACCCACTCTGTTCCAATGGCAGAAAAAATTGGTTTGGTTATCCATTCATTATTATCGATGGACTGTCCTCCATTTTTCTTTATCGTATACACGATGGTGCGCGACACGCGCACGCACACACACACACACACACACACACACACACACACACACGCACGCACACACATACAATTTTGTCACAATAAGTTCAATCAATCAGCACATTTTACAGTATTTATTGCAATATTACAATGCTAATGTTCTGTAACGTTTTGAACACGGCTGCGCTCCATCAAAGGTTAGAGATCAGTAAATGAATCGAAAGCAGCCAACCAGTTGGAGCAAAAGGTGAGTTTATTCAACCTTCGACCATGGTGTCGACCGATGTAAATATGTCTTCTTAAGATATAAGTAATTTAGATTACACATTGGAAATAAACCAAATAATGCAGCGATCTGATATATGTCCAATGAAAATATGCTGTCAGCGCACATCATTGTAAACGTTATTGAAAATGCTGAACCTTATGATCAGGGGTTGTCAAAGAAGAATACTTAAAATCCACAAAAAAACATCAAATAAAATCTTAGGTCATGTTACGAGTTTTACTTCTGAATTTTCGCCCTGATTTTAGGGGACAGCACATTTAATAACCTCTGCAGGGATATGTGGCGAGAGCATATTTTAGTTGGGCGTATGATAGATCACTACATTATTTGATGTTTTTCCAACATGAAATTTTAATTACACGTATTGCTGAAGAAGTTGGATTTACGTCTGTCGAAATCATGGAGGTAGTTTGAATAAAACCACCTTTTTTGTCAACTGGTTGGCTGATTTCATTTCCTAATGTTCTGCGTTATGTAATATCAAAATTCTACTATATCGTAAACCAATGACAGGGGAAGGGTACTATTTTCCAATTCTATAGAGCTTCTGAAGTGTTGAAGATAATTTCTTCTTTGCGTGCGCGCAATTGGCAGTTTCGTGTTGTGAGGAATCGCTTGGGAACTTTTTTTTTAGAGTTGTAGGGATAGGTAGTAATCGCTGCTGGTGGCACATGTGTGGGAGAGCGGATAATACCAGTGTAGAATGGCCTTTGTGTGATGGCTACTCACGCAGAATGGTCACCGACATTAATTACAGCAGCTACCTCTAGTGAGCTCTGGTTGCTAAGCGACGTCGGCTGGCACTGGATTACGCTGAGCACTATTACCTGCAATCTCCGCTGTAATTGTGGAGAACGGGTGTGGAGTGGATCCTGCAACGTTTGATCATCCACTAGTGACAGAGATCTCCATTTAGCGGACGGTTAATTAAATCTTTGTGCTGCAATTAGGAGGAGCTGCTCGAACGTTAACTAATATGATGTCTGGCAAAGACAAGCGCTGTCCTGTGATTCCATAAATTTCCGACAAGGCTGCTGGGCTTGGGTCGAATTACCCAGTCCTGAGTGCACGTATAATATTTTATAATGTCCATACAAAATCGCAAAATTTTCCTTTTTTGACATCTGCTAGTGCGTTATCAGTTCATGGTAATAACTTTAGTAGGTTAGATGATCTCGCATTAGTTTTTCCGACTCGCATTTCTTTCGGATAAACGATTGTTGATTATGGAAGACGATGCCATGCTAACATGAAGTCTACTTTAGTATCAAAATCAATTTTATAATTAATTTGTTAATGCGATTGTATCTCCTATAATGCACGCTATGCGTAATGAACTTTAGAAATTTTGGGGAGCTCTTACGATGGTAGGAGCAACTAAAAGTTAGACGACAATATTGAAAGAAAAGAGATTATCCGATACTACTGTAAGCGAATATATATCCACACCATCCATCTATCTAAAGTACAAATTGTTCCATTCAGCTGTATTGATTAACGATACAGTATTTTTAGTTCTTCTTTATTGTAATTGGCTGCGATTATCGTAACAACCGATCATAGTAATACTTTACTCCCACTTTCTTCGATCAAGGCCCTCTTCCGATTAACGATTTCTGTTGCTAATTTCACTCAACATAAAACTCATAACATTATGGAACTTCACGTTTACTCTACTCACGTCTGTCACGTATGCTCTATTCTGTTTCTTTGTACTGTAGTGCTATAAAGTTGTGTTACAGGTTTCTACTCCGCACAGGTCTTGGCGATGAATAGACCTCTGCTACTTAAACGGTCATAAGTTCCTCCTCTTTGCGTTTACTGTTTCCAGTAACCACTGCTGTTAGATTAAACCTAGCACCACTAAGCTCGTGTCTGTCCCATGGATGTCTAAGGAGGGCAAAAATTGCCCTTACATCCTTTTCACTTTTTAACATTTTTTTGTTTGTTTGTTTTGTTTTGATTATTTAATGAACTAGGAATTTCTTTACAAGGTTGCAACGCACTTTCCATAGTCATCGGTAACACTATAACATATACAAATACAATAAATAAAGTAATGAATATGAGAAATATTATTATATTTTTGTCTTGAAACTAACACTTTCATACACATCAGGCTTATTTTAAGAAATAAAAGAACGTACTATAGCAAACCACAAATAAGAGAACAGAAAATCAAAGTCAGAAATAACAATTGAGTTTTTCCTTCCTACGCACTTTCACTTTCAATTTCACAGCCTTTGCATGTGATTGATTTTGCAGAATGAGACTAACACACATACTTGGAACACCTGCAACAAACTATAGACACTTTTGTCATCTTGTCTTCTTACTCTTTAGAATTTTTACTCTTCAAAGAGATGTGACATTTTCCTCTTGAATAAAATTCGATTCGACAGTTGCAGTAATGCTGGGCAGCGTTTTCCCTAGAACATTTTCCATTGCAGAGATGATGGGCTTTTGTAAACCCATGATATTCTTTGCTGTCTCTTCCACTTTATGCGTCTTCTTACTCCAGTTTGGGTTGTTTATCATGAACATTGTTCCAGCATTGAGACAGGCAATATCTATCAAAGGTGAAAAAGACAGAAAATGGCAACCTTCTCGTCCCTCGTTTCACTGAGTGATGTCGCGTCATTTTATGAATGCTGTCTATGCCCCCTTTTAGTTTCATTGTAGTAGAGACTGATGTTTTTCTTTTTTTTCTCTCTGTCGACTCATCCACCTTGTTATCATTATGTTGTGTGGAAAGAAGTAAGAGATTCTTAGCAGGCTTCAGTTTGGAGATGTATGTAACCAAGGTAACTGGTGCATTGTCTGTTTTCAGATCTCTGAATAAGAACTTAGAGGAATATAGCACTCGAGCCTGCATCTTCTTTAACGGTTCTGGTATGTGTTTTCTGCTACTCTTCAATGTTCCTACCAAAGATAACTTGTCATCATTGTAAAGCTTCTCAGCTAGGTCTATGGATTTATAATAACGATCTGTGGTTATATGTTTTCCACCTTCTGACAGCGAACTCACTAGGCGTCTAACAACTGCTTTTGCACTCCGTTCCTCGGCCGATCGTTCATCCATTCCTGCATAGACCTCCATTTTTAGAACATACCTGGTGTGTGCATCTGATAACATCCTAATCAATAAGCCATACTTCCCAGGCTTGTCTTTCATAATGACCTTAGAGGGACATCTTCTTTGAAATAGGGAGAGGATTTCATCGATCGTTAGAGTATCAACACTTGGTATCTAGTATTTCACAAACATTTCGTCAATGTTGTCGAAAGCTTCACGAAGGGGGCAAAACTTATCCAGCTTTCGTCTTTCGGTTCTTGTTTCTTTATCATCAAATCTAGTCAGGGACCGAAGTTCTCCACATCGCATGCGACTCATTGTAGCTGTGTAGATACTCTTTCCTAGTACTTTCCCCCATAAGTCCTCAAGAGGCAGTCTGGTGTCATTATTTTTGCCCATGAGTATCAAAATACCAATGAAGGCATACATTTCTTCTATGGTTGTAAGTTTTCAGTTCTTATTACGAGCTTCTTGATTTGTATAGTCCACGATAATCTTCATTATTTCGGGAGTTATAAACTCTTTGAAAGATTCTGACCCACTAGAGGTCAAGGCTTCATGAGTCAAACCTTCACAAAAATTCAGTAAGATATTCCCTACCGCTTTTTGCTGTAACAATGATGCTGGAAGCAGCTGCATGTTGTTCATCAGGATATGAACTCCGTGAACTTGGCTCATTTTCAATTGCTGTGTCACTATTGTATGCCACAACTTTAACATCTTCTTCTGGATCACGTTCATCACCTTCACTTGCTTCATTTATTATAGCTGACTTATCTTCATCTGGGAGAAACCTGTGATACATACGAGACGTTTTATTAGAACTGCGAGTAATGTACAACTGCTCGAACAACAAAGGAGATTTATTCCAAAACAACAATGGTATTACAATATAGCGGTACCAACCGTCAGAAATTGCATTTCTTTCTGCCATGTTGAGAAATATTTTAATGAGAAAAGTTTTATCACTAATGTCTAAGAGGGGGGGGGGGTTTAAAAACTGCCCGCACTTAAATTAAATATAATAGGTTAAATATAATAGGCAGATTTAAATAATTCACAAAAATTATAAAACCATGACAGCACATACTGTAGATATTTTCTACAACTACCTAAAATATTGCTTCTTCACTCCAACAAATAGATATATTACACAAATAAAACAAATACTGAGGGCAATTTTTGCCGCCCCCCCCCAATCGTTAATGGTTTTATGGTTAATAATGTTCTGAACTGATCTCCACAGTGTTCTAGAAGTATATAAGCAACTGATACATTCCCCTACGTTGTCAATTACATTGTAATGTCTGAAAGTTCCTTACAGCACACAACCCGTAAAGATTCTGTGGTGAAACGCTCACCGAAACACATCGTAAACCACTACGATTAAAGCGCCATTTCATCCAACTGTAAGCGGACTGTTTGTATTCTGTACTAATGGGTCCTTAATATTTTCGAGTAAATAACATCTATCTCTAAGAAAGACTGGCTGAGATCGCTGATACGGCCAGCACCACAATTCAGTCACATACAAAATAAATACGCATAAGTGAGACACATAAACAGAAGAATTATATAGAAATATTAATTACCAAGTGATGCTGTAACAATAAATAACTCTGGGTTACTGTTTGCTAATGAAGGTGGATATTTGGGTAAATATTCCCATTTTGTTATCAGAAAACATTCCTCACTAATTTAGTAAGTCTGATGTTTACTAGTTTAGTAATGTTAGCAAATCAGATCTGTTGGTATTCAGAATATCTTTGGTTGGAAACAAATTATTAAGTATTGCTCTCAACAAACAAGTAAATGATCACTGACTGGAATAAAGCTAATATAAAAAACAAAGAATAAGTGTTGACATGGCTTGAAATGACGCAGCTGTAAACAGTTTACACTCCATGTCGTTGTTAACTGATTGTAAATGTCTCTATTGCTTCACAGCGCTAATTTTAATAAAATACACTCCTGGAAATTGAAATAAGAACACCGTGAATTCATTGTCCCAGGAACGGGAAACTTTATTGACACATTCCTGGTGTCAGGTACATCACATGATCGCACTGACAGAACCACAGGCACATAGATACAGGCAACAGAGTATGCACAATGTCGGCACTAGTACAGTGTATATCCACCTTTCGCAGCAATGCAGGCTGCTATTCTCCCATGGAGACGATCGTAGAGATGCTGGATGTAGTCCTGTGGAACGGCTTGCCATGCCATTTCCACCTGGCGCCTCAGTTGGACCAGCGTTCGTGCTGGACGTGCAGACCGCGTGAGACGACGCTTCATCCAGTCCCAAACATGCTCAATGGGGGACAGATCCGGAGATCTTTCTGGCCAGGGTAGTTGACTTACACCTTCTAGAGCACGTTGAGTGGCACGGGATACATGCGGGCGTGCATTGTCCTGTTGGAACAGCAAGTTCCCTTGCCGGTCTAGGAATGGTAGAACGATGGGTTCGATGACGGTTTGGATGTACCGTGCACTATTCAGTGTCCCCTCGACGATCACCAGTGGTGTACGGCCAGTGTAGGAGATCGCTCCCCACACCATGATGCCGGGTGTTGGCCCTGTGTGCCTCGGTCGTATGTAGTCCTGATTGTGGCGCTCACCTGCACGGCGCCAAACACGCATACGACCATCATTGGCACCAAGGCAGAAGCGACTCTCATCGCTGAAGACGACACGTCTCCATTCGTCCCTCCATTCACGCCTGTCGCGACACCACTGGAGGCGGGCTGCACGATGTTGGGGCGTGAGCGGAAGACGGCCTAACGGTGTGCGGGACCGTAGCCCAGCTTCATGGAGACGGTTGCGAATGGTCCTCGCCGATACCCCAGGAGCAACAGTGTCCCTAATTTGCTGGGAAGTGGCGGTGCGGTCCCCTACGGCACTGCGTAGGATCCTACGGTCTTGGCGTGCAGCCGTGCGTCGCTGCGGTCCGGTCCCAGGTCGACGGGCACGTGCACCTTCCGCCGACCACTGGCGACAACATCGATGTACTGTGGAGACCTCACGCCCCACGTGTTGAGCAATTCGGCGGTACGTCCACCCGGCCTCCCGCATGCCCACTATACGCCCTCGCTCAAAGTCCGTCAACTGCACATACGGTTCACGTCCACGCTGTCGCGGCATGCTACCAGTGTTAAAGACTGCGATGGAGCTCCGTATGCCACGGCAAACTGGCTGACACTGACGGCGGCGGTGCACAAATGCTGCGCAGCTAGCGCCATTCGACGGCCAACACCGCGGTTCCTGGAGTGTCCGCTGTGCCGTGCGTGTGATCATTGCTTGTACAGCCCTCTCGCAGTGTCCGGAGCAAGTATGGTGGGTCTGACGCACCGGTGTCAATGTGTTCTTTTTTCCATTTCCAGGAGTGTAAATTTTAGAGTATCACTAGAGCCAAACTGTTCAATCCTTATACCCAATGTCTTCAAAATATCGTTGGTTAAATTATTATTTGGTATTACCACGAATTAACAGATAATCTAGTGTCCTCAGTATATGCATTATGTCAACCCACATTTTAAAGTGACAAGCAAAGTCTCAATAAAATAATTATCCAAATTCAATACTAGTTATCATGTCCGTTTTTACTGTGCTGTACTACTGAACACTTCAGAAAAAAAATTTCAGGGCATCTGGAGATATACCTTTCCTGTATGAGGACTAGACCCCACTCCACGAAAAGTATACTGTGAAGCCAGTCTACGGTTTCCAGAACGTGGCTGAGACAAACAATGGCCAATGGAAGCCGTTGCTGTCACCGTATAGAAATGTATGCCTCTTACCGTACTAGACTAATCATAAACCTTTAAATAATTTCCGAGTTCTTCCAAATTATTGACTTGCAGAATGCCTGAGATGCTTGAAGTAACAATATATTTACGCGTCTGCAGCACTGAAGTAGAGATTGTACCTCCTCGATATAAATACCTGCTGCTTTACAAAATGCCTTTCGTACAGGGCACGTGGGCCACTACGTCACTGTGCAACGTTATGTACATGGTCATATGTAATTACTTACAGTTTTAAGATTCATTCCTCACGTACTGTCTTCGTTCACTTCTCCATGCGATATGACAGCATATTAACTGTATATGGCTAACGGCCTTGCCACAGTGATAACGCCCGTTCCCGTCACATATTCGACATTAAGCACTGTCGGGGTCGGCTACCACTTGGGTGGGTGACCGTTCGTATCCGCCGAGCGCTGCTTCCAAGCGGGCTACACTCAGCCCTTGTCAGGCCTACAGAGTACTATTGCTTTGAGAAGTAGCGACTCCGGTCACGAAAAGTCACGACGGCCGGGAGAGCGGTGTGCTGAGCACACGCCCCTCCATATCCGAATGCAGTGACGCCTGTGGGCTGGGGACGACACGGTGTTCGGCCGGTACCATTGGGTCTTCAAGGCCTGTTCGAATGGATAGAGAGCAGCTGTATATTGGTAACCAAAATGAACTTGAAATGAAGTTCCAAGCCGGCCGGAGTGGCCAAGCGGTTAAAGGCGCTACAGTCTGGAACCGCACGACCGCTACGGTCGCAGGTTCGAATCCTGCCTCGGGCATGGATGTGTGTGATGTCCTTAGGTTAGTTAGGTTTAAGTAGTTCTAAGTTCTAGGGGACAGTTGAGTCCCATAGTGCTCAGAGCCGTTTGAACCATTTTTTTGAAGTTCCAGAATAAATCTGGTAGCTAACAACTAGCTTTTCTTCCAGAATAAATCCGATAGCTAATGACTAGATTTTCTTGTTGAAGCCATTTTCTAGTGTATTTGAATACTGTTGTCGTTAAGCAAGGTTTCAAGTTCTTCTCAGCAGCACAGTTTTCAGATTCACTAAAAAAAACACTTCAACATCGTAGTCGATACCCGTCGTGGACTAAAGTAAAGACCAATTTGGTAACTGGAGCGGCAATTTACTAAATAATATTATTATTGTATTAAAGCGTTGAATACAATTAGCTGTAACTAGAAATGGGGGCATGTCGAAAGTGGGGATGACAGCAATTTCTTTTTGCGGGAGAACAAGTGCTGGGGAAAGAGACAGTAACAAACTATGACTTGCTAGAACCGAACACTGGATCCTTGACTGAGAGAATGGTCAAAAGGTGTCTCTCAAAATAACAAGATATAAACTCCAAGGAAGTGGGAAGCTAAGATGAATACCAAACCAATCATCAATCTTTTTAACATCAATTCATTTCATTTTCCGTTGAAAGGTCTGTTTCTGAGTGATATTCTTATTTTTACATCCTTTTCACATCTAGTCTTTCTTCTTATTCTACATCAGTAATGGTTAAAATTCTGTTCGTTTTTTTACCATTTATCTTTTCTTCCTGACACCGCTGCTTGTGTCTTTTAATATGTATCTTAATAGCTTATCCACCAGTTAGGACTGAGATGCTATTGCCTGTATTTCTCTGGAAGAATGTGGTCTAAATGATCTCATAGTAACTATACCACACAGATTCTAAGCCAGTGACGCCATTAAATTCAACGTATGCAACAGTTGTATACGAAAGATAATTTTACGCATAGTATGGGTGACAAACATGTAATTATCACATGGAAGAATCAATTCAGAACCTCCAGAGAATACTGCGTGAGTGCTGACTCACGCAACAAACTTACAAACTTAAGTCTGTATATCTTTACACGACACATAACGTAAGCAATAATTTCAAGTACTCCTAATTATATGCGTGTAAATTTATTTAAATGTATTCCTTCGCTTTTTAAAACATTCTTCTCCAATTAGAATGAATCTGAGAATGTCTCAAACTCTGTATAGATGACTGAACTGTGCTGGTGTTTTATCTTTCATTCTACATCATTCTCATCGAAACTTGTCATTTGAGACTCTATATTTTGCTGTAACGCACACTACGTTCCAAGCGAAGAGCTGTATTTTGCTCGTAATATACAAACAACATAAAACTGTGTACAAAAACTTTCGATTACGGTATTAGCGTTGAAGCAGATTCGAACATCATCTTTCTTATGGTAGCGTGCACAGTAGGAGGTCAACATTCTGGACAAAGTGGTGTAAAATGTTCCAAATTTTATTTATTTAAATTTACTCCAATATTTAATTACAAATGGAAGTGCCACTAGTGCCATTAACATGCTTTCAGGGTCTTGCATTTGATATTTTACAAGAAGCTGATCTTGCACGCCTTCATGTTCAGTGATATGGTTAACTTGTAGAAGATGAGGTTAAATTCTCTCACTCGGACATCACAGCGCTGTTCAGTGAATACTAACAATATGATGATGATGATGTTGTTTGGTTTGTGGGGCTCCTCAACTGCGCGGTAATCAGCGCCCGTACAAATTCCCAATCTGTACACAGTCCAGTCTAGGCACTTTCACGAATGATGATGGAAAGATGAGAACAACACAAACACCCAGTCCCCGGGCAAAAAGTATCCCCAACCCGGCCGAGAATCGAACCCAGAACCCCGTGATCCAAAGGTAGCAATGCCTAACCATTAGACCACCAGCTGTGGACAGTAATACAAAACGGCTCGTACAAAACTTCTCCCTGTGCATATTTTCTGTAGAAATCAAACATCAGAGAATAACATTTTGGTAAAAGTGTAATCATATGTCTTTCAAATTATCACTGTCACGGGACTGCACTAGTGATTATTCCAAAGACCAGAATCAGTAAAGCAGCTTTAAAACCAGCAAAGCGATCACTTATTTAGAGCAGCAACAGTAAACCCTTGGCACTCATGACACCTTCCAAAAAATAAAAGGAAACCTGTATGGTATGATAAAATTTCATTTTATTCAGATTAATATAGACTGCCCTAACATGATAATGATGAACATAATGCTTTGTTACAGTTTACTGTTCCATTCGCGAATGGTCGGCGAGAAAGTTGTGTTTAATGACAGAATGAGGGCTTTCACGACCAGGTGACATAGTTTCTGGTAAGATTTTCGGGCTATTAAGGTCATGTTCCTAATGTTTCGTTCACAACTGCGCTGCAATCTTCAGAGGAGTCTTGCTGACTGTCGCATCGAACGTCTGAGAGCGACGTATACATACTGTAGAGAAAGGGTGAGTTTCCGAAGCTACTCGTGATAAGCAGGGATCATCCTCGTCAAAGATAAAACTTATCTATCAATTGTCGTCTTGTCAAAGATTAAAAACTGTTAAGTTTTATCGTTGACAAGGATCAACTCTGTTTCTCACGTGTAATTCCGGTGTTGCCGCCCTTTTTCAACAGAATATACGCCGCTTCCAGATATCCGACCCATCAGTCGGCAAGATTCAACGGAACAGCAACGCCTCTGTGGTCATCCAGCGCAGCTCTGGACGAAATGTTAGGAACAGATAAGATTCGTGAACCACGCCTTTATACCCCGAATGGCTTACCTGCAGCAATGTTTCGTATAATATCTAATTTCACCTTCATGATCATGTCGTGAGATGTATCTGGGTGGAAGTCACTTTTTGGCCAGGATACTTGGGAACGCATGTTCCAGGGATTTTAACGGCAAACCTCTGTGTGACGATACTGCTGTAGCATCTACCACTGAAGTTTGAATAAGTTCAATAATTTAACACATTACACATGCTTTGATTGTTTTATATTATCTGTAGTGTGGGTTGATGAAATTGACAGGCGTCGTAGGAAGTCTGTTTTGATGTCATCGTAATATGGGAATGAAGTATACTGATTTAAATTAATGACGTACAGCGTTTTCAGTATTTCATTTACTACTTCATCTTTGTCTGAAACTTCCATCTCATTCATGTTCCTGACCATAATTAATACGTATGTCCCATGAGAGAAGTTTTTTCCGCATAATGCTGAACAAAAATCACGGTTTTCAAGGCGAATCTATTGAGTTATAATTCTAAAGACTTTATTGATAGCAAGGTATCGATCTAATACACACGAAATTGCAGATACCGTAAATATAAAAGTGTAAATCGATGATACTTTACAAGCGTTTGCTTTAGTCATGAAAATCGTTTTTGAAATATGTGTTAATCTCGATTGCAGTGTTTCTACTTATCACTGAATTCCTTTTGCCGTTTGAAAGCCATTTCAAAGGCTACTCGAAGATATTTAACTGGAACACAGCAATTTATACTGACTGACTCTTCAAACGGAGATAAAAAGCAGCGTACAATTCCAAATCACATTAGTTTTGTGGGGACGTGAAGCCTCATATTCGCTAGTATCTTGACCGGGCCACCTGAAATGTGACGCTATAGCTGCAGCAGTGGGATTCGTTATGCAAGCGACGGTACCTCAAAGTCAGCATTCCATCCCGAATGAGATCAGATTCATCCCCGACGCAATACGAATATCGATGTTTGGAGCGATCATCGCTGGAATCGGCTGCAGAGCAAGATAATCAAATTGTGCCCACAACTCCACTACACGAGGTACCCTCGTTATCTTTTAGTGTGGCAGCGAAAGCAATGGCCATGGAGTTCAGAGGCTGGGACTCACGTGAAGCGGACTATCAAAGGAAGTATAGTGTTCACTATGAAATGCTGATAAGAAATGAAAATACACTGGTGCCCAAAAATAAAGCAACAAACCGTTTTTTCCCCGTCCTATGTCTAATTCTGCGTTGGAGGGCCATAGGGCAGTCGCAAACTCATATGGTCCTACGGCTTAATGTGAATAGTTCTGTTATTTCTCGGATGTGGCGGCAGTTTGTAGACACTGAAACTGTATCCCGAAGACCAGGGAAGTGCCGACCACGTGATACAAGAAAGAGAGGTCCGTAACTTGGATGCAAGGGCACGACGGTACCGCCTTAGTACTGCACGGCCACTGGAATCTTACCTTGTAGCATCCACTGGACTTGATGTGTCGAGACAAACGGTATACCGAAAGCTTCGACAGAGTGGCCTTCATTGTCGCAGACCTGCTGTATGTGTACCTCTGACGCGTCTCCACAGAAGGGACCGTCTAAGTTGGAATTGTCAACATGCCACCTGGACGGTCGAACAGTGGGCCAATATTCTTTTCACAGATGAGTCTTGGTTTGGTCTGGAGAGTGATTGTCGACGGACTTGCATCTGGAGGGAACGTGGAACGTGATGTCGGGAACCAAACATTGTGGAAAGAGACCGAGATCGAGGAGGATTCTTAATGGCGTGACCAGGGATTGTGTTGACCACTCAAACACTTCTTCATAAAACTGTATGACAGAATTGGCAATCGCAACGATATCTTGGATTCTCTTGTGCGGTTATTGCGAGGTGCTGTGGGCCCAGACTTCATTGATGAACGATAGTGCTCGACCACATAGAGAATGGACGGTTGATGTTTCCTTGGAAGCGGAATACAGCGCGTGCATGGCCTGATCTGGTCGCTCTCCCGATTTAAATCCCATAGACTACGTCTGGCATGCTCTAGGCAGACACGTTACATCACGACAGCGTCCACCAATCACTCACCAAGACTTGAGAGCAACTGTGCAGGAGGAATGGGCGCTGTTGCCTCAACACAAGATTAAGGACATCATTCACAGCATGTCTCGTCGTTCTCAGGCCTGTACTGCAGTCGGAGGATGTTACACCCCGTACTGAGCACATTAACCAGTTGTCTGCATAAACGATATTTATACAGGGTGAATCACCTAACGTTACCGCTGGATATATTTCGTAAACCACATCAAATACTGACGAACCGATTCCACAGACCGAACGTGAGGAGAGGGGCTAGTGTAATTAGTTAATACAAACCATAAAAAAAATGAACGGAAGTATGTTTTTTAACACAAACCTACGTTTTTTTAAATGGAACAACGTTTGTTTTGTTAGCACATCTGAACATATAAACAAATACGTAATCAGTGCCGTTTGTTGCATTGTAAAATGTTAATTACATCCGGAGATATTGTAACCTCAAGTTGACGCTTGAAACCTCCGACGTTCAGTTGCGTGTTGTAACAAAAACGGGCCACGATCGGCGAGCAGCATCTGCAGGGACATGTGGCTGTTGTGCACTGTTGTGGTTTGGTCTAGCTGTCGCAGTGTCCGCATGTAGCGCTTGCTGCTATTGTTATTCAGCATTCGTCTCCGCACGCAGACCAACTGTAGTACACCGTGTTACCAGACGTCTGTGATAGTGTAGTGTTGTAGGAACTGTGACCATGGTGTGTTCGAACTCTGAAAAGGCGGAGATACTCATCTATGGCGAGTGTCGACGAAATGTAGCTGAGGCCTGCAGGGTGTATGCAGAACGGTACCCGGACAGAGAGCATCCAACGTGCCGCACATTGCAAAACATCTACCGTCAACTGTATGCAATAGGTATGGTCGTAGCACGCAAACGGGTCCGTAACAGGCCCGTCGCAGGAGAAGCGGGTGCCGTTGGTGTGTTAGCTGCTGTTGCCATGAACCCACACATGAGTACACGGGACATTGCGAGAGCCGGTGGACTGAGTCAAAGTAGTATCATGCGCATACTGCATCGTCACCGCTTTCACCCGTTTCATGTATCGCTACATCAGCAATTACATGGTGATGACTGTAATGATCGAGTGCAATTCTATCACTGGGCATTAACCGAGAATGCGTTGCAGTTCTATCTGTTTACCGATGAAGCGGGTTTCACAAACCACGGGGCAGTGAATCTACGGAACATGCGTTACTGGTCCGTGGACAACCCTCGCTGGCTCAGACAGGTAGAGCGACAGCGACCGTGGACTGTAAACGTATGGTGCGGAATCATTGGCGACCACCTCATTGGTCCTCACTTCATTGCAGAGGCCCAAACAGCTGCAACATACATCGCGTTTCTACAGAATGATCTGCCAACGTTGCTCGAAAATGTCCTACTGGAAACGCGTCGACGTATGTGGTATCAGCACCTGCACATTCCGCAATTAACACTAGGCTGACCCTTGAAAGGATGCTCGACGGGCGTTTCATAGGACGTGGAGGACGCATAAATTGGCCAGCCAGTTCTCCTGATCTTACACCTCTGGACTTCTTTCTGTGTGGTACGTTAAAGGAGAATGTGTACCGTGATGTGCCTACAACCCCAGAGGATATGAAACAACGTATTGTGGCAGCCTGCGGCGACATTACACCAGATGTACTGCGGCGTGTACGACATTCATTACGCCAGAGATTGCAATTGTGTGCAGCAAATGATGGCCACCACATTGAACATCTTTTGGCCTGACATGTTGGGACACACTCTATTCCACTCCGTAATTGAAAACGGAAACCACGTGTGTACGTGTACCTCACCCCTCATGGTAATGTACATGTGCGCCAGTGAAAAAGATCAATAAAAAGGTGTTAGCATGTGGACGTAATGTGCTGTTCCAGTCTCTTCTGTACCTAAGGTCCATCACCGTTCCCTTTGGATCCCTACGTAATTCGGTGCTCTCCGATACACACGCTCGAACAGCGGAGGAGTGGTACTCAAGCGTCAACTTTAGGTTACAATATCTCCGGATGTAATTAACATTTTACAATGCAACAAACGGCACTGATTACGTATTTGTTTATATGTTCAGATGTGCTAACAAAACTAACGGGGTTCCTTTAAAAAAAACGTAGGTTTCTGTTAAAAACATACTTCCGTGCATTTTTTATGGTTTGTATTAACCAATTACACCAGCCCCTCTCCTCACGTTCGGTCTGTGGAATCGATTCGTCAGTATTTGATGTGGTTTACGAAATATATCCAGCGGTAATGTTAGGTGACTCACGCTGTATAATGGGAGACATTATAAGAAACTTTTATGCGTAATTACGCAAATTTTCTACACCAGAGCACATCGACGGCGATATATGTTCCATACTAATAGAGTTTTCTTTCTGTTTCTATTATCTACAGTGCAGTTTCAATGGCGTCGTCAAAGACGCTAGTATGAGATCGAAAATCTAAAAGTACGCTAAACAGCAAAATGATTCAAATGACTCTAAGCACTATGGGACTTAACATCTGAGGTCATCAGTCCTCTAGACGTAGAACTACTTAAATATAACTAACCTAAGGACATCACACACATCCACGCCCAAGGCAGGATTCGAATCAGCGACCGTAGCAGCAGCGCGGTTCCGGACTGAAGCGCCTAGAACCGCTTGGTCACAGTGGCCGGTTCCCAGAGTCTGTCTTTCAGCATTTCCTTCAACTGCAGTTCTTCACATGATCATTTTGTTTGCGGTCCTCCAATTGGTCTCCTTTCAGATACTATCCATTTCAGAACTCTACTTGTAAGTATTTCGTGTCCAGTTTTTATTGTAGTCAAACAATTTAGGCTTACTTCTCCCTTTAATTTCTTTTAGGAGACTGATTTGAAGGCCGGCACTAAACAGCATTACTGGTTGATATTTACTAAACTGAAGTATCTGAAGATATTGCCACTATACTATAACACTTGAGCCGTGGTAAAAATAGCTGTTTTGAAGAGCGCGCCGCAGCGCGTAGTGTGAGACAGTCGCCCTTCGTTTCTGGCGGTGGGGCCGCTGTGGCAATCGCAGCTTTGGTGTTCCCCTCTGGTGGGAAAGGGGAAAGGTTACTTGTTCACGTGCATTTAAGGGGCGCTATGAGCTCGCCAGTCAGTCAGTCTGAGGTCAGTCTGGGTCAGTCTCTCGTCCCCATGTTGCTAGTCTCTCTCTCCTCCGCATTTGTGAGGCAGTTAGTGTCTGTCTGTCGTCCGGAGTGCCAGTATATCTGTCGTTCGGATCAACCTTTAAAGCCTGTTAGATCGATCGGTTGGTCGGTCGCGCACTGAGACATAAGATGACTTGTCCGCCTTGAGCGTCGGCGCATGTGAAGTCGCCACGTGAATCCAGTGGGGCGGCCGACACGAGAGCAACAGGAGTCAACCCACGACATCAGTCTGGCCGGTGCGAGCTGCGACGCCGTGGGACGGGGGATCGGCGCGCCTTCCTGCGTTCGTTGAAGCGGCTGGCAGCGGACGGTTCGGGAAAGCGATTTGGGGGTGCTGCGCCAGGTCTTCTCCAGAAATCGCAGTTTAGTAGAAGTTAAGTGATTGGTGATATGTTGTTTCATTTACTTGTTAAATTCTAATTGTTTTCTTGGTGAGGTCACCAGCCGCTTTATTTTGGGGTCGTCCCACCATTCTTCTCCATTTGCCAACCCGCGGGAAGGTGGTTATTTATGAATTGGGTGGTCCGTTTTTCCCTTGTGGAGTAGGGTGGGTTAGAGCAACCTGCGGTTCGGGTTGTCCGGTAATCTGCCTATCAATCTGCCTTACGTTAATAGCTGCCTCTGTCATGTTTGTCAGATTCGGTGTGTTAACGAATTTATTGCTTGGAGTATAACGGCCTAATTTCTGAAATATGTTTTTATCTTGCTTATCGTCTTGAGAGGCGGTATATGTGTATGGTTCAAATGGCTCTGAGCATTATCGGACTTAACTTCTAAGGTCATCAGTCCCCTAGATCTTAGAACTACTTAAACGTAACTAACCGAAGGACATCACAAACATCCATGCCCGAAGCAGGATTCGAACCTGCGACCATAGCGGTCACGCGGTTCCAGACTGTAGCGCCCAGAACCGCTCGGCCACCCCGGCTGGCGGTATATGTGTACTGTAGAGCATGTTAACTCGTTTGGCCGACCTTGTATAATTTTATATAAGATTGCATTTCATGGGCTTTCATTTAAATGGTCATTTTAGTATACAAAGTTGCCACCCTTTCACCGTAAGACTTTTCTTAGAAGTTAAAATCAAGTTGCACCTTCGGTGGCAAGTTAATTTTTTAATTTTAGTATTTTGTACCATTTCCATCCCTCCTACGTGGTGCATAGTTTGTGTGCTTGTGTGAATTGTTAAAACTTTTATTTTAAGGTAATCTGGTGTGTTGCAGATTTGCACCAGTGCAGTCTTTCAGAGGTTGTTGTGAGCGGTCTTGGCCACGGCCGTGTCAAAAGGGAGTGGCAAGGTTCTCAGCCCGAAAGCTCATACACTCAAAAATTTGTTTCTTTCTGCGTCTGAATAAATTGTAACTTTATATTTTAGGGTGCTTTCTGCTTATAATTTTAAATCTGTTTCTTTTAAAAAAGGCTTTAGGCACCATTAAAGTGAATAAATTACCATCATAAATTTGCTTATGATTTCATCAGTAACTCCCTGGCAACTACTTCCACACTCACTTAGTGTGATTAAATGTGTTAACGTTCTTGATGAATCGCTAGTAAATAAAATAAATTTTTAAGAATATTCTTAGAAATTATATCCACGGTTCAACACTAAAGAGCTATCTTCACCTTACTCTTCCATATCCAATTCTTTCTGATGCGCTGAAATACTGTAGACAATGTACTGAACACATTCCAGTCTCATTTATGTGACAACCTCTTAGAAGCTTAAACAACAAATTTTTCACCGCGGACGTGCAGAAAGGATGTTACTTTAGTTCTGGAAGGTATGGACAGTGATGTAGTCTTGGTCATTTGTGGTAGGCTTCTCGATATAGGATCCATTCAGCTAACAGCGATATCGAGGTGGTCGCACAGATTATAGATTGTTTAAATCTGTGAAGTTTGGTGGCCAGTGGAGTACAGTAAACTCATCTTCGTGCTCTTCTAATCACGCACGTACACTGAAAGCTGTGTTGCATTGTCCTGTTGGTAGATGCCACAGAGCCCAGAAAAAAACTAATCTGCATGTAGCGGTGGACATGGTCGGCTAGGTAGATGAATACATGTACTGATCCATCTTGCCTTGCGGAATGATGAGAGAACCCAGGGAGTGCCATGGAAACATTCACCAGTTTATGAAGTTCCCGGTCTGAAAAGGTCACCAGAGGCCACTGCGTGAACGTCCAATTACGGTATTTCGGTGCAAATTCCATGCTTCGTCGATTATGACCATTAGTCAGCATGGGTGCATGATCCAGGCGCCTGCTGCGAACGCCCACATGCAGCAACTATTGCTGA
The DNA here is from genome assembly GCF_023864275.1 of Schistocerca cancellata. Lineage (NCBI taxonomy): Eukaryota > Metazoa > Arthropoda > Insecta > Orthoptera > Acrididae > Schistocerca > Schistocerca cancellata. The sequence goes on along the minus strand of NC_064626.1, from coordinate 832,240,833 downwards.
ACGGTCGTTGAGGAGACGCTGTTGGTCATCCCTTCGTTCATTTAGGCGGTCAGCTGCTGGACAGTTGTACGAGTCTTCGTCAGAACACATCTCTGCAGCTATTGTTCACCCCTGTCATCTATGGCACATGATGCACCACAGTTACGTCGGTGTCGGTTCTGGTTAGCGCCATTCTGTCATACATAGTATACTTTAACTGCAGCGGCTGGCGAACGGCTTAGAAACTTGACCGTTTCGGAAATGCTTCCACCTTTGGCCCGAAAGCCAATGATCAAGCCCTTTAAGACGTCAGATAAATCGCTCCGTTCCTGCATTACGACAATGACTGCACTGTTTTCCGCGTTTCTCCGACACACTTTATACACACTCCACTGCTAGTGCCGACGTGTGCGTACGGTTATTGCAAGTTGACGTCCAACGTAACTATCAGTAATTAGTTTTGCCAGCAAAGTATATTTCTAGTGATCTTTCTGCTGATGCACCATTCAAGTCATCCCAAGAAAAACAGAGAAACTGCAACGGCCGTTTTTCTCTGTGTGTTCATATCATATCTACGTAAGAATTAAAAATAATGTTTAAACACAATAATAGAGTTATTAATTAATAAAAACAATAAAGTTTTAAAATATCTAAAGTTTTCCATTAAGAACTTTGATTCTGAATGAGATCACTCGTATTTACATTTGAAAACAAAAATGTCAAATCGGTGGCACAAAAAGAAAGAAAAACTGGGGTTTAATGTCCCTTCGGCGATGAGGTCGTTAGAGACGGAGCCTAAGATAGAACTGGGAAAGGGAGGGAAATCGACCGTGTCGTTTTCAAAGGATCCATGCTGGCAGTAGTCTTGAGATATTCAAGAAAAGCAGGGAGAACCTACATCTGTCTATGCAGAACGGAATTTCAATAGGCGACCAAACGAATAGTAGTCCCTTGCTCGTTTCATTGGTACGAAAACTCGAAAGTGAATATTTTATTTCTGACGATTCGGCAATATAGAAAATTAACCTTATCAAAAACTGTATTCTCAAGCCAAATGCCACGTACTGACATTTGGAACAAAAAAGGATAAAAAAAAGTTTCTGAGATGACAGCATCGCGCTAGTATTGGGAGGAAATGAGAGTTTCAGTGAGAGGCAGAAAAGAAGAAAGGGGATTAGTCTGAGCGAGGTGCTGTATATAGAATTTATAAATTAATCGAACGTGGAACTTTCGAAACTGATCTACTTGACAAAAAACGGTGTGGGAAAATATTATCTTATGAGATGTGTTCACATCCCGCGAATATGATATTAAATCTCCTGTATGGTTTACTATCGACACATGAAAATTTGTACCGGCCTGCGACTCGAGCCCGGATTTACGCCTTACTGCGAGAAATCGGCTTAACAGCTTTGGCTATCCGTTACACCTCGCAGATCGACCCAAACTTCTATGTATCATAGTGTATACGTACCTTAGCGCTCGCACGCCGTTCGTGTGATTCCCACACAGGAAATGAGAATTTTTTTTTCTCTTCAGTTTGCTTGCTTTGGCATGAAATGTAGTAAGTGCAATGTCTGTATTTGTCAAGGTCTGTGAAGTTCGATGCAAACATCCATCAGATATGCATGGTGTTAGGAGAACATTGCCATTCAGTTATAAAGACACTGTCAAATACAGACACCACACTAACTGAGTGAATATGTATTACCCAAGTCCACTCAAACTGTTGGGCATTCGTTTTACACTTTCCAGAAGTTGTAGAAATGACGCAAACGTGCAATATAAAACATTTACGTGCGCACAAATACCAGCATGTGAGCAAATAACACCAATTGACAGATGAAATTATGCAGGAAACAGTAAAATGCAAGACCGTATCGAAGTCGTAGAAGAACAAGTAGTGATTGAATCTCTGGTATCTCCCGGAATGCCTTACTGGGGGAAGCTGAATGCCAAGACCAAAGAACTGAAGTACAGTCCAAATTTTGAAAATATGGTCACAAATTCTACACTTTTGTGACAGCCGTGTCAGTTACCTTATTCTATGAGACTATGTATATTTTTGAAAGTTCATGACAGATTGGATCTATGTTGCCGCCAGCTACTCAATTTCAGGGGATTCAACGACACAGTGTGTGTTTATTCTTGAAACAACCCCCAGGCGGTAGCTACGAAATTTCCCCTCTATTTCCTATCTCCCAGGAGTCCTAATCTTGAAATACATGCAAGAGAATGTGTATGAAACGTTCGAAAGTAAGGGAGGGGCAGTTCTACAGTTTTAGTTCCGGAGACGATTGCTCATTGTTACCTGGATAGCTCAGTAGCAATGTGCTTTGCGTTTTATTCTCGGTGCAGCACACCGGTATTGTCAAGTCCAAAGATTCCTAATAGCCCATAATCTGCAGCAAAGTGGAAGATGTATTTGAGATTCGTCGAAGCCAACGCCGCTGCCTCCTGTTACCATAGGTTGTACCCGAGGGAGTGTCTTAGGTTGTGTCAGAAATTTCTATAAAAAGTAAATAAATAAATAAAAATATAAAAAAGGTGCCTGTTTTACGAAGCAAGTAATTCATATGATCCATTTTGAAACTTTACAGACGACATTTAATGTCAGATTGTGACTGATTTACCGTCTGATAACAAGTACACTGGGTCAATAAAATAATGTCGCTGACAGAAGAGGAATAATAGAAGAAGGGTATCACGTAAGTAATTTACTTTTTATATAGAGTATGTCACTAAACAACTGATAATCTTTCAATGACATTCTAAGATAAAAAGTGGTTTATTATACTTTTAAAAACTAATTTGATGTATTTCTTAAGCATACTTGTTACGATATACAAAGCTCTGTTGCTAGTGAGCTTGTTCTGGGTTACTCTATGTGTTTACCGCAAATAATCTTTTATTTCCTGTGAGAAATTACATGTATAATTTCCTCAAGTCTTTTCTATTTGTGATATGCATCACACATACACACATTTACACATAACATGTTTACAGATCTGTAGAATAACAAAACGTATCGTTACTATCCAGTACTTAAGGAAAATAACAGATGTATAGAAAAATTATAGCATTATAATGTACTTAGTCGAATACCTCTGATTAATAATTAAGTTTCACTGAAGGCTTATATATAAACTTAACAGCGAATCAGAAGTATTCAACTAAATACTTTATAGTGCTATAATTTTTCTATACCTCTGTTACCTTCCTTAGTTACTGGTTAGTAACGATACGATTTCTTATTCTACATCTCCGTAAATGTGTTATCTAAAGGAAATAAAAGTTTGTTACAAAAAGGAGAGTATTTGAGTCCATGTCATTCAGATATTCACGTGTGACTTGCAGGCGCTCCTGTTGCTTGCAATTAAACAGAGAAACTGAAACGTACATAAAGAAAATATCTGATTCTTTCCGGTGGAACACGGCGGAGCAGTTAACTGGCAGGTTACAAAACAGCCTGTTCGTGCCGATGTATTTAGTTGCGCTGCCTGCCGTGTGACTGTGCCACCGTGCAGCACTGCTAGCACCTGTGGCAGCTCCCGATTCTCGTTATAGATTCCATTCGCAGGCAGCTATAAAGAAGGCTCGTTGCGCTATTCATACCTAATAGCATAAATCTGCTTTATACGTGTGTATCTGCGCAACATGCTTAAGCAAACATCAGAGATAGGATGAATGTGAGCAGTGTAGAGGATCCGAATGCGTAGACTGTACCTATCAATTTTGTATACGTTGTAACCCTTTATAACAATATATCGGGCATTTTGTACAATATACGAGCTTAACTGATCACTTCCTAAGCTAAACTGAATTTTGGAGTAACTTTCTGGTATTCAATAGATTCCCTAATTTTTCCTATTATCTAAAAATTGTCGATATTAAACGGAAACGTTTCCACATATTGGTACCTTTGCGAGGTTTACATCTTTACAAAATTTCCACTACCCAAAACACAATTTCTACTGCATCATGTGATATTAATCCTAGTTTCTAGTATTTTGTACCCACCAATATTTAATCATATTTTCTCGACTCTTGTGAACCAAGCGAAAATAAGAAACCATTATCTTATATTACTACTATATTGCTCATGTACCTACTAATTGTGCTGGATTCGGAAACGACACAAGGGAACTGTCTCACTTCAGACGGTCGGATCTGTCCCAACAACAGATCAAATACATATAATGGCATAGGCTTCCGGGGCCAGAGTCAGTCGACATAAAGGTTTTCTTGGTATGGTAACGCGTAATAACGTAAATAACTACTGCTGCGGGAGAAAAATCAACGTTTCGGCCACGGTTGGAGCTGCCTTCTTCTGGATATAATGGTGCGTTCTAGCTATGCAGTGACCCTTATATTTTGTTGTTACTGTTCACGGCGCTTGCCATTACGTCTTAATTTTAAAGAGATAGTTACTTTCATTGGTCACTTAAGGAAGAAGGAGAGGGAACTTTATTTTAATAGGTTATTGCGGTGGAGGGAGAACGTAACTTCTGTTGTCTGCTGGCTCTTGTGTTATGTGCTATGACTGTTGTTCACCGTCAAATGAGAAGTGGGCTGCTGTTTACCAAATGCTGGACGTCGGCCGCGCGGCGGCAGTTACTCGCCGGTAGTGCTCGTGCCTCGTGTTGACAGTGCGCTCTGTTGGGCTCTGCTTGCTGGCAGCCAAGATGGGCGAGCCTGAGTCCATCCTCCCTGTTCATATTATTCTGGTGTTTAAGTATTTCGATGGCCTCTCGGAGAAACAGCATTCTTCAATTAAACTGGTTTATCTTTGTGTATATTAGATCTCGTGTGACTGCAGAGTTCTGATTAGATTTATTTGTTTTCGTGTTAGTGTGGGGAAAGTTATTTTTTTTACTATTTCCCTTCCCGTACCGTCTGTCAAGTACATTTTGATCATATTCATTACCGTTAACACCTCGGAAATGGACTGCCACAGGATAGAATTACAACAAGCCTCAGAACTATGACGATGTGAAGACAGTAAATCACAGTAACGAGGAAAATGCTAAAACATCGGCACACCGTCACAATAGATGTGTCACAGTCTGTTAATACGATTTCCTTATAAACCTATGTTCCTTGTTAATACAATGCCTTCCTATTACTTTCATATCGTTTTGATCACTATATGTAAATTGAAACAACTTTCAAGGGTTAGTAATATGCACTTTGCTACTTCCTAAGTGAATTTGGCATCAAACTGCTCTTCTTATATCGACTATGTCCTTAAGACCATTTCTTTACATTTAAATAACTGTTTTATTGTTTTTCGAGATACTTTCATGGAACTAAGTACCTCCATAATTTCACAGAATGGTCTTTCCCTATGTTTTTAGACGTCCTGCAGGTGTTGCTTCACATAAGAGATGGATTTAGAATAAGTTTACTCGCCCTAACGAAAATGGTAACTTACCGTACGTGGGACATGCAATAATTTATTTTATGCAATAAAAAATGACGAAGTGCGCATAGGACTCGCGCAATGCGTGTTCTATACAAAATTAGCTATATACAGTTCATCCATCCTTGGAGTTTAGAATCTCAACGATTTTTGCCTGTTATCGATGGAAGTACTGGCAAGATATCGGTCTCGGCAATTTCAACAGCTTATCGGAGTCTCTACAGCAGTTCCTTAGCCTAGCCCGAACATACAAAAAGGAAGGAGTAAGGGATTTCAGTTCATACATATGTGGAGAGAGAAGATTTGATAAAACATTTTCATTTACTTTCTAAAACAGCACTAAAACTTAAATTTTACATTTTTGTATGTAATAATGTTCGTCTACTATGCTTTTGAGGGATGATTAATTTATATTCAAATGGCAAAAAGATGTTTTACATGTGAGATAATGTTTAACAAGTTTCATATTTTTTAGCGTGCATGTACTGTGAAATCTTGCTTCTTGCCGAATTCTATGATACTACGTCAAAGGGACGTATGGTGACTAAGTGTGCGAATATCGATATATCTCACATAAATGCCCGATTTTTGTGATTGCACTGAATTAGAAACTTAAATTTTTTACTCTGACCATAGACTTTAGTATTCGACATAAATTTTAACTTCAAACGCCAACCTGTTGCCGATAAAAATGGTTCTTAATAAGCAGGCAAGCAAACAGACAGACGGATAAAAAACGATAGGAAATACCTGTTTCGTTTAATATAAGAACAAATTCTCAATTTGTTGGACTTTTCCCCTTACTTGTTCTGTGAAACTTTGCTTCTTGCCAGATTTTATGATTCTAACTCAACGGGAAGCACGCTATAGGTTTTGATAAGTGGGTTTTCGAGTATCAAAATATGCGACACCAAAGTCTACGTCTTTTTGTTGAGTTGACTTACAAGCTTAAAAATTCTAAATCACCAAGGGGCCATAACCTTACTATGTGACACCCATGCGTCAACCCATTCCTGACAGACAGACACACACGGACGAACAACAAAGCGATCCTATAACGGTTCTGTTTTTACGGTTTGAGGCAAGGAATCCTAAAAATAGTAAAACATACGTAATTTTCAATGGGAGTGTTGAGGATGGACAATTTTGTGTTACAACATCACAGATTTTTCTAAGTTTAGGTCATTTCGTAACCTCACTCAAGCTGAATTCTGGTAGTTTATTCGAATTGTAAGTCTGCACGTAAAATGCTATATTTTACCCCATGAGATTATAGTATATAAAATGGCACACATACAGCTCGATAATTAGCTGTAAAGTTTTATCTGATATGTGCTTCTATTTAAGACTTATTTCTTGTAGCACCATCTCAGAGAGATTGGTTGCATTAAAATGAAGCCTCTGTTTTGCAAGTGATTTGTTTTAGTCATGCATTTGGCATCTGTAACACAGATGAAGAATCAGACACAATGAATCTTTGTCAGTAAAAGTGTCACCCAGGAGTGACAGCTTGTAATATGTATGAGATTTAAACGAGTGTTTGCTGCGAGGACAAAAAGAGAGAGACAGGCAAACTTTAGTAACTACGCTATTATAGATTCAGTCTTTCGCACTACTAACCCAGTGTCTGACGACGCACACAAACTAGAAATATTGGATTGAGCACGAATGAGGCATAAACAATAAAGCCTGTTTGAAATGAACTACCCACCATATCTTAACAGTATTCTTATTTTTCACTGAATGTACTGGGAAGTCAGTCTCTTTCCTTCATTCCTATCTTATTCATCACGTATGTCTCAACACAGGGAATGTGAAACAGCCGAGGTAGCTCGTGACTTTTATACAGTATCTACCAATACGTAAGTGAAGTGTTAGAGGCCACCTTCCTAAATTTAATAAAGACGGTAGATGCAGTATTACGTTGTCTATTTATAACCAGTACACGATCATACGAAATATCACCACCGATTCACGATTACCTTGAAGATTTTTTTACTGTTAGAACTCTGCAAGTTATACTACACGACAGATGATGAACAGAAAGTAACAACAGGTGCGTACGAAGGACGCGGCACCACTGGTATTCTCCAGACACGTAAACGACACACATCCGCTGCGATGTCAGATTGTTTACAAACGACGCTGTCTGTAGGAGAGAATATTCGTTGGATTTTGGGAAGGAAGTATAAAGTGACTGGAAAGTAATTTTCAACTTGTGTAACATGTGGCATTTTAACAGCATGTACCAGCTAGATCGTTCCATGAGAGAGATACATTACCCGCTAGTGCCCAGTTATGAAAGTACTGTATACAACGTCACTTAAAATGATAATTGTACAAAGGAAAATGAATTGGATGAATGCACAAATTAATGAGGAAGCAACTGGATTACAGATTTGTTTGAAGCGTTTTGGAAAGGGTGGCGTACCTGTGACCCGAATAAAAGACTCTGGTGCAACTATTCTACAGCTGCAATATTTGGAACCCGTGTCAAGTAGATTTGGCGGTAGACATTGAAAGCATAAGACAAACATGGAGGAGCCATAGAATCAGTGTGGCTTATACGGAGGTTTAACAGAGATGAATTGCGACTTACAAAAGAAACTCTGAAATCACGGAGACAGTGTTCTCTTGAAGAGCTGCTGATAATATTTCAGGAACTGATATTCGAGAAATATTGTGTATCAGTCTTGGTCCCACCACCTTAGTAAGCGTATGCGGGTCATGGAAGAGAAGAGAGACTGCAGAACTACCGGGGCACTCAGTTTTATCACACTTCATGTGTGAAATCTATTGCTCAGTAAGTATGTAATATTGGTACCATATACGCTTCGCCATAAGCAATAGGGTGGCTAGCGTAGAATGTAGATGTAAATACGGTTTTTCTTTCACGTTATGTAGCTTACGATGATTTTTTATCGATGACACGATGATTTGCGATAGATGTGAAACAGTATCATAATTCTTTGCCGTTGCTATCCAGGCATGGTATTCCTTCAGATGTTTTGATGGTCCACCCTAGAAAATTCCGAAGGACTGAATACCGTATAACAGCCCCAGGAATTCGTATTATGATATCCTACTAAAGATGTCATAAGAAGAAATCACTATTTTGCGCAGGATAACTACGTAAAATTTTAGTTGCTTAGAGAGTTACTGCAACGACTATGATATTTATTCAGTACCATAATATACTTTTACAACGGAAGTCGATATACCGTTGCATACCCACTCCTACGCTCCGAGGACACAGTGTGAAAAAGTAACTGCGGAACGTACGTATTTGGTGACTGTCATATGCAGTCATGCTAAATTTCTTCTTCTTCAGTATCTGCTGTGTACACTGCAGTAGGTACGAGAGAGGCTCGCACCTTTCGCGCACTAGATACATTACACTGTTAAACCGTGGGTGGCTAAACGAGTGAGTGACGAAAGTGAGTGTGAGGTATTATATATTTACTTAATTAAGGTATATCTTATAGTAAGTGAACATAGAGTGTACAGCGTAGTGAAAAAAATCTGAGTTCCCCTCTGCTTCTGGTAGGGCCTTAAGAACTCCCCTGCGGTAGGTGGCAGTGTGGTTGTGCCACAGGCCGACAGTACTACCACGTGTCCGCGCATACGCACTCAGCCTTCTCCCAACCCATGTTTACAAATAGGCTGTTTGCGGGCGGATCGAAGCGCGGATAGGGGGACCCACTGATCACTTTATAGCGAGTACTCTCTGGTCAGGGAGCGTGGTCCCGCCGCAAGTACTGCTGTGTCCATTCGCTTAGCAGTGATGGGTATGTAGCGACATCTCTCAAATGTGCTGCACTAACGTACATTCTTACAGGGTGTTTCAGAAATGACCGGTATATTTGAAACGGCAATAAAAACTAAACGAGCAACGATAGAAATACACCGTTTGCTGCAATATGCTTGGGACAACAGTACATTTTCAGGCGGACAAACTTTCGAAATTACAGTAGTTACAATTTTCAACAACAGATGGCGCTGCAAGTGATGTGAAAGATATAGAAGACAACGCAGTCTGTGGGTGCGCCATTCTGTACGTCGTCTTTCTGCTGTAAGCGTGTGCTGTTTACAAGGTGCAAGTGTGCTGTAGACAACATGGTTTATTCCTTAGAACAGAGGATTTTTCTGGTGTTGGAATTCCACCGCCTAGAACACAGTATTGTTGCAACAAGACGAAGTTTTCAACGGAGGTTTAATGTAACCAAAGGACCGAAAAGCGATACAATAAAGGATCTGTTTGCAAAATTTCAACGGACTGGGAACGTGACGGATGAATGTGCTGGAAAGGTAGGGCGACCGCGTACGGCAACCACAGAGGGCAACGCGCAGCTAGTGCAGCAGGTGATCCAACAGCGGCCTCGGGTTTCCGTTCGCCGTGTTGCAGCTGCGGTCCAAATGACGCCAACGTCCACGTATCGTCTCATGCGCCAGAGTTTACACCTCTATCCATACAAAATTCAAACGCGGCAACCCCTCAGCGCCGCTACCATTGCTGCACGAGAGACATTCGCTAACGATATAGTGCACAGGATTGATGACGGCGATATGCATGTGGGCAGCATTTGGTTTACTGACGAAGCTTATTTTTACCCGGACGGCTTCGTCAATAAACAGAACTGGCGCATATGGGGAACCGAAAAGCCCCATGTTGCAGTCCCATTGTCCCTGCATCCTCAAAAAGTACTGGTCTGGGCCGCCATTTCTTCCAAAGGAATCATTGGCCCATTTTTCAGATCCGAAACGATTACTGCATCACGCTATCTGGACATTCTTCGTGAATTTGTGCCGGTACAAACTGCCTTAGACGACACTGCGAACACCTCTTGGTTTATGCAAGATGGTGCCCGGCCACATCGCACGGCCGACGTCTTTAATTTTCTGAATGAATATTTCGATGATCGTGTGATTGCTTTGGGCTATCCGAAACATACAGGAGGCGGCGTGGATTGGCCTCCCTATTCGCCAGACATGAACCCCTGTGACTTCTTTCTGTGGGGACACTTGAAAGACCCGGTGTACCGCCAGAATCCAGAAACAATTGAACAGCTGAAGCAGTACATCTCATCTGCATGTGAAGCCATTCCGCCAGACGCGTTGTCAAAGGTTTCGGGTAATTTCATTCAGAGACTACGCCATATTATTGCTACGCATGGTGTAAATGTGGAAAATATCGTACTATAGAGTTTCCCAGACCGCAGCGCCATCTGCTGTTGACAATTGTAACTACTGTAATTTCGAAAGTTTGTCTGCCTGAAAATGTACTGTTGTCCCAAGCATATTGCAACAAACGGTGTATTTCTATCGCTGCTCGTTTAGTTTTTATTGCCGTTTCAAATATACCGGTCATTTTTGAAACACCCTGTATACAACCCATCCACCAAACACTTTGTTTTGTCATGATGTTTTTAGAACGTGACGTGAAAATTTCTGAAATAGTCTCTGCTGGATAAAAATTTCACCTTCCGATCTCACCATGAAGATTGTACACTCGTTTGTTGTATCCTCCCCAGTTTCATGAAAGTACCTTCAAAAATATCCTCAATGAGGAAGATTGCTACGCAGTGTTCCATCGTATGTTTGAATTTACAACTGCACTACTGTCAAGATTTTAGAGGCACGCAGGTCGTGGAAGCTGTGCCTTTGAGCAAGACGAAGTTATTACTATTACTGCGTGAAGAAAATTACTTTAATTGTAATGAAATGCATATTTCGAAATAGTATATTGTATCAGTCTTCGTCGTCATTATCGGCTCGGTAAATATTTAATATCTCTTCAATTTTAAGAGAAAAATTTGGAATCTTTCTTGTTTTCTGCAGCATACAAATTTATGAATAAAAGAATGTGGGTTGCGGTTAAATCCTGTTTGACTCAGTGTATCAAGGGAAAACTACAAGAGCGTCACCGATTCTTTGATTAAAAGACTCGTTGTGACGAGTTCGCTACGACCTTAACGAAATGCACTACCGTGTAGAATCATAAAGATTTGCTTAATAACAGATGTACTGCTGTCTCTCCATGCCAGAGGTGTACTTATTCCCCTTAAAACCTGTCCATTCTTGCCTGGCACCTAGGTATGCAATCTGCCGAACGTTACTGCCAGAACGTGCAGGTTGCTTACCTCCAAGCCAAATTATGCCCGAACCAAACAAGCTGCAGGGGTCCGGCTTGACTGCCCATCTTCCCGCTGTACCATGCTACATAGTAATTCGCTCTGTACGCATCCGTTGTAGTGTTACTAGTAGGGCTCGGAATTTAATAAAATGCCATTTTTACCCAAGTATCACAAGGCGAGGCCTAATTTATTCCATTAGATAAATCTAAGACTTTGTTTAAAGTTGTTACCAAAATCCCCAAAAATTTACCGACACAACTGCTTGAAATTTTTAGACGATGATCTAATAAACACTCGATGGATATAGGGTACATATTTTTAATATTCGTAATATATAACTAAATAAATAATGTGGCTGATGTGTCTCGCATATTCTGTATGCTAATGATCCCAATGAATTTACTCACCCATTTTAAGCGATCTCACTTCCCAATCAAGGTTTTGCTTGCATTACCGATTAACAGGACTCAAGGACGGAGAGATGGGGGAATAGGAGATGGAAAAACGGGAGGAGGAATTGAACATAGAGAGGTGGAAGCAGGAGATGGATAGCGAGAGAGAGAGGAGGAGAAGTTTGAGAGGGGAAAGAGGAGACGGATAGAGGAGGGAGTAGGTGATGAACAGAGAGGAAGTGAAAAGGAGGAGATGAATAAAGAGAAGAGGGAGAAGAAGATTAGGACAAATGTACAATTCCAATACATTGTTGGCAATTGCGAAACGTTGTAGGTTTCAATAGTATAATACATATTAATTTTGAGTTATTGTAGGCCAAGAAATGGTGGATTTTATTTGTGCTGTTTTTTCCGTTTCTGTGATTTTATGGGATAATTTATCCAGTATGCATTGTTTTCTCTACGACATCACTTTCTTTCGACTAGTTCTGGCTATTCTGAATTGTAAGCGTCGTCAAGGGAACCTCTAACATATGTTTCTGTAGTAAGCAGAACCATCTCTGGAAACTGAGATCCTTTGCACTTTCTTTTAAACTCTTGGTTGCTTATGTTTTTATACTTTTGCTCATGAATATCTTAATAGTTCCAGTTTGTGGGCAATGCCTCTCTACATGCAATATGATGATTGTGTTCTAGGCTAGATAACGAACGCAATTTTACTTCACTTTCTATTTATTCCCCTTTTATTTCTCCAAATAATATTTGTAACTTCATGCTTATTACCATTTTACGGTCTTTTCGTGACTGTAAACAGGACAGTAGAAGTAACTTTTAACTTTTGGCTGCTTCTGCGTTTGTATTACGTTTATGACCGCTTAGATGACTCAATGATGTATCGTTTTGCTGTAACCTATATTTTTGTACATCTGACGTTTTGTACGCCGATTTTATGGAAGGACTGTAAACAACTAAGTTCACAGTTCTTTTAAATTTCAGTTTTCTTATGCCCGTTGTTTTATGTCTCTGACGAGCTCGATGTGTCAATGAGATTTTGTGCCTTCGTTCTTTTGATGTAGCTTATATATTTCTTTCTCATGCTTTAGGCATTATGTACCTTAATTTCTTGTTATCTCGTTAGTTACTTGGTCAGTATCATCTGGCGGATCTGACACATATTACAACAGTCGTCTTACTTGTAATGCCAGTAGTTTGTAACAACTTTGAAATCGGCTCGTGGAAAATCCTCACCTCCACGCCCCTTCGATATTAAATAATGGCGCCGGTCAAGCAGTATTTACACTACGATCTAAGAGCTATACGCAGTTAATTGCATGCATTTCTATATGTCGACATGCCCACATGCCAGTACGTATTTGACATCCAGCTGCTGTTGCAGCTCTGAAATCCTCTTCTGTTGGTTGGCACATATCGATATGACCACGACGTCACCTAACCACCATCTTTGCTGCCCTACAATTTGCGAGTTTGCGATAAATCTTCACATATGCCTATCGGTGGTATAACAACCTGTTAGGATTGGTATGCTCTTTTACGTATATTTTTATGTACATATAGAGAGCTTGTTAATAGCAGTTCCTTGATATAACATAAGGCATCTATTTCTTCATATGTTATAATTTTTCGTGTAACCATTGTGTGTATAATTTATTATAACAACTGTTTTACGTCCTGTATGCCTGATTGGCCATCACTGATGTAATTGGTCGTGCAGTGGGCGGAGCATCGCGTATTTACGCAACAGCTGCTTTGCACTCCATAGCAGTGACCGCATAGCGGTGGAATCGTAGCGCCTTCTCCGATCACCGGCACCGCCTACGATACTGTGAATAATTTCTTCCCTTATTATTTGCTACATAATATGTATTTTATATGTTACTAAATCCCTCTAATTCTATTATACGTTCATATTTGAGGATGAGGTGTGAAGATGTTCTAAAACTGACCGAAACCGGTAACCTCAAAACAAAGAGAAACACAAAAAATTCTTGCTGTACAACATTATTCCTTGTGTCATAAGATTTCCTTTATCGTCGAGGCATTCACGCCGAATCGGAGGAAATATAAATTAGGGCAAATCACATTTTTTCATCTAAATAGGAAGAACATTTCGATTATAAAGTCTGCCTAAGCTTTGTTCTGAATGATCGGTGATTGGCGTACAGATGACAATAATACTTATAGCTCGAATTATGCTTAGGAAGAATTGCTTCATCAACGTAATAATGTGGCACTTGCTTATCCACAAGACAAATTTAGCAGGACCAAACGGCTGCTTTGTTGTCACGGAGTCGGTTACATCAAGAGGAATTTCCGTCGAGATGGCAAAATGACCCTTCAACATGAATTAGACAGATCAGGCATCACACTGACGAGAATGATGCACTAGTCTTGTGACAAACGTAACGGTAGTACAAACGCCACTACAATGGCACACCGCAAGCTGCGCCTTGATAGAAGCTTTCTGCAATGGTAACCCAAACCACTGTACTTGTGGTATATCATGATGTTATCGTACATACCTCAATTTTGACATATTTCAAAGAACATTTCTTTATATTTGTCACCCTGACTTACTGTCCGTTACCAATTTGAGATTTTGATTCCTGGAACGTTGTACTGTTTTTTCTATCTTTATTTTTTTTAACACAAGTTCATGAGGCAATGTCATATAAATTTTGCTTTAATTTTGAGTCCACTACTATTTGCAATTTATCCTGCTTTCTTCAGCGAGTTGTATGATTAATCTCAGGATCGTCAGTTGTTTTCGTGCGTTTACCGTCCTGAAATAAACGGCTACTACCGTTCTGCATTCAGCGAAACTCAGAATCTCTGTGCCCCTTCTCTTTCCGTTTAGTTAGATAACAGTCATCACCCTTGAAGTGGGCTACATGTGACTGCTTCGATAGCCTACGCAACCAATCCGTAACGTGAGTTCTTAGACATTTCTAAAGCAACGCTTTGTGATATGATGTCGGGTTAGGCTTGAGGAGCGTGTGTACGATCCAAAGATTCTGTAGGTGTGTTTCTTGACGGCTCTTGTGAAATGGCTTCTTGTGGTGCAGGGAAGATGACATTCGGAAAAGAAAGTCTCCATGTTTTGTGTTCTCGTATTATGACGTTCTTAGATAATACAAATCTCCTTCATCATAACCAACATGGATTCCGCAAACAGAGATCATGTGAAACTCAGCTCGCCCTATTTGCCCAAGAAATTCACAGTGCCGTAGACACTGGCGAGCAGATTGATGCCGTATTCCTGGACTTCAGGAAGGCATTTGATACGGTTCCGCACTTACGTTTAGTGAAAAAAATACGAGCTTACGGAATATCGGACCAGGTTTGTGATTGGATTCAAGATTTCCTAGAAGAAAGAACACAACATGTCATTCTTAACGGTTCAAAATCTGCAGATGTAGAGGTAATTTCGGGAGTACCGCAAGGAAGCGTGATAGGACCTTTATTGTTTACAATATACATAAATGACTTAGTTGACAACATCGGTAGCTCCGTGAGGCTATTTGCAGATGACACGGTTGTCTACAAGAAAGTAGCAACATCAGAAGACTCGTACGTACTCCAGGAAGACCTGCAGAGGATTAATGCATGGTTCGACAGCTGGCAGCTTTCCCTAAACGTAGATAAATGTAATATAATGCGCATACATAGGGGCAGAAATCCATTCCAGTACGATTATGCCATAGGTGGTAAATCATTGGAAGCGGTAACGACCGTAAAATACTTAGGAGTTACTATCCGGAGCGATCTGAAGTGGAATGATCACATAAAACAAATAGTGGGAAAAGCAGGCGCCAGGTTGAGATTCATAGGAAGAATTCTAAGAAAATGTGACTCATCGACGAAAGAAGTAGCTTACAAAACGCTTGTTCGTCCGATTCTTGAGTATTGCTCATCAGTATGGGACCCTTACCAGGTTGGTTTAATAGAAGAGATAGACATGATCCAGCGAAAAGCAGCGCGATTCGTCATGGGGACATTTAGTCAGCGCGAGAGCGTTACGGAGATGCTGAACAAGCTCCAGTGGCGGACACTTCAAGAAAGGCGTTACGCAATACGGAGAGGTTTATTATCGAAATTACGAGAGAGCACATTCCGGGAAGAGATGGGCAACATATTACTACCGCCCACATATATCTCGCGTAATGATCACAACGAAAAGATCCGAGAAATTAGAGCAAATACGGAGACTTACAAGCAGTCGTTCTTCCCACGCACAATTCGTGAATGGAACAGGGAAGGGGGGATCAGATAGTGGTACAATAAGTACCCTCCGCCACACACCGTAAGGTGGCTCGCGGAGTATAGATGTAGATGTAGATGTAGAAGATCAAGCTCGGGGCTATACAGTGGGTATCAGGTATGACTGCACATAATTTTACATGTCTTACCTTAGTAGATACACATATCAGTCTCTACATCGAACAGCCTTCGAACAAACACGTCACAAACTTCACGACGGAATGTTTTCTCCACTTTTCTCCACAGCCGTACTGCATCACAAAGTGGCGTCCCCCGTCTCCTCTCTGTATAGACTACCCGTTTCGCGTCCATACGTCCACACTTCAAAACCTGGCCTACTGCCATGGGGAAAATAAGCGTTAATGGCTTGCTCCTGCCACATGTACTTGGAAATACTAACCAACCAAAATAATACGACTTGTAATGGTTATAACTGTTAGTCTGCGAATGACGCAAATACTGATGTAGTGCTGTTCAGCACACAGTCCTCAGTCACCAATAGAAATATCTGCTTTTACACGACTTGCACCCTGTGGAGACAATGTAAGTAATTACTTTCAAACTAGTCACTACAGTAATCGACCAAATGTCCCAGAAGTCTTGACTATCTCGGCAGTTACAGAGAAGAGTGTGACAAATGACAAGGAGACTACTAATACAGCTGAGAGCTCTGATGAAAATGCAGTGATGCAGCATAGACAAGTATGCGAGTATTTCAGCGGCACGTAGAACGTTGAATTTGGAACACTCAGGAATCGATTGGCTCACAGACAGGACAACAAGCTTTTCCACTGAAGAAAGAAAATTGAAGCACAGGTTAATACAGATTTCTCAGGGAACGAAATGCGATGGGATTGCCATATGCATACGACGTTTCCTTCGTGAGCTGCTACATCTACATATACACACATAATGCGCAAGCCACCGTACGGTACCTGGCGGAGGGTAGTCTCTACCACTACTAGCAATTTTCTTTTCTTTCCACTAGCAAACAAAGCGGAAACCGACTCTCTGTATGCCTCCGTATAATCCCCAATTTATTTTATGTTGTCTTCGTGATCTTTAGGCGAAATATATGTTGACGGCAATAGAATATTTCTACAGTCAGCTTCAAATACTGGTTCTCTAAAATTCGTCAATAGCGTTTCTCGAAAAAAATGTCATCGTCCCTACATGGATTCCCATTTCAATTTCCTAAGCATCTCCGTAATATTTGCGTGTTGTTTGAAGCTACCCATAACAAATCTAGCAGGCCGCCTCTGAACTGCTTCGGTCTCGTCCTTCAGTTCGATCTTGCGTGGATCACAAACACTAGAGAAGTACTCAAGAACAGATCACACTAATATCCCACATGCAGCCTCCTTTGCAGATGAATCACACTTTCCCAAAATTCTCTGTAATAATTGATATTCATCGGTCGCGAATTACAAATTGCGAACCTGTCATCCCGGCAACGAAATCTTTCTCACATAATTTGTTTTACCAATGTAACTCTGCTTCTCGAACAGAGACGGAGAGTGAAGGACAGACGTGCGCTTTCTACAGGGGATCCTGTGTAAGACGAGGAAATATAGTATAAGGAATTAAACAATACGAAACATCCTTCACCTCCGTCCCCTAAAAGAAATTATGGAGAGAAATAAACTTAAATTGTTTTACTACAATAAAAAATTGGAAAAGGAAGGCTTACAAGTAGAGCTCTGGAATGGACAGAATATGAAAGGAGACCAATTGGAGGACCGCGAACAAAATGAAGATATCAGGAGATGAATGATTTGAACCAAAGAGGACTCCAGTTGAAGGAAATGCTGAACAACAGACTCAGGGAGGAAAGGCAAGTTTGGAGGAGGCTGTGAATGATCGCATAAACAGAAACATTTCAGAAAGAAAAAGAAGAAGCAGAAGAAGAAGTGCATTGTTCTAGTTCACATGATAGAACAGCTTCAGTATTGTTCTTGTTTTTTAGCATTTCGAACCTTTTGTGATACCGTATGTATGTTACGCGATTGTGTGTTTTACTTAGAAGCATTTTATGTCCTATTCATGCGTCCATTTATTGTTCTGTATGTACTAAATGTATATAGTACGGCTTCGATCCAATATATGTCCAATTTAAACACTTCTTTGCACATAATCCATAGTATAGCATAGGCCCATATTCTTGTTTAGTGGAGTGCTGTGAGATGCAGGTGTCGGGACGGAGGGAGGGACGGTGGTGGGGCACTGTGCATATGCGTTATTTTGTATGGTAAACTATGGGTTAGTCTGAATAATGTGCTTCTGTTATAGCTCATAACAGTTGAGAATACTTTCACTTTTATTTATGGCCTTCTGTATGATATATTACTCTTGTAGGGTGAACATTCACTTACTTTGGCTGTCATGGGATGAGATTGCCATGTCTGTGTTCATCCCAGTGTGATGGTGATCTCTTTTCATGAGTTATTCTGCATATGTTGCGGGTTCATTAACTCTTCAGTGACCTAACGTGTTCATTGTGCACGGTTCTAAAATGCCTTGCAGGCTTCAGAATATATTTAGAGTTGCATCTGTTACATGGCAGATCGCGCTGCTGTGAAACACTACATGTAAATTGAAGGAGGATCCCTGCTATAGCTGCAGCGAGACATTAAGCGGAATTAGCGGCGACGAGCGAAAATGTGTACCGGACCAGTTTCGAATCCCGGCCCCGTACCCATTTTCGTTCGTCGCCGCTGATTCTGCTTAATGTCCGGCTACAGCCGAGAGCAGTGATCTCCCTTCAATTTACATATACTGTTAAATGTTACTTCATGTAGTCCTGAACTATTGTACCTATCCTTGTCTTGCGTTGGTTAGGGGATATTAAGGTATGCCATTTTCTTGATTATAGTAGTGGGTGGAGGACACTCCCCACCACGCCCTTGTACAGCCGAAGTCTCCAAAACGACTCCAAGAAACTTTCAAGATCAAATAGTTGGTCAGTTATCATTGGATTTCTGTCTTGAGCTTACTGCAGTTTAATTAAAGAGAATTAGGACAGCCGCCTGGAGTGGCCGTGCGGTTCTAGGCGCAACAGTCTGGAACCGAGCGACCCCTACGGTCGCAGGTTTGATTCCTGCCTCGGGCATGGATGTGTGTAGTCCTTAGGTTAGTTAAGTTTAATTAGTTCTCAGTTCTAGGCGACTGATGACCTCAGAAGGTAAGTCGCATAGTGCTCAGAGCCATTTGAACCAGAATTGGGACAGAAGCGTTTCGCTTTTGTTGTAAGAGAGAAATGTCTTTCTTGTAATTCTCGTTAATGAAACTGCAGTAATCTCAAGACGGAAAACGAATAACGACTGATTTTTTAACAGCTGCTGCGGAAGATCGCAATGCGAACAAACACAAGTAGTTAGTGTTTTTCCACAATATAGTGACAATTTCAACACGAATATACTTATAGAAGCAATGAATTAAGTTAGATAGCGAATTTTTTAATTTATTTAATAAGCCTCTTATCACCTGAAACCGACTTCTGAATGATATATCAAGTTATTTCACAATTCTGTCAAGTAACGCGTATTTGGCCTCCACTCCTGTTGGTCGTTTTGGTATCTGCTGTTTATAGGGATCTCAGTTTTTTACTTATGTATTTATTTTCGCTGAACAAGAGCCGATGAGCATAGTAGGAGACTAATTGACATGCATCTTGAATGCGTTATAGTCCCTTTCCAATATCCTTCAATTAGCATTGGCCAATGAGTCACAGTAAACGGCAAGTAAAGTACTGTTTAACGTAACAGTGTGTTCTAATAATAACACTTAGAGAAATCTGAGATGAGTGTTCAAATATCCTAGAGGCATCCTTAGGGTGAAGCAAAGAAGAATTAAACCAGGAGCAAAATGCACCAAGGATGAGGAAACGCATAGCTATTCCATCCCCAACTCACCTAGGTGAACCTCTTCCTATTACTGTGGTTACACCAAGTCTTAAGTCTCCTGAAGTTTATTCATCAGACGCTTTTCACTAGTATTGACAGAGCATCGCGAAATGACCGTCTGCGTTTTGTGTTCCTTGTTTAAAATGCTGATCAAAATTGCTTTTACTTTCACATTAGGTAATGTTGGGATCACACTGTTACTGCACTCATTTACTTGCTTCATTCTCTTCGCGGTTTTTGTGCACTATTTGCTTGCATTATTTCCTTTTCTGATTTGAAATTGTACGTTATTCGTAAGTTGAGAAATATCTTTGTGGGTGTTCGCGTCCTGTCGTCACTGCTGCGTTGTCTTTTGATTAGTATTGTCTTGTATTAGAAGTAGAGCCATTTGAAGACATTCTTAACGAAAACTGTTTTTGAGACTATAACATTAAAAAAATGTATTCACTCATAACGTTTATAGTATCTAATGATTCTTAAAAAAAAGTTAATCGCAATTGTTGAATGGGCTTTCTACTTAGTTTGCAGTATGTTTAAGATAGAAAAACAAAAGTAGCTACGACAGCTACTGGAGAAGAGGGCCACCCGATTTATTCCCCTAGCTCTTTACTTATGAAGATTGGGTTGCTGTCACTAGATCTGGAAGTTATTCGTACATTCACTATGGACCCAAACAATAATTACACAAATGGTACAAAAAACGCATTCACCTATATTGTAAGAACAGTGTGGCCCACTGAAACCTATCTGATTTCAAAGACACAGGAAAAAATAAACCACAGTAGATACAATGAAAAATTCACAACACTGAAGAGAATCTCAAAGAATTTATTTATTTATCATTAATACAACCCTACATGTGAACCATTTGTAGCGCCAAGAATATCGAATCTATTTTCAATTTCTTGCCAAGTTCTTTGTAACATTTCCTCTGTTCCTGTTGCAGTAGCATTAGTGATACGATGTCGCAACATAGGAACATCGTCCACTTGGGTCGCATACATGCGATCGTTCACAAATACCCACATGAAGAAAGAAAGCGGCGTAATGTCTGGTGAATGTGGTGGCCAGGCAACAGATCCTCCACGTCCGATCCAACTATTGGGAAATTTCCTATCCAGGAATTTGCAAACAGCCGTTGACCAATGTTGTGGAGCTCCATCCTGTTGAAAAATGATGTTGGGTTTGCAAGTCTTGTATCTGAGTGTCACAAACTGCTCCAGCGTGTTCAGATACACTGACTCATTCACAGTTCGTACCGCAAAGAAGAACGGTCCAACAATCCTGTTGAGCATTAGCCTCCACAAGAAGTTTAGCTTAGGGCTTTCACGAACATGTTCAATGAAAACGTGCGGATTTTGCGAACCTCAAATCCGAACGTTATGCCTGTTAACCCTTCCTGATGATGAAAGGTTGCCTCATCTGAGAATAAACATCTTTCAAGTTCGGCGTCAGATGTTGCACAATTTGCACTTTGTAAGCACACATACGGAGACGCTGATGAACTACACTATGCAGTGTTGATCGAGGTACATCAAGTTACCTAGATGTTAGACGAATTGACTTACGTGGGCTTCTGAGAAACGTTTGTCTGATGTCCTCCACTGTCTATGAAAGTCCATAACGTGCACCACCAGAATATTTCAGAACATTTCGTGTTGCCAGAAACTTCCTGTGCCATTCCTTAATGGTTTTCACGTCAGGTGGATCACATTCATACACACGACGATAACTTCTTTGCACTGTAATCAGCGATTTTGTTTCTGCAAACCACACTACAGCTTGCGCGCGCTTCTGTGGAGTCACCATTTTCACTTGATGCGACCATTCTACACTCTAGCGACGATACTTGGCACTTCTGGTGCTCTACAATGTGGTGCATTTTTCTTTGTCGTATCTACTGTGGTTTTTCTCTCTTGGGTCCTTGAAATCAGGGAGGTTTGAGTGGGATACCCTGTATTTTGGTTTCCAGTTAAAGCAGTGGCAGTTGGCTGTGCTGCGTCTTTAAGGCATCAGCTTCCCAAGTGCAAGCCACATAAACTGTGGAAACTTATCTTTACTGTTGCTGGTATAATGTAGACATGGCAACACTGCGCAATTCGTAGGACATCTATGTGATCATCGCTTCCTGGAATGGTACAGAATTTTTGTGATCATTCAGTTCAAAGACTGATCTGATGCAGCTCCCCAAGCTAGTTTGTGTTGTGTAAGCTTCTTCACCTTTGAATAACTACTATAACCTTTACCAGTTTCATTGTGTATACCTTGGGTCATACTGCATTCATCTCTTCGTCTCCCTCTCCCATACTTCCCCCAATACAATACAGACAATGCCTTAGATTATGTCTTATCAAACAAAACATTCATTCAGAATAAATTTCCTTTCTCCCCCTTTCGGTTCAGAGACTCATTGGTTACGTGATCCACCCATCCAAATTTTAGCATTCCTCTACTCCAATACATTTCAGAAGTTTTTAATCTCTTCTCGTCTAAGCTGTTTACCGTCCATCCTTCACGACAACACAAAGCTATACTCCAGAAAAATACCTTTAGAATAAACAAGCTAAATTTAAACTCTGATTCGATGTCAACAAATTCTTCTTTCTCCAAAATCCTTTCCCTGCTTTGGCCAGTCTGCATTTTATATCCTCTCTACTCTGGCCATCATCAGCCTTTTGCTGCCAAAATAGCAGAACTGTTCTATTACTTTTAATCTCCCATTTGATAATCTAACTGCCTCTGCATTAACTAGGTTAAGCCGACTATATTTCATTACCCTTCTTTTACAGTTGTTGATGCTAGTACAGAACTATCATTTTCCATTAAATATTCATTCATATTTTGTATTGTATACGCTGTTGTATTATAAGGATAAGTAGTAGTTTAACTTTGTTACCAAAACACGTACATGCTATATTAATGTATAACTACTATATGAAGAGAAAACGTTGTTTCTCGCAAAATTCTTGACCCATTTACTTCAAATTTTTAAACGTTGTTTTAACAAACATTTGGAGAAACATAGGCAATTTTTTTAACAACATTGTTCAGATTTTATGTTAAAACTGACAGTGCGACAGAAAATGCTCTGGTGTGCAGCGCTTTAAATAGGTGCGGTTTCCTTTTCTTACCTGCAGTCAGTTTTCAACATGATAGCAGGGCAATTAAACCATTCGACAAATTGGTTCTCCAATAACTATGTATTCTTTCTCTTTAAACAAAACTTGTATACACAACTTTGTGCTCTTTTGTTTTCTTCCTCACAGTGATTTTAAACTGAAAACAAGAAAGTTGTGTTTATCGATCATCGACTAATAATTACAATACTACTGTGGTATCTCTATGGTTCGAAAGTGTGAAATCCTGGTGCACCGGTTTGCCTGGTTTGCCGGGTTCGCTTGTCAAATATAAGATTGGTTCTCCAATAACTATGTATTCTTTCTCCTTAAACAAAACTTGTATACACAACTATGTGCTCTTTTGTTTTCTTCCTCACAGTGATTTTAAACTGAAAACAGGAAAGTTGTGTTTATCGATCATCGAATAATAATTACAATACTACTGTGGTATCTCTATGGTTCGAAAGTGTGAAATCCTGGTACATCGGTTTGCCTGGTTTGCCGGGTTCGCTTGTCAAATATAAGATTAGATTCTAGAATGGTTGTTAGCTACTGGATCTACAACATGTCGTGAAGTAACCATGTTATCAATCACATCAGCAATGAGAGTGGACTACAACGAGTTGTAGCTTGCTAGCTGTATGTTAACAGCGTCTCTTTGTAGAACATAAAATTCCTTAGCTCTTGGTGTTCACAAATTTTTTAATTCAGATAAATATGAGAGTGCGAAATTGATAGCATGTGGCTTAAACAGTTATGCTCATCAACATATTTATACAATTTCAGCCAATGTCAATAATAATAATAATAACAGTAATAATAATAATATACGTAAATGGTCTGAAAAAAGTAAGAACTGTTTTTGTGTAATTTTGTTGTTTCGCACATAATTTAGTACAGTTTATGGCAAGAACAAAATAATATTCAAGCTGTCGCTACTCTCCGTTTCGCGTTTTTGTGTAAGTGGGAGTATCCTGCTATTTTATTTTTTCGGACGAATGTACAATATCCATAACGAAATAACTTCTGGGCTGAAAATCTGGCATTCTTACATTGCAACCACGTAACGACTTACGCTTATTACAAACTTGTTTGTTATATGTTAGCTGGTAGTCACGTTTATTTGCTTTCGTCGCTTTCTCAGACAACGAGTCTGATCTGGAATGCCCTGATTTCTTTCTGGCTAATTGTTCCTGGTAATTTCTTTTTCTGTTAGCGCTCAATACAGGTTCAACGGAGTTCATACTGACACTCCATAGGAGAGTCGATTTCTGCACAGTGAACAACCAACTCAAAACGCGAACTGTCGTTTGCGAAATGATTAAATCCAAGTATAAACGAGGTCACTTGACTAGAATACAAATGAGGCGCTGAGAGCCATGAGGGCCAAAAGCACACCGTCTTCGACCTCCCCCCTCCCCCTACCCCTTTTTTAAAGTGAATATCACCATTGAGACAGCTTTTCATGAATGCTGAAATATACGTACAATGTGGGCCTACAGTAAAAGTAAACCTGACCCACTATAAAATCAACAGATGTAAGAAGCATGAATAAATAATAAAGTCTCACAATCGACGATGACGTGCTCTATGGTTCTCAGCGCCTCAGATGGTTTACTGTATGATAAAATCCAAAATCATATGTACCATATCTCATTCACAATCCCACAAAATAGGTTTTTCTCTTAGTATAACTATAATATATATTGATGTCCGATCTAATTTTAATATATAGTATGTGAATTCGCATATCTGTGGAGTTTGCTACCACCTAGCGGGATTTATGTCGAACGTAGATAAAATGGTTCAAATGGCTCTGAGCACTGTTGGACTTAACATCTGAGGTCATCAGTCCCCTAGAACTTAGAACTACTTAAATCTAACAAACCTAACAAACCTAATGACATCACACACATCCATGACCGAGGCAGGATTCGAACCTGCGACCGTAGCGGTCGCTCTGCTCCAGACTGTAGCCCCCAGAACTGCACGGCCACTCCGGCCGGCCTCCCGAGAAGAGCTCCATCTTACGTAAGTTGCTCTTTAGGTTAGTTTAGCTAGTATTCATTTTAGATGTTGGGTCTTAATTCATATAAAGAAAGGATCAGTTCATCACACCATGAATAACTTAGATATTCAATGTCACTTGGTGGTAAACAACAAGGGTGATATGTGACTTTGAACCATACAAGGATCTACATTCTCCCACGAGTGCACTGCAATTATAGCTGGTACACTAGTATTTTGGGTTTTCCATAGAGCGCAGAACACTCCAGGTAAACAGGTAAACATTGAACTTTTGGAAAGCGTATAATCTTGCAAAATCTATTTCTAACAAAACTTTTCGTTGTGTCTAAGGACTACTGGATCATTTATGTGATAGAGTTATTGTACTAGTTGTTTCAGATTTTTAATATATCAGTTCTCTAATATCGTGTTTGCTGATATTTGCAATACCGCAGTTCTGAGGTACATATGGTTGGTTGGGTTCTTTGGTGGATGGGACCAAATAGCGAGATCATCGGTCCCATCGAATTAGTGAATGATGAGGAAGGAAGTCAGCCGTGCCCTTTCAAAGGAAATATATCGGCATTTTCCTGAAGCTATTTAGGGAAATCAAGGAAAACATAAACCGGACGCGGGTTTTAACCGTTGTACTTCCCAACGTACAAATGGATTCAGTTGTACAAAGCGCAGTGTTCTCTAGTGGTCACCTGTGGTGACCATTTTGTATAGTAAGAGGACTGTATCTAAAAGAGATCACAGGAGTTGCAAGAATGTAAGTTAAGTGGCCTGCTTGAAAATCAGATGGAACACAGTTTGGGTCGTCTGGATACTTCTGGGATACGACACCACATGCTCTTGGGAAAACAAGTACAACTATTTCTGGCTATGAGATTTATTAATTTAGTTTTTGTATATTTTTACATTATGCAACTATTCATGTTTACAAATTTATTGTTATTTTTGTATTTTTATCTGTCTCCCTTCTTGTACATTCGTCACTCCAACTAAAACCGACTTAGTGATGTATCTAGTATTATTTCTTTATATTTCCTTGGTACCCATTTCTCGCATCCGTACTGTAAAGTAGTTACAGCCACAATTTTTTAACTTACGTTACAGACTCTCTTTTTCAAATTTGTTTGAGTCTGAGTGCAGCGTGTCACCAATCCAGTTTATTTTACTTTCATTAGCCGGTTCCCGGAATAAAGAAAATTCTCGATGCTTAGTTTCTGCGTATAAATCCCAATGTCTACTTTCAACTATCATAAATTATACTGTGTACAGATGTACTGACGAATTAATGTGGATCTAAAATGTCGGCTCGCCTACATAAGAGCTCAAAATTAACGGCCAGTAAATTTCTAAAGCCTAATAACTGTGCGGTCTACCGCTAGTATTCACCGCTTAAACACGTGAGCAGGTCGTTATGCTCAGATTTATGGCGTCATAAAATGGATGTGATCTATTCTGAGCGACCAAATAGTAAAAATTGTGATGCTCGCCTAAATTTACTGCGGTGTCTCTAGCGCCTCTTCATCTACACCAGGGGTCTGCAGCACAAAGCATTGTGTAGTGCCAGGAGGTAATGGAACTGTTTGATTGTGCCTTACTAGCTGTGTTTGAACAATGAACGGAACTCACACAGTAAAAATTGAAAATACGTAATTCACAACTTGATCAATTGTAGTGGAAGACTTTTATGCAGTTAACACTACAAACTGGCAGTCTTTCATCGGCTTGAAACGAGCGAATATACTGTAGTAAATAATTAGCGAGAGAAGCTTGTGTTTGCTACACAATGGCGCAAATATCCACAGTCTCCTTAGCAACGTATCCGATAATTTTGAGTTATGTAGGCTACAGAGGTAGCGTACAAATTCGGTATAACACTTCCAGAAGTAAAATTCACCTACTCAACATTTCATTTACCTTTTCGCATTTGTAGAATAACCACAGCTTACGACTGGGAATGTTTCTATTTATTCGCGGTCGTTATGAGTCAGTTATAAAGTTCTTTACAACATTTAGGACCGCATACGAACAATATGTGTAAAAGAGAAAATACTACATGGCAGTTGATGATAGGATCCAGCTAGAACTTCAGAGCACCATTTGTGGCTGATTCAGGGCTGTGGTGTCGTACATGTATAAATTGTGTCGACATGTATAGTATGCACAAACATAAAAACGTCAGTTCATCATTTGAAATATTTTTAAATGGGGTAGTATTACATAGAAAAGATGTATACAAATATTGGAAGACATTCCCATTGGGTTTTGATGAAGTATTGAAAAATTAGCGCCTACTTAACAACTGAAGGGTAGGAGGAAGTAGTTGGTGCCTTGCTTCCATGTACTATATTAGCGTTATAATATCATAAAGTAGAAATATGTTTCATCATAATAGCGCCTAATACTGATAAAATAAATGTAGTAACTTCAAACGCCAATAATCGTAATGTTACTTGAAAAACATAATTTATCAGAGAAGGCCAATGTATTCGTAAAGCTAAATGTGAAAGATGGTCTGACCAGAAGCCCGAAAATCCTACTGAATGCACAACGATCAACGAGAAATTACTTTTAACACAATAGCACACATTTGTAACGACCTTTTATCGTATTATAGCTGGTGTATTTTTGTGTCAGTAAATACGCACAACCCGGTAGTAAGTTCGACGTCTGGATACTTTTCGAAAATACAACATACAATAAAACTCTTTTGAGCTCAGTTGTTCTTCTTCGGAGATAATTTTCGTACAAGTGCGTGGGTGGTCTGGTAGGAACCACATTGCTGCTCTTTACATTGAAAATTCAAACCCATTTTAAGGTGTAACGGAAAAGATAATAATGAAATGCCGTTTCCATTCATGGCGTTTGTGTAAAAGGCATGTTGATTATGATATAATGTAAATAATGCTGCATCTGGCTAGTAGCGGATGGATATGTATTGCATGAGAGTCGGCTCTTAGTTAGTGTGGCCAGGAAGGGGCGGTAGAGCCGAATGGTGAGGAACCGTGTGGATGGCACATTATTTCTCTAGGTTAGTGGCGGTTGTTGAGTGCTACAAAATGTGTGAGCAGATATTTTTAGCTGGAACAAGAAGCGATAGAGGTTTGCCTGTCTAAGCTGGCTGTTGGAACATAGAAGCGACGAGATGGTAGGGGACCTAGGACAATGGTTCATGGCACTAATTCATTTTACTGGGTTAGGAAGAGTGTGTGTGTGAGGGGTTTTTCACTTTCTTTTTATGAAAGGGTATGAAGAGAGGATAAAGTTGTCGACGGGCAGAAGTATGTAATGTCAACGCCAATATTTTGTGTCACCAGTATATGCGAAAGTGTTCGAGATTTATGAACTGGTGAATATTTTCCAGACCTATCTTTTAAGCCTATATGTGAAAACCGAGAAAGAACTTATTATTGTGACTTATTACTATATTTTAAATTGAAAATAATTTCCAACGAAAATATTTTTTTATTATTTTTTCTACGTAAAATAATCATGTATCAAAAGATGATAACACTGAAAAATGTATTGGCATCTCATTGTCTTGAAATTTTTCCTTCTTATATTGTCCTCTACGATGTATGAAGTGGATGAGATCGAAGATAGTGTGAGATCTGTAAAAGGTGATCAAAAGAAAAATAAGACGTACAATTTACTAAATGGAATTCTAGTGTATGGATTTTTATTTGTCACTAGATAACCAACTATGATTTTTTACAGTTTGGCGTACGCAGCAGTCCAGACAGTGCTTTGTCTGCTGCCACTACGTGAGAGTATGGGGCGGCAATTTCAAACTGCAGAAGTAATCCAACATTAATTCTTTCGATCGATACTACAATATTTGAACTCCGAGGTTCCAATGGCTCTGAGCACTATGGGACTTGACATCTGTGGTCATCAGTCCCCTAGAACTTAGAACTACTTAAACCTAATTAACCTAAGGACATCACACACATCCATGCCCGAGGCAGGATTCGAACCTGCGACCGTAGCGGTCACGCGGTTCCAGACTGTAGCGCCTAGAACCGCACGGCCAAACCGACCAGGGAACTCCGAGGTCAAGAACTCACAGGAATTTATTATTTTTCTATTCTAACAGTGAAAATAACGTTCAGTAGAACTGTCTTAGACTTAACGTAAATGAAAAAAAATTGTGGCTGACGTATAACATTAATTTTTCTCGGAGTAATTTATCAGAGACTTAAATAAAAATATTTACAAGACCAGTATTGTGATGGGAAGAGGTTGTGGTATGATACGTTAATTACTTAGTGCATACATTTTAATGTAATTTACTGAATTAGTGAATCAGCATTTCAATATGTATTTGTAGCGATAAGGTATGACAAAATAGTTCATTATAGTCGGGTTCAGCAGCACATATTTCTTTCAAATAGTACTGTTATTCTTGCTGCTACATTTTCATACGCTTTACAATAACACGTACACAGCACCACAACAACTTTAAACAGACCAAAACCCATTACAAGTAGCAAGGGTTTGGAAAGAGCTGAGGGGATAATGAGATTTTGGATAGAACTGAGAGGACATGGGCAGTTTTGTCTCAGAGTTAAGTATTTGCCAATATGTACTAGGAATGTGAACAGAATAGTGGATGTGAGACAATGAAAATGTCAGTTGATGTGGAGCTGAACCGCTTAACGTTCTCAGACATATCAGGACTGGCAGAACTTTGAGGGCGCTTATAGACAGGCTATGTTAGCCTAGGTACGGATGAATCAGCTAATTCTTTCTTTAGGATTAGATAATAGTGGAAGGAGGTAGTCACCAAGTACGGCTATTTAGCAGTATTTTTCTATTGTGGACTTGTTCTTGTATGATTATTGCATTGGGACGAAATATTAGTTTGTGGCCATGTGCTAGCCGAAGGTGTTTTAATATTTTAGTGTGTAGAACAAGATGGTTTAGCATAACGAGGTCGAAATATATTAAAATAAAACAAAGTGCAGAACATTCTAAGGTAAGATTTTTTTTAGGTATAAGTTTTAGCGCCACGATGTGAAGACTTTGAGGTACATCT
Organism: Schistocerca cancellata; assembly: GCF_023864275.1. NCBI lineage: Eukaryota > Metazoa > Arthropoda > Insecta > Orthoptera > Acrididae > Schistocerca > Schistocerca cancellata. Next base: position 832,210,550 of record NC_064626.1, on the reverse strand, counting down.
AGAGCGATTATTTGGAAGGTTGTACAAACAGAATTAAACTGGGTCTTGTTAGCATGCAGGGGAGTTGGTGGGATACCAATATCAACTATAAATATGTGGTAGAAATGGTGACACAATCAATCCTGAAGCCACAATTGTTGATGTATAGACAAATGCTTTCTTCGATCGATACAGACGAAGAACGGTGACAGAGAGAAATATGCAAGGCCGACGTAACTGACCCGAACCTGATAATTTTGAAATCTGGACAAGGTTTATGTTTTATTTTGTGAGTACTGCTTTTCTTACGTTAGATCTAGGTACATATACTCGAATGATTAGCAGGTCACTGCTTTCCCTTCACGCATCATCAAAAATATTTAATTTTCTTCATTTTGCCGACATCGATTTACTGGAAGACTGATGTGTTTGTTCATTTCAAAGGTTCTTTGAATATTAATTTACTTCTGCGTCAGTTAATGATAAGTAGCATTAACTAAATGACTATAGTAACTAAGCAGCTGACGATGAGAACATAAACTACGAAACGTAGCTGTATTTGCCGAAACATTGTTCTCTCGTAAAATAATCTTTCACAAGAGTTAGTTTGGGTGCCTCAACGCTGGTGTTTGTGACGGCGGCGCTTTTGGCTACTAATAACCGCTGTAATACAATAGTCCGCTGCAAACTTTTCCAATAAATTCGCAGAAATAGCGAAATGAGAAACGCATATCGCTTCGCTCTGCGCTTCTTGGAATGGTACTCGTGGAAATTTCCCGTTCGCTGGAGCGTTCCTCTATTTAACTAACTTTATTCTCATCACTGCTTATTCATAGATGACAGTAGTTGGATCGTAGTTGTGAAACTTTAGTTCCGTGCAGAAGCTAAAGCTGAAAAGTTTAGCTTTTGCGGTTATATATACGATGTGGCTTGCTGTTTCTGTTTATGAATAGGGAAATGTTCGGCTATTTGTTAAACTCCTTTTATTCCTGTGGCTTCATTGTAAGGTAAGAGCTAAAACCGGGATCATATGTTACGTTCATCGCCATTTTTCATACTCTTGTAGGACGCGTGCACGGAACTATCACCGTACACACACACATACACACACACACACACACACACACACACACACACACACACACACACCAGAGAGAGAGAGAGAGAGAGAGAGAGAGAGAGAGAGAGGGAGACATAAAAATTAATTTCTCTTAATTAATGCCCAGGTGTCAGGTATGACATTTAAGGTTTAACTTTAAATTAGAGAATTTTAATTATTCTACCGTGAATGTTACGAAAATCAACTGAAATTGTTACTTTAACCAGTCACACTTACTTTTATTTCAGCTACGCTCTGCGGAGACTTAAACCTCCATCTGCAGGTGGATTTATGTCGTTGAAGACACTGGTATGTATTCTGTGAACGACTTTTGGGTAATCTTTGACCCTGCCTCTATTGATCACAAGCTCCTTCCCCTGTCGTGTTTGCCGGCCGGAATGGCCAAGCGGTTCTAGGCGCTACAGTCTGGAACCGCGAGACCGCTGCGGTCGCAGGTTCGAACCCTGCCTCGGGCATGGATGTGTGTGATGTCCTTAGGTTTGTTAGGTTTAAGTAGTTCTAAGTTCTAGGGGACTGATGCCCTCAGAAGTTAAGTCCCATAGTGCTCAGAGCCATTTGAACCATATTTGAACCCTGTCGTGTTTGCTTCAGAACGGCATCACATGTAATTTCTATACAGCAAACATATTTTTTGTACAGTATATACTAAGTGAATCATTCGTCAATGCGACGGGAGATCCCTGCAGATAATGCCAAAGCTAACACAAACACTGTACATACAACACACAAACGTCTTATTAATGACATATGTGAATCTAATACCGGAGGTTTCAACCCTCGAACCGTGTAGTGGAATTTATTACAAATTGTGACTGGTAACAGTAACAGCTACATCTACATCTACATGAATACTCTGCAAATCACACTCAAGTGCCTGGCAGAGGGTTCATCGAACCACCTTCACAATTCCGTATTGTTCCAATCTCGTATAGCGCACGGAAAGAACTGACACCTATATCTTTCCGTACGAGCACTGATTTCCCTTATTTTATCGTTGTCTGCAGATGACGCTGTCGTTTAGCGAGTAATAAAGTCATCAGAAGATGAAAACAAATTGCAAAACGATTTAGAAGAGATATCTGTATGGTGCAAAAATTGGAAGTTGGACCTAAATAACGAAAAGTGTGAGGTTATCCACATAAATATTAAAAGGAATCCGTTAAACTTCCGTTACACGATACATCAGTCAACCATAAAGGCCGTAAATTCAACCAAATACCTAGGAATTACAATCTCGAACAACTTAAATTGGAAGGAACACACAGAAAATATTGTGGGGAAGGCTAACTAAAGACTGCGTTTTATTGGCAGGGCACTTAGAAAATGTGACAAATCTACTAAGGAGACTGCATACACTACGCTTGTCCATCATCTTTTAGAATACGTGTTGTTCTTTTCATGCTACTACTACATCCTGCTTTAATTATTACATTACTATCACTCAAAAATTTATTAGATATTTTGTGGTCTCTCCTACCGTTCGCGCCTCGCAAATTGTCTACAGTACAAAATTTTTGATGAGGTGAACATCCGCAACTGACCTTCTCCAGTTGCCAGTAATTTTCTTAATTTTTTCCACTATCGGTTTTGAAGCTTAGAACTTCATCTTCAGGGGCCGCGAAATAAATATGAGAACATAAATTTGTGGCGGTCTGGCCAGTCAGTCATGGTGAATCACACAAACGTCAAATAAATTCACGGAAGCGCAGGACTAGCAACCAAAACGCCCGCTTGGACAGCACAACACGGTAGTGAGTGGTGCAGATGGCTCAGAAGCCAACTGTCTTCAAAGAAACGGAGTGACTTCTAAGCTTGTCGTAGAGCAATAAATCTTGCACTCCAGACTGAGTTTTGAAAAGCTTACTTTCTTCAATATTAGGATTGTATGTGGATTTTATCAAACGACCTCAACTGCGTTTCACTTGATTTACATGCAGCCCAAATCATGTAACTGCCTTACAAGTGCTCTAATCTCTGGACGTCCACGGACCACCACGGAGGATCAAGACAACAGTGTACTCCACTGTAGTGGTGAAGACCCGTTCAGCACTAGCACAGAAATTAGAAACATCCTCCAGCTATGTGTCAGCTGGTCGAAAAAGGACATAATGGACAAATATCGGCGGTTAAGGAAATGTTGAAGGAGAAACATAAGGCTGCCAGATTGAACTTCGCACTGATGTACTGAAGGAAACCGCACTCATACTGGGCGCAAGTTATATTTGCGGACGAGAAGGTGTTTTCTACTGCTGTACACGAATAACGATCAAATGGAGGGATATACGACAGCAAATATCTCCATCAGCGGCAAAGATGTGGCCGAACAACTGCCACAGTTTGTGGATGAGTAACAGCAAGTGGTTGTGGTGTTTTGTGACAACTGGATCGTCCGGTTACTAGCTATTACTACTGCGAAATACACACGTTTATATCTACATTGTCGCTCTTGCACTACTTCTTCTCTTTATGAATTGTGACTCCTGCTAGGTATTAAAAGGAAATGCTATTTCCTTTGTGCTTTCGTTGGTTTGGCGCAATCTCTACATGGAAATAAAGGGAACACAGATTGGTATGATATTTTTTCTGTCGCCTAGACTTTCCAAAGCTAATATAATCTCCGAACATAACCGTTCTCCTCTACACGCAGCTCTTTTCAGACACTCAATAGACACTTGATTTTAAATTGTTTTCCGACCATTTATCAAATAGACTAAGACAAAGATGGAACTACTTTTTTTTTGTCCTATGGCGCAGGACGTCAGTGCCGACGAAGGCATCAGAGAGAAAGTACTTAGTGTTTTTACCTCGAGAAAAAAATATCGTACTGATGTGTATTCTCTTTATTTTCATGCTGAATGTCTGCATGACATGTCGCCAAACCGAAGAAAGTACAAAGGAAATGTCATTTTCTTTCAATGCCAAGCAGAAATCACAATTTATAGAGAGAAAAAGTAGTGCAAGAGCGACAGTGTAGATATAAAGACGAGTGTTTGAGTCCATAACATCCTCACTTAAATTGTAGTAAATACTTTAAAATTATGAATACTCAATAATTCTCGTGGAGATTTTAAAGAAAGCTATTGCAAGTATTAAAATTTATCTATGTGGCAGCATTCCAATCCCCAATCTGTAGATTAGAAACTGACAGCATTCTACCCGTCACATACACTATATTTACGAAATATTACGACGTGCTCTATAGTGTCACACCTTTTCAATGAAAAAGAAGCGTTATATCGAGAGAATGTGGCGCAGTGCGTCTTAGATCGAAATGCAGGCAGTCCATCTGACTTTGAATTCCATGAAAGGAGATATGAAGAACGTTAGCTAACTGAAAGTTACACAGTAGGCACTCTGCTAGGTTTTATCAGATCTACTTGTTTTGCAGATGCAGGGAGTGGAAGAATGTGAGAACTTAATAGGTGCTATTGCAAGAATCATGAAATTTCGACACATTGAAAACAAAGATACACATGTGGCTATTGTCCACGCAGAAAATGACTCGAGTGAGCCTTGGCGCCATTAAGTTAGTAGACTGTTATATCTGGCGCCACTAGCTCAAGGGTAGGATCGACTATCCTTCTTGCAGCCGCGTTGCCCATATCTACGAAGAAGACTTGGTGTCTGTGGGTTGTGTCCTAAGAAGCTCCTTAGCTCTTTGCTTGCTATAAGGGTTCGCTGGCCGGAGGGTGTCTCCCCCGAGTTCTTTTGCTTTCCCCTCCACTGCCCTCCCCGCCTTTTCTGTGTCTTCTGCCTCCATCGGCTCCCTCTCTCCTGGCCAGGTCCCCCCCCCCCCCCAAATCTCCCTTCATGTCAACTTTGAAGTGATGTGTCAGAGTTGTCCATCCCGCTTTTTCTACGTAGTGTGAACAGACACCATCCTGTTGCTGGGTGTGTTATTTTTAACTCTTCTGAACAGAAACCAGACTTTCGCCATGTTTTTTAATTATGCTTGTCTAATTACTATGTGTTTTAATCAGCATCACCGATCCTTTGTTTTTATATTTTAACTTTCGCAACTTTTCGCCCTGTTACAGTTTTAACCAGTCACCTTTTTATCGCCGGCTTTTATTGTTTGATCTCTACTCATTATGTTTTTAAACTCTTCCGTGAGCTGCAGAGAGACATATTACGCTGCAGCCAGGCCGCCCCCCTCCCCCCACCCCTCTGGTTGGGAATGGAGGGAAAAAAAACCAGAGTGTGCAAGCACCAAGTTTGGGGACTGGCGGTAGCGTCGCGACAAGAGGCGGTTACGAGGTCCGAGCAGCCGCAGCCACGAGTTACGCAAGGAGGGCCTGCGCAGAGTAAAGATACCGGAGTACTTCACTGGGGTCAGCGTCGACTACAAGCAGCAGGCCGACATCCCTTCGGTTGGCTGGCAACATTTGTGTCGGACGACCGCTCGTGGCCCGGCTGCCCCTTCTACCTGGCTGTCATCAGCACCACTCAGTAACCGCGGCGACACACCGTGGATCCATAGGTCTGCTTGCTGATAAAGGGAAATAACATTCTGTAATCCTCATGGTGATTGGTGTCATTGTCTACTCCACCCGCTAATTATTTTCTGGTTTGCGCCCGACCCTCAGAGATCCACTCTGTCGGCTCTTTGGTCATAAGTATACACCGTAGTATTCTACTACACAATAGTTGTCGTTTGAAAATTTGTTCACATATTATATTGCCTTTCTTTTCTAGTTTATACCCGATTATTAATGTTTTAATGAATCAGCTCCTGGTCGGAAAAACAGTCGGAACAACTGTACTAAGGCACAAGTTGCCGTTAGACAGGGGTTATATGGTTCAGTTCCTTGATTGTCATTGCTTTTAAGATAATCTGAGTCACCTGTTGCACTAAGCTGTGCGTTCCTGTCTTTGACCGAACGGGTCATTATTGGTGTATTTTTAAAAGGATCTTGTGGTTCAGCCGAGTGAGTTCTCTTGTAATAAGTGCTCATACGAAATGTTTAAAAACGTTCCTTCAGAGCGCCCTTCATAACTGACAAGCAGTTTAGCTTTAGACATATTAACAGCCAACTGTCACCAGTGCTTTAGTCACAATAAGGTTGTCATAAGCAACGGGTTCAGATCCATTCGCACATTGGTTGCTGATTGAAATTACAAGGTTCCTCGCTTTGAAGCAAGCCTTATCACTGTCATAATTTTTTCCTGATTTGTTTAACCTTTAAGCATAGATGAGCATCACACCCCGAACCTTTACAGCTTCCAAATTTTAAAAAACGTCATCTGTTTGAGTAATTCAAGCACTCTTGTCATCAATGGTGCTTATGTAGTTTTCATCTGTTGCAGAAGTGCATCTAATAAGAGAAACTGTGTCCAGCGCGGTAGCAAACACTGCTGTTTGTCCCAATAACGGGCGGCTTGCAGGTCCGGGCCTTGTAATTATTGTAATGGTGTTCATGTTTTGATTTCTTTTGGCCGCGTGGGATCAGCCGAGCGGTCTGAGGCTCTGCAGTCATGAACTGTGCGGCTGGTCCCGGCGGAGGTTCGAGTCCTCCCTCGAGTATGGGTGTGTGTGTTTGTCCTTAGGATAATTTAGGTTAAGTATCGTGTAAGCTTAGGGACTATTGACCTTAGCAGTTAAGTCCCATAAGATTTCACACACCTTTGAACCTTTTTTATTTCTCTTGCAAAGCTTATTAATTTCATGAATTTGTTAATTTGTAAAGAAAACACTTTTATGGTAATATATTGTTAAAGATACAGGTTTTGTGGAAAGAAAGCTACTTTGGCGGATCCTTCCTTCCACGATTTCGTTAATACCAGTAAATACCACTTATAATTGGTAGAGGAGCGTGGTTGTCGATCCGTAAGTGGGAGGCTGTCACGAGTTTCATTTCATGCAACCTGCTTCAGTTTAACTTTTATTTTTTATTCTTTTGGGACATTGTCTAATTATTCTCTTTTATCGGCAGCCACTCCATCGATCCACTTCAGTGTCTCGCTATTTCGTACCTAAAACGGAATCAGCTCGAATATGAACTGATTATTAGGCAACAAATGTTGACGGGACGGTGGGGGAGCTGGCGGCCAGGCAACGGGCGGCGTTGTCGGAGCCACTCTCCGTTTCTGTCAGCACGGTCGGCGAGGTCAGCCAAAATATACTGATGATCACACTAGGATTGAGTTGTTCACAGGAAAATCTCTCCTTTCTCCAAAGTAATCAACCAACCGTGAGGCAGGTGAAGTGCATTCATGCACAGTTAGTCCACATGGGCAATAGAGAAAAGGACCTTAAACTTCTAGAACAGCCCTGAGCAGTTAGCACGTGTCATTCAGTTAAATACTCTTTCGTTTGGTTTGAAACTCCAAACGGCAGCTTTAGAATTTGAAAGTGGGGTTGATACAAATAATATAGAATATTTCTCACAATCCAATAGCCGAATGTGGAGCCGTCGGCCGAGGTCTAAGTGATCGGTCTGAGGAATATTTTTCCCACCTCCCTAACCCGATGATGCGTCTCTTAAATACTATTTGGGAATTGTCAATTGAAACGTTAACAAATATACAACAGATATTGTGGCTGCTGGTTGAGTTTGAGCGGCATGTTGGTGGATTAAGGTTCCCCATCACGTAGTACATACGGCACTCTACCTGTTAGCACGCGGTAGCCTAAATAATCTGCTGTCCGTAACCTTACAGCGGTGTAAGACGATCGGGCAACTGAGGCAATCGACGGTGTAGGGGAAGTTATCAGAGCGTATGTGCAATGAGCTAGAGTCCTGATATTATTGGCAGTAAGAGGAAGGTTGCCCGATTTGTAGGAATGACAAATTATTTCCGCAGATATGTCCCAAAAGTGGCGCAACCAGCAGTTCCGTTAAATTTGCTACGCAGAAATAATGCGAAGTTCGCTTGGGCTGAAAGTTAGCATTCAGCCTTTGAAGGAATTAAAACTGCGATTGCCAACCCACCGGTTTCTAACATTCTGCGTGGTGTCTGTTTGTTCTATATCGTGTCTCCCTACCACTTTCGCGCAGCGACGCTCTGAGTGTGTTGTTTTTAGGGAATTGACTAGTTTCAACCTGGGACCTGTTGCTGGTAAGGAGACGCCAGACCACACATGACATGTAGAGTTCAGAAGAGTTCAGTGAGACTAGCGATGATATAACCAAATACTTAATGATTTCAGCGTCAGCTCCACTGCACTCCCTGTAAAAGAATCTTAATACTAACTAAATTTAGTGGAAGGAGTTCAAGGCTTTCCTATTTTTAGTTAGCTGGTAAAATAACGTCGAAAAAGCAGTTAAGTTTACCATTGGAAATTTTATTCTATTCACAAAACATCGTTTATAAATTGCACTATTGATAAAAGGAAATGTTTTAATACAGATGGTAAAAACCAACTGCGTTCAGCAAAAATGTGAACGAATATTCCTTGAATGGGTTTCCAAGTTCTACAATGGATCGAAGGATGACCTATGCCATATCACATCTATAATCTAGGTTTAAATTAAGTTTCACAAAAGAGAAAACTATCAAAATGGTGTACAGCGACCCTCAATTATCTTTAATTACTTATCTAACTTGTCGTAAATTACAGTGGCTGATGTGGCTTCTCAATAACTATATAACAGAAAAATCATCGCGTTTCAGATTTTTACTTCAAGTGGCAAATGTAAGAACCATGAGCTTTAATTGACGATCGACACTAGTATTACGCAAAAAGCGGGTGTAACAGATGAGACTTCTGCAGTTCTGAGCGAAGCTTTATGCGCTGTTATGCGAATCGCATGCGTTCATTACCTTGTCGGTGTTCGTCATGGGGCGGCGGCCAGCACAGCTCCGCTCACTTCGCCGTCTCGGAAGCAACTCTTGTCCCAACTTCTCCTTACTACAATTTACCGAAGTTGGTTTAAAAAAACTATGTGGCTGTGTTTTCATCTGACCAATCAGGGTCTCAATGTTAACCTTAAGCTCCGCCTACAAAAATTCTGTCTATCCAATGAGAAACGTTATACTTTTCGTGCTGGGGCAATGTTTTTAAAGTTTGCAACGTAACAGAGACGCGAAAAAGTCTCAAGCTAAAACTTGCAGCTGGTGTGGTCCTTTTAGTGTTATCGTAAGATCTATACCGTTCTTCTGGAGGGCTCTATCTTTTAACATGGGCTGGGGGGTGGTCCTGACGTAACAGAGACGCGTAAAAGTCTCACGCTAAAACTTGCGGCTGGGATGGTCCTAGCGGTTAGCTGGTGACGTGGGTGTCCGTCCCTTATCGTAGGGCCTTCCAGCTTAACACGGTTCTGCTTTCGGCTTCTGTTCTCGTTTCTCCCCTTGGAACTGCGTCTGTCTCACGGTGGGAAGGTATGACATGCATTTAGGCATTCTTGTGTTAGTCTGTGGTATTCCATTTGCTCACTCGTTACTCGTATTACTTTGGTTAATTTAATGTCACGATTTATTCCGAGCTATGTGACATACTACTGGATTTGCTTATCATGTCAGGGTTTTCATGGAAGGTGTTGGATTTGTCTGACACCTTACAGGTTTCAGCAGTACCTGACTTTATGAAAAGATTTGTGGTCCAGACTGATGCTTCCAAGACAGGTGTGGCGGCAGTTCTTTTACAGGATGATCAAGAAATCAGGCGTCCGTTAGCATTTGCTTCCCGACGTCTGGAGGAACCTGAGCTCAATTACTCGGTATATGTGTGCGAAGCGTTAGCTGTGTTATTTGCCCTGGAAAAATTTCGGTTCTATCTCGAACATCGTGAATTTGACCTAGAGACGGATAATCAGGCCCTTAGTTGGGTCGTAGCTCGTCCTACGAAGACAGGGCGTATCGCGAGATGGGTGGTCCGCATTTCGGCTTTCCGTTGTAAGGTTCGGCACGTTAAGGGATCTGATAATGAGGTTGCTGACGCCCTTAGCAGAATGTTTCAACAGCACGAGCCTGATTAGGAAACATCGGAGAGTCCTTTGTATGTGAGGGGCTCAGGAAGCAAATACTAGACGGACAGAAATCCAATGACTATATTCTGAAGAACGGCATTCTGTGTAACCGCAGGGGTAGGGCTGGGGAAGCTAGAATATGTCTCCCATGAACCTTAGTAGCTCCGGTCTTCCGGTACTTCAGTGACTCTCCAGTAGGAGGGCATTTAGGCCGATATAAAACCTTAGAGAAGGTCAAGGAGGAGCTGACCTGGCCGGCACTTTATAATGATATTAGAGGTTCAGTGAAAGGAAACCGAGATTGTAAGAAGGGAAAACGTTCCACGTTTGCCTTAATAGCAGTAAATACCACGTCTTATTGAGAATCTTTGGAGGCTATATCACCACGACTGAAAGGTGTCAGCAAATGCAGTTGAGTTGTATACTTATCAAATCTGTCTTACGTCGCAACTGTGATGTAATGAAAGCAAACTATCTGTTACAGTCACAGCTATGAAATGATTCAGGTATATCAAACAGTGACGCAAATGTATATTTACAAGGAAAATGTGCCACTTCTGATGCAGCTACAAAATGAAAGACATTAAAACTTGCGAAATTCTGTTATGAAGTACTTTTTCATATCCAGAGTCACCTCAGTTTGTTCACTGCAATGTTTTTGTCTTGGGTCTTTGAGACACGACATGTAGTCGCTTCCTAGACCGTTCAAGGAGGATATTCAGCCGGCTAGAAGTATAACTAATTCCTAACATCTACGCAGGATATGTTTGGCAACCCTGTGGCCGACGAGTAACTTTCTGGATGACATAGAATTAGCCTACAAACTTCCCATGATATATTAGGAGCATTTCCGTTAAACAGTGTGAGTGGTTTTCACCTAAGATGTGAAATAAAGTTATCATTTTATGGTTTTGAGTCCGCGAAAGTTGTTAGTCGTCGAAATTGCAATTAATATCGTCTTGTCTGCCCAGCCAGCAATGGAGAACAAGGGAGAGCTCGAGGATGTAGTTTTCCTCTGGCTATGATGTAATGAGCTCTCCTGTAAAGTCAGAGCATCTTTGCTTGCCGGTTCCAGTGTCATTGAAGGATATATTTTTACCTGTTATGTGATGCAGTTACAAGCTATCATATCGGAAACCAATAAGTAAATTTTATTTATGAAATACTTAAATTACATACTACTTCACTGTGACAAAGCACATCAACTAAATACAGACCGTTTCGAAGACAAGAATGGGTAATTTCTTACTATTTCATGTTAACATAGGCACGCTTCAGTTGCAGATCCTTTGTATTATTAAAATAGACTGCCATCGTAAGGATATCGTGGTAAACTGAATTTCATTAGAATTAATACAGTACATACTCTAAGAGCGTTTTCCGTTATATAATTGAACACAACAGTAAACATCAGAGAGGAATTAATCTTCAACCGTATTATCTGAAACAGGATCACGCCTATTGAAACCTATTAGGTGTGAGTTACAGATCGAACCAAATTTGAAATGCATTTTCGTCCAGAGAGGAATTTTCTTGACAGTTTTTGGATAAGGAGCTTGAAAGGTAAACATTTGAAGACGTAAGACCAGAAGAATATGTGCGTGAGGGATGACTTTTCAAAGCCCTGAACAGTTTTGTTAGTGAAATCGGTAGGCTGTGTTATCGTGTAGTATCACCACGCATGAAGTTTTCGTAGGTCGTTTTTCTTACAATGCGACCTATATGTGTCTTATCCGTTGACAAAAAATACCAGCTGCCGTATACTCCCCCCTGCGGCGATTTTCGTAATGCACAACACCGTTTTTGGGCCAGCACAGGCAAAATATTGTGTTAACGCTGCTCTTCCTCGAGTGTATGTCTTTTGTTAGGGCACAGTCATTACTTCTTCTTTAGAAGTTACTATGAAGACTTCATAATTACTCATCAGTTGCAGTACTATAGTGGACTTCCCAATGAGCCCGCTAGTGACGATCAAGCGAAGCTGCATGCAGTAGGGTATTACAGCTCCCAACTTCTGAACTTTGCGAACGGAATGCAAAGTCGCATGACGCTTAAATTGTCGCATTTCATCACATATGTCTGTTATTGAGGCTTCCTGCATTCGCAAAATCACTCATGCCAGAACAATCTTTCCTGAAGCAATAAACTTTTCTTTCTGACCTTTTTTTCCCAATAGCACTCGCTCCACACACAATACAAATATTCAGAGCTACCTCTGCTGCCTCCACTTCTCTACTAAACCCAAAACATCGCAAACGTTACAATATTTTCCGCTTGCGACTTTATTTTATCACACTTTAACAACATTCATATGTTACAGGTATGTGAAATCCAAATCGTAGTTGCGAGATAAATACGAGAACTTCAAATAAGAAATACGATCATTGCGCCGCGCTACGTTCAACTGATCAGAGGCGTCTAAAGTTGGCGTTGTGCGGCTTATAGTCGGTAGCCCGTAGCTGCTGCGAGGCGGTGAAACTCTCGTGCGTAAACTCACTAACCTGACGCAGTCACGAGCTGCTTGCCAGATATGGCTCTGCAACTTTTTGCTATTACAAGCAGATTACAAAAGGAAAAGAATTATGTTTGAGGTTCCAACAGACCGATAATTTCAGGAGATATCCAATACGCAATTTAAAGGAACTATAGAATGTAGTGTAACCGAACGCGAGTCTTTATGTTTTCAGAGCACGAAGCTTACCCACAGACCACGAGCAGATACGCATCGAGAATAGCTGGAGAAGGCTAACAGAACTTCCTCCATACATTTCCGCATCCTACCATGTTCCCAGCTAGCGCATATGGGCGGACTTTAAACAGTTCGGGGCGGCCGGGAATATTGGCCGCCGTAAGTGAATGTCTCTGACTTCATCTCCGAGGTGGCAGGGTGACACACAAGATTTTTTTATAATACTGTACTTTCTTCTAATCTCAATGAAATGTTCTTAATGGATGCCATTAAGGATTTAACGCTGAGTAAGTAAAATTCATTGTTTGAACTGACTTGACGTTTGGCACTAGGAGACATAGACGTCATGGAAAAAGCTGTAGCGCAGCAGTGTCATGTTGACTTAGTAGTAACATTCTCGATTTCCAGTACACTGGCTGGTACACAAGTCACTTAGGATCTTGCTGCTGAAACATTGCAGTTTATCTTTTTCTAATTTTCTTTTTCGATCTGCAAACGACCAGAACGAATTCGGTATCTGGAACACTATACAAGCCCTGCATGATAAGCCATCCTAAAACCTCCATTCAGTACATTTCAGGAGTGGGCAGAAGTGTCTGTTTTGAAAATACTAAGTTACTTCACAAGAGGGGCTCAGAAAAGCTCAAAGCGATCATTAATTCCTGTAAAGTGTGTTGTTTGTCATTTAGGGAATCACCACCTAAGACAAAAGTTACGGAAGCAATGAACAAACGGGTAAATGTGGAGGGGATAATGTACTGAATAGGAGAAATTCACGCTTTTTCATATCTTTCTTTTTGTAGGTGTATCAGAAGAGTCAATCTCTTTGCAAATATAAATTTTGATTACTGTGTGATATACCTGAATCATTTCACACGTGTGATGGTATCAGACAGTTTGCTTTCATTACATTTAACTTTCATCGTGAGACATGTATGATAATTATTCCACTGCGTTTTCTGATAAATTTCGTCATGGTGATAGAATATATCCTTTAAAGATTACCAAGTCATTTTCTACATGGTCAATTGCCGCATGTTTATTTTTGCCTTCAATGTGTCGAAAATTCATGACACTTGCGTTTAGAACGTATTAAGTTCTCACATTCTCCCATTCCTGGCATCTGATGAAACCTAGTACAATACCTAATGCGTCACTTTTAGTTACCTAATGTTCTGCATAACTCCACTCATGGAATTCAAAGTCAGATGGACTGCCTGCATTTTCATCGAAGACGCACTGCCCCATATTCACTCGGCATGTCATTCCTTTTTAATGGAAATGGTGTGACATCACATACCATTTCGTAAGAACAGTGTGAGTGATTGGTAAAATAGTGTAGTGGTTAGGTGGTCACTTTTAAATTAACAGGCTGGGGATTGAAATACTATCATATCTATCAGTTTTAATTCGGGGTGTGAGTTATTTGTATAGGAGGCCCACGATAATTATTGAGTATTCGTAACGTTAAAGTATTCATAAGTTTATAAGTGAGGATGTAGTGGACTTTAACACTTGGCTTTACATCAACACCGCCGGTCTTGCATGCTTCTTCTCTTTATATATTGTGATTTATACTTGGCATTAAAAGAAAATATTTCCTTTGTGCTTTCGCGGCATTGGCGTCCTGTCTGCGTGTAAGTAAAGAAAACACACATTTGTATGACACTTTTTTTGTCACAAACAAATTTTTCTCCTTAACTATACAATAACTCAGTACTGTGTCCAGATTCCCTCCTTCTGTAAAAGTGCATTTAGTCGCCGGGCAATCGAAGCAATTTGGGTGAATCATTCTGTGAGAACCTTCCTGTGCTGACTTTGTAGTCGGTGCTGCTCTTCTACACCTAACAATTTCCTCCATCTCTGCCCATACTTGTTCTATGGGACTAAGGTCAGCATCTTTGGTAGGCTAGTCAATAACTCAACGTCTCTGTTCATTTAAAACCAGTGTTTCACACGGTTCGCTGTGTGGATAGGAGAACGATCATGATGGAAAATTGTTCTGCTTTCCATAAATCTCTGGCGAGCAGAAGGAAGCATTACGTCCCCAGTATTTGGCAGTGGTAATGACTAGTAAACGGACGATCCAGTTGCTACAGAACGCCTCAACCACTTGCTGATATCCATCCTCCAACACTGGTAGCAGTGTGAAGGGCGGACCTACGCAGAAGAGGGGGCCCACAGGATCAGGAATGACGAACACCGGAAGATGGAAATAAGATGACTCAGAGCCTTATTTCTAATCAGTTGTTATGGCAAGAATGTGATGCATAAAACTATGACGACAGAGGATGAATGCAATAGGGAAGAGCAGAAGGAAGCACTGAACGTTGCCCTATTACCGTGTGTACAAAATTCGATGCCGACTCGGCCTCAAACCAATCTTTCGGAGGAATAACAAAATAAACGAGGTTTCAGTGTTCTAGGCTCAAGGTAAGATGCGGTCAACAAGCTATTCACCTCAGGAGTCTACGAAATCGGCGAGGGGGGGGGGGGGGGCGGCGGACGATCTCCTCACGAATTGCTGAGCATGAAAGACATATCCACATATCCCTCTGGGACAATGCACAAAGTTAGAGGTGGCGGGACACCTGAATGAGTTCGATAAAGAGATAAAAATCCGTGAAGCCCACGTACTGGCGAAACAGTCATTTACAACGAGAAGGAAGATTAGAGAGGCGATAGAAATAGTCAGGAGACCCAACAACAAGAACAGAGAGGCAGGTGCAGGCCTCTGGCGCCCTGGATGTCAGCAGCGACAGCGCTATGGGAGGACAGTCCACACAAAGCAACTCACACAGGAGCGCTGGAGACCGCGGTGGTCGTTCGTACAGAGCGCAGGCACTCCGCAGCCCACACTTGGCAACCAGCAAACAGCGCAATGTCACAGCTATAGCGCGTTTCTTATTCGCCTGTTTCCAACAACGCCAAGAAGCAATGTAAACACCGACCAAGCACCTCTTTATTCACCAGTGAGAAGGAATAATATGAAGACCAATAACGAACGTCTAACACCCCTCCTCATATCCTCAAGTACCCTACCAAAATACGTAAACGACTTCCTCCGCTATATATAAGGTGTGAAGTCTTTCTTATTCGGCAGTAAACTCGGCACAAAGCCTTTGAGGAAGACCGATTGCCATAGTGGCCGCAACGTCGGACAGTTGTAAATGTTGACACTGTGCTAAATATCCCAGAAGAATTCTGTTGACAGTGACAACGATTGCGGAAACCTACGCTTACATTTAACTGCTGGATTGTTGGTTGGTTTAATGATTAAAGAGATTATACTAAGAGGTGATCAGTCCCTCCTACTAGAAACAGCAAGTCTGTTAAACTACACACCAAGGTCTACCGAAGACCAACAAAACCTAGCGAAAGGAACAAGGAAAAAGAAGAAGGTTTGCTGGGAGATCAACAGCGCTCATCAGCGACCATACAAAACCCAATTGGTACTCAGTCCTGCTTTTTACACAGTCCAATCGAGCCACTGTCACGAATCATGACGAAAACACAAACACCCAGTCCCCGGGCAGAGAAAACCCCTAATCCGCCCTGGAATCGAACCTGGGACCCCGTCACCCAGAGGCAGGAACGCTAAACACTAGACCACGAGCTGCGGACTAAACAAGGAAGAAGGGAAAGGGCGAAAGGGAGCAGCTGGATGGAGAACATACTCTCCGCCACGTACCCAAGTAACGCCATCCATACGCAGAAAAGACTATTGAAACCGACAGTGTGAGATAGACACAGGAAAACAGAGGAAGAACACCATACCAAAGAACACAAAATCAAAGAGAGACCACCAGAAATGGGAAGAAGAAGAAGAAGAGAGCAGGTTGGGTGAGGGCTGGGGCAGATCACCAAGCCCAGACAGTTCTGCCCATTCAGGGCAGGACTGGAAGGTACAAAGGATACACAATATTTATCCACAGAATACCACTGGTCGCTACTGAATTGCCATTCCAATTTAAAAGAGTGTAATTTCCAGTCAGATTACAGCCAACAATGGTAGGTCATGGCATTTTGAATGTATTCGTGCATGTGCCTCGGAGTTCCTATGGATGATGAGGGTAGTCGTCAATGTTTACGTCATTTGTGACTGCATCTCGAAGGCAGATGTATTGTTACATGCATAGTTTCTTCTGATTCAGCCTTATGTAAAGCATGTGTTTCACTTCTGTTTGTGCATATATATATATACCAGGAATTATTCGATTAACGGCGAATGCTGAGAATGTCGTATTTTTCATCGTCTCTGATCATTAAGAGGTCAGCATAGAACTTCCTGGAAGTAATTTCTTTGTTTCTGCGCCTGTTTCAGGTTGGATTTATTTCACGTTAAGTGATGTCCGTCCTCTCCTCGGAGAGATGTTAATGGAATTGGAGGACATCATAAGTATGGTGTGTGTCTGTAATGATTTGTAGACCTTCTCTTCTTCGTTGTACTGATACGTCAAGGCTTGTGTTCTTGCTGTCCATAATTACGATGGCGACTTCGTTTATCGGACGTGCATTAAATGGACGTTCATGTTCTCCAGGTGGCCTTTTATCGCCTCGAATTATGTAACTTTATTGTCATAAGAAATCATCTAGTCTAGGGCCGTTTCGAATAAGCGAATCATCTGGTTGTATTTGTGTAATATAGTGTGGACATCTTAGACCACTTCTTTTCTCAATCCACTGATATTTGTGCATCGCTAATCAATTTTTGTTTCTTCATTTCCGATGAAATGTACTTGCAGAAATTTATGGTGTTCGTTGGGTATTGGTCGTATGATTCCATGTTGTGACAGTCTGAGAATGTTTCTTTTGGTGCATGGCTTATGGGTCCGGAAAACCTTACAATTTATTTCGGGAAGATAGTCTATGTTTTACATGTCATTTCTTCAATTTTAGTTTATAGCGTATCTTCTTAAAGTAAGTTCCTTTCTCTACTGTTGTTTTTATTAACAAGAGGTTCATTTAATGTGTTTGAAATCGGTTATTCTTGATGCGTGCCGTAAATTTTTTGTCTCGTGTACAGTTATCAATACATTCTCTTCTTTTTAAAGCTAGAAATTCTAAAGCATACTGACATTTGGGTCACTATTTCTTTCCGAACAATTACACTACTTCATTGAGCAGTTTACCACATGTTCATCTTTCCACTGCCAGCTTCAATAGCAAATTTCCACGTACCGCTAATGTGTCGGTCTGGAACTTGGCGCACTAAAGCTCCTCCTACATAGCGGAAGTTTGGGGCGCTCGCTCCGTAGGGCTCATATGCTGCATCACTAATGAGGTCACGACTTCCATCACGTCCCACTTGAATTACGGGAGGCCTTCCGGAACTTCGGCTCCTTTGACGTTAACGTAATAACTACATTAGTCCGTCTGAGATCGTGAAAGCGCAAATTTCATTGGAAGTGTACATCAAATTGATTGAAATCTATGAAGATGTCAAACAGATCGTATAAGAAAATAACGCTTTTACGGAAGAAACAATGATACTATCCTATCCATCGAGTAGAGCATTATGTTTTGAACGTCGAGGAACCTACCGGCATGTTATCTGAGAATATATTTTGATATGTTATTAAAGAGTGCGTACCATTTGTCTTTATAGCAATAATTTTGTTGAGCTCTCGGAAAAATAAATGAATTCTATTTAAGAACACGGATTTCTGTTTACTTTTGTCCTTACGAAACCAAAACAGGAAAAGATACCTACTTCGCTACATTTATATTAACACCCTTGCAAAGTTTGGAGATTTTTATCCTCGTATTCACGCAAGAACAGTGGATTTGTACGTAAATTAATATTTGATGCAGTCTGCTTTACGTTTCATATTATTGTACAGTGATATGGCGACATTCATGGGATACCTCGTGATATTATGCCGGACTCCCTTTTACCAGGCATAGTGCAGCACCTCGACGTGGCGTGAACTGAAAAATTCGTTGCGGAAATCCTCTGCAGAGATACTGAGCAATTTTGCCTCTAGAGCCTCCCATTATTGCGAAAGTGTAGCCGGTGCAGGATTTTGTGAACGAACTATCCTCTCGTTTATGTACACTCCTGTAAATTGAAATAAGAACACCGTGAATTCATTGTCCCAGGAAGGGGAAACTTTATTGACACATTCCTGGGGTCAGATACATCACATGATGACACTGACAGAACCACAGGCACATAGACACAGGCAACAGAGCATGCACAATGTCGGCACCAGTACAGTGTATATCCACCTTTCGCAGCAATGCAGGCTGCTATTCTCCCATGGAGACGATCGTAGAGATGCTGGATGTAGTCCTGTGGAACGGCTTGCCATGCCATTTCCACCTGGCGCCTCAGTTGGACCAGCGTTCGTGCTGGACGTGCAGACCGCGTGAGACGACGCTTCATCCAGTCCCAAACATGCTCAATGGGGGACAGATCCGGAGATCTTGCTGGCCAGGGTAGTTGACTTACACCTTCTAGAGCACGTTGGGTGGCACGGGATACATGCGGACGTGCATTGTCCTGTTGGAACAGCAAGTTCCCTTGCCGGTCTAGGAATGGTAGAACGATGGGTTCGATGACGGTTTGGATGTACCGTGCACTATTCAGTGTCCCCTCGACGATCACCAGTGGTGTACGGCCAGTGTAGGAGATCGCTCCCCACACCATGATGGCGGGTGTTGGCCCTGTGTGCCTCGGTCGTATGCAGTCCTGATTGTGGCGCTCACCTGCACGGCGCCAAACACGCATACGACCATCATTGGCACCAAGGCAGAAGCGACTCTCATCACTGAAGACGACACGTCTCCATTCGTCCCTCCATTCACGCCTGTCGCGACACCACTGGAGGCGGGCTGCACGATGTTGGGGCGTGAGCGGAAGACGGCCTAACGGTGTGCGGGACCGTAGCCCAGTTTCATGGAGACGGTTGCGAATGCTCCTCGCCGATACCCCAGGAGCAACAGTGTCCCTAATTTGCTGGGAAGTGGCGGTGCGGTCCCCTACGGCACTGCGTAGGATCCTACGGTCTTGGCGTGCATCCGTGCGTCGCTGCGGTCCGGTCCCAGGTCGACGGGCACGTGCACCTTCCGCCGACCACTGGCGACAACATCGATGTACTGTGGAGACCTCACACCCCACGTGTTGAGCAATTCGGCGGTACGTCCACCCGGCCTCCCGCATGCCCACTATACGCCCTCGCTCAAAGTCCGTCAACTGCACATACGGTTCACGTCCACGCTGTCGCGGCATGCTACCAGTGTTAAAGACTGCGATGGAGCTCCGTATGCCACGGCAAACTGGCTGACACTGACGGCGGCGGTGCACAAATGCTGCGCAGCTAGCGCCATTCGACGGCCAACACCGCGGTTCCTGGTGTGTCCGCTGTGCCGTGCGTGTGATCATTGCTTGTACAGCCCTCTCGCAGTGTCCGGAGCAAGTATGGTGGGTCTGATACACCGGTGTCAATGTGTTCTTTTTTCCATTTCCAGGAGTGTATTTATCATAATTTTGCATCGTTAAAATTCTCATCCGTTCATTAACAAGTGCATGTCTTAGTAAGTATGAACTTGATCGGAAATCCACGAACTGTAACGAAACTAGTAAGAGATACGGACTACGCACCAAAGTCGGCAGTCTGCGTTAAGAGCTCTTCCTGTGCTGTTCGATGGTAGCCATGCTCTCGGTTACGAGTAGTTTGTGACATGAGTGTTTCATTATTGATCTAATAGGAATAAAAGTCCTGTTACGGCATTCTGAATGTTAATATCGAGTAAATAGATACCCTAAAGTTAATCGACAGCAATTTCAGATAATTAGCTTCCACCGACAGAGACATGGCGCATTGCCATCCATAAAAGCCCCATCGTTGTTTGGGAATGTGAAGTAGATGGATGGTAGGAAATGGTCTCCAAGTAGCCGAACATAACCTTTCCCAGTCAATGATCGGTTCAGATGGATCGGAGGACCCAGTCCGTTCCACGTCAACTCAGTCCCCACCATTATGGAGACACTACCAGATTGCATAGTGCCTTGTCGACAGCTTTGACCTATAGCTTCGTGGGGGACTGCTACTCGTTCGAACCATACCAGTAACTCTTACCAACTGAAGTCGAGACTCATCTAAGTCACCGTTTGCCAGTCTTATAGGGTGCAACCGATACGGTCCCGAGCCCAGAAGAGGCCAAGAGATGTCGTGCTATTAGCGAAGGCACTCGCTTTGGTTGTCTGCTGCCCTAGGTCATTGTTTGGACTCTGCTACTCACTCCAACTGCCATCCCATCTAGTGGCAGCTTCAAACTGGGCAGGTCAGACTGTCCAGTATAGTCTGCTCCCTGTCGGAAGAATTTGCAACCTACGTGCGGAAGTGGATCTCCCAGATCCTTCGTGCGCGCAGGTAGGATTAGCCGTTGTAACGGCCGAGCAGGTAGCTGCGAGACCCCGTAGCAGACGGGCGTGTATGTCTTCCAGCTAAGCCAGGAGCCGCAGTTGGCGCACTGCCTGTGCAAGTTGTAAAGTCTAATGTAATAAACACTCTATACCAGACAACTTGTTCCGTCTAGTTATTGTGAGTGGAAACAAGGGGAGGACAGTAAGTCCTCTCGCACTATAAATTCACACTCCAATGTGCCACCACGGGTAAAAGAGCCCACGCGCACATTTTTGGTCCTCCGGGCCGGATACAGTGACCACGCGGAATTTACGTTCACGCGGATTTATTTTCCGGTATTTGTGAACTTCTAAAGAACCACGTGTGAGCTGCGCACGTCATCGGTTTCGTTATTGACTGCTATCGAGTGTCCCAAGGCCTGTTCGGGACTTCGACAATAACAGCCTTAACAACGTTCCACATAATAGCAAATTAAGGGCTTTGCACCCATTTGTTGATGCCGAAGGGATTTTATGAGTGGAAGGGATATTAATGAATGCTAGTGTACCATATGATGAGCGCCATCCTATTATCGTACCGCCTATGCAGCATTTGACAAAAACTCTTATAATACGTGAACATGAAAATCTGTTGCACGCTAGGTCACAAATTTTGTTGGCTATGTTGTGTAGGAGGTTTTGGATCCCCAATGGGCGTAACACAGTCAACGGAGTTATCAGAAAATGTTTAAAATGCTTTAGGCTTAAGTCCAAGACAGCAGTTCAGCCCACGGGTCACCTACCTGCAGCTAGAGTAAACCAGTCTCATCCATTCCAGCACTGTGGAGTAGATTATGCAGGCCCTATTGCTGTAAAGCATGGTGGAAGACGGAGTAAGGTTACCACCAAGGCTTATATAGCTTTATTCATTTGCATGGCAACCAAGGCCATCCACTTAGAATTAGTTAGCCCTCAGGAGATTCATTGCAAGAAGAGGGAAACCTTCTCACATGTACAGTGAGAATGGCACCACATTCGTAGGTGCAGACATTGAGCTTAAACGTTTTCTCTCTAATGTTGCTACTGTTGAAGGTGTGGTGAATTTTTCGACCTCAGAGGGAATCAGTTGGAGGTTCACTCCACCTTGTGCCCCTCACTTTGGTGGTCTCTGGGAGGCAGGAATCAAATGCATGAAGTCGCATCTCAAACGCGTCATTGGCAATGAAGTGCTGACATTTGAAGAACTGACTACTGTGTTAATTTAGATAGAAGCATGCTTGAATTCAAGGCCGTTGTGCCTTCTCTCTGATAACCTAGATTCTCCTGCTGCTCTCACTCCTGGTCATTTCCTAATCGGCCAGCCCCTTTGTTCTCATCCTGAACCCTCTGTCCTCGAGTTTCCCGCCAACAGGTTGCACAGATGGCAACTTGTGCAGCAGTTGAGATTTAGAGGACGAATGGTACGTGACACCATCTTTGGTTGAAATGTCTCTGAGCACTATGGGACTTAACATCTGTGGTCATCAGGCCCCTAGAACTTAGAACTACTTAAACCTAACTAACCTAAGGACATCACACTCATCCATGCCCGAGGCAGGATTAGAACCTGCGACGGTAGCAGTCACGCGGTTCCGGACTGAGCGCCTGAACCGCTAGACCACCGCGGCCGGCGCCACCATCTTTGGTATTTGTAACAATTTTTATTAGGAAAAACACGGTGGCGGGGAAGGGGAGGGGTTGTCGAGATTTCTGGAGACGCTGCATGTAAGAGTAGGGATGAGAAAGCAGTTATATGGAAATGTTGAAAGTTAATCCTGTGAGGCTATATAAATGATTGTGAATGTAGGCAAAGGTTAGGTGTTCTGACAACATTTATTGTTTTCTACAAAACACAGACATAAAATATGCAAAACAAGTTATTGATTCAATACCGTAAACAACTAACTGTTAGTGTAAGAGTCCATTGGACAAGGATCCTGGCTGGCAGAAGTGAGTCAAGTACTCTGGCCTTAAAAATGTGTATAACGTAATCTGAATTAATCTGACTCTGAGCAGACTTTGACTGATCAAATCTATCGTATTTTAACTACATACGTGCAGCAGAGAGCAAGTGGCGCCTGAAATCTGTGCGCCCTGACAATGCCGGAGCGGCAGTACGTTACCCTGTTTGCTTCGTGCGGCGATATAACTTGCACCTGTCGAGATGTGTGCGGCTGAGGTGAAGCGGCACCTGTGAATCGATCGCGGCCAAAAAAGATGTGCAAAAATCTCACAGTCTAGCGATCGGGCAGACGGAAAGCAATTTACTCTATACCAGAGCCCTGAAATCATGGTAGATTTCAGTGTGTGATACACCCGCTCGCTGGTTGAACCGAGGACTAATTTGGCTCACTTATACGACAGAGCGCCCATGGATGCCAAACGTCACGACTGGTAAACCAAAAATTAATTGGTAAACGAGTAGTCAGAGACATCTGAAGTTACACTGTTGGTACAGTAAGAACTTCACCACAGGCTCCCCAGTCTACTTGTAGGTGAAGTCAGTTTTAGGACAGGTCCCAAGTACCAACCACAAATGACGGAGCATCGACCAGAATTGCTTAAGACGTGCTAGATCTCCCCTCCCACACGAAAGCACAAACTTGGGTCGAACCAGTGCAAGAGTTTAGAAACCTGCGTCTTTGTAAAAAAAAGAAATCGGCAGTTACTGACTTTTTAAGTTTTCTCTGAAGTCGTGTCGCTTCCCACACCAACAAGTGTTTGGATGCATTCTTGAAGATCTTTATCTAAATCTCCTCTGCCTTGGAGCTTGTTAGTCCTAGCTATGACGTGTAATAAAGATCTCCAAACGTTTCTCAGATGTCAGAGTTTCTGATACAACCGAGGTGGCCTGTTTGCAGTATTTGCAAACACAAAAACTTGTGAATTTTATCATGAGTGGCTCTGCACAAAATGCCCAGTTTATGACCCACTGTGTGGACGCATTCCTACAGTCCATCACCCCCAGCCCAGCCTTGTGCTGGCTCCACTGCAGGTAGCTTGACATAGTTCTGCTAGAGACCTGGCTTATGGAGGGGCTGCCCTGTCTGCCCTGTACGGCTCTGGGCCAATCTGGCAAGATTTACTAAGGGAAGGGCTCACCACCAATCGCTTTCAACTCCAAACATGCTGTTTCTACAAGCTAAGAACCATAAAAATTCCTCAGGCTTTTAGCATCCTGGCACAACATCTGCTCAGGTCGTTAACTTTCTAGAGTCTCGATCAAGGTTAGTCAGTTTGTAATAAAATCTGTAATAATGTTCCATATGCAGGAAATAGGTGAGAGAGTAACTTGTTCTCTCTCAATGTAATCGAAAATAGCCACAAAAGAGAACAATCACGTAGTTGCCATGTCACCAGGTATAATCACAGAATATAAGCCAATGTATATCATATACCAATGGAGTCATCCTTTTCGCAACAGTCTAATGGTGTTTGGACGGGCATTAGTATGCGAGTAGGTCTCTGCTGGATTTGGGGTGAGTCATAGACGATTAAGGCAGTCAGATTTTGTCGAAGTCCTCTAGTGTTAATCATGGACAGACGCCGATATGACGGTTTTGGTGAATGAAATCTCCACTATAAAAATCATTGGGGGTCCACAAACAGAGATCTTACTAAACTCAGTTCGCTAGGTTGCTGTAGACAACGGCTCTCAGGCTGGTGCCATGCTCCCTAATTTCAGTAAGGCATTTGACACCGCCGATTAGTATAAAAAACACTGGCTTACCCACTATTGGACCATATTTGGGACTGATTTCAAGACTTCCTTGCAGACTGAACTCAACACATCGTTCTTAATGGAACAAAATCGACAGATGTAAAGGTAATTTATGGAGGAGCCGCAGGATGTGTAATAGGACAGTTACTGTCTACAGTGTATATAAATGATCTAGTAGAAAGCTTCGAAAGTTCCTTAAGATTATTCGCAGATGATGCTGTTGTTTCTAAGTACACAGAAGACAATACCGATTTGCAGAATAACATATGGAAGGTTGATGAATGGCGCAGGCTGTGGCAATCGACACTGAACTTAAGTAATTTTTCTTTTGCGTATACATAGGTACACTATTAATGAAACATTTCTGGAAACAGTATCTACCATGAAGTATGGACGAGTAGCTATCAAGAACGATCTTAAATGGAATGATCGTATAAAACAAATAGTAGGAAAAGTAGGTCAAATTTAAGGGAAGAATATTAAGGAAATGTAGCTCATCCACGAAAGAAGTGGCTTACAAGGCGCTTGTTCGACCGATTTTGGAAAACGGGTCATCAGTAAAATTCTTAGCCAGTAGAACTGATACAAGAAGTAGATGAGAGCCAACGTGAGCGGCGTGTTTCTTTACGAGGTCGTTTGGACAAAGCCGGAGCACTGCAGAGATGCTCAACAAACTGCATTGGCAGACACTGCAAGAGAGACGTGGTGTATGATGTAGATGTTTACTGTTGAAATTTTGAGAGAGGACGTTCCGGAAGAGTCGAACTATTTATTACTTCCTCTCGCGAAATGATTAAGACGAAAAAATTATAAAAATGAGAGCAAATACAGAGGCTGTAACATTATGTGATTGTCTTATCATTTTAAATCATTCACTAATCGAGCAGTCGCTCGGCAACAGCTACAGTTAGCAAATAATGTTGCGAGAATGTAAAAGGTGAACGACCTGTGACGTAACTTGTTTATTGTCGAAGCGCCGTCAGAGATGCAGTGAGTTATTGACTTTGAAAACCGCGGCACGAAAAACGGACAGAAGAAGAACACTTTTATTCCATTTTTTTTTTTTTTTTTTTTTGAGGTACGAGATATTCTCGATGAACAGTTACTCATTCTTCTTTTGTCTCTTGTGTCGGACGCGCATGTCTTGCCGCCGTATTATTATTGTTAAAATTAATATTGTTCTACATAAAGTAAATGTGTAATACTAAAAGTGCCTAGCAGTAGATTTATTGTGCGACGTGTATGTGAAAACGTCAAAGGAATTGTTTTCATTAAGAGAAGTGCCAGTCAAAACGGCATCCATGTTAAATCCTTCATTGCAGTGTAAGTTTGTCTATTAATTGCCATAAATTCAGACTGGTGTATGGACTATTTATTTAATATAGAATCTATGTCTCACTCCTTCATGAAGTTATTTAATTTTCTTTATGTTTCTGCCAAATAGAGAGTTCACAGTCACGAATTCTTTCGTCGAGTTCGGACGGAAGTTGCATGCGGCGAAATATTTTCTCCGCGCCATATTCTACTGGTAAATGCATGATAAACTACGGTCCCTTAGGAAATTCATGTTGAGCTATTCAAAATAATTATATTTTGAATAGGCATTTACTCTCCTATGCAATGCAACTTCCGACTGATCAGACGACGAACGGGGACATTTATAACTGTATGTTTATGTATACACATTATGTAAACATATCGTTATAATTGGCGCCCGAACAGGGACCTGAATAAAAAAAAGATATACTCAAAGGAATAATAATTTATATAAGATACGCATTGTGGGAATATTCATAAATAATTGTAGCTAATCTTGTGCTTTTTATTTGTTACATGACATCAAACGCCATCCAATAAAATTTCCATTGAGCGAAAGAAACGAGATATTCAGAGAAAATTACGGAAGAGAGATTTTTTTGGAACAGAATTTGTGCGAAAATCTAGTTGCAACGCCCAAGGCAGTCATCAGTAACGTAAGTTAAAATTTTGTTAGCCGCAGCCAAGCTTCCTTAATTTCAGCCGACATTAATCAATTTGTGACGATCTTTAGTAGTTGCAGTAAAATTTGCTTTGAATTCAGTAGATTGCATTTAGTAGATTAGTAATTTCTTCAAGTTGTTTAAATTCCATTGTTGTGTATTGCATATCATTTGTTTTTAAATGTCCGTTGCCTGTTCACGGAGCTGACCAGCCTTAGTTTTCATTTATTTTGAACAGTGTACAGCCATACTTTCTTTACGGTCCAGAATAGTCTCTTGTTCTCGTGACGTGCATCTCCCGACATTCCGATCTTGTGACGTAGCAGTGACAACCGACTCGCAACCGATAAATTACATCTCTGTCGACAGCTGACGGCCGTAGCTCAAACGAACTTCATTGACTTACTGTTTGTAAATAAGTGAGCTATGGCAAACGATAAAATGTCATCACTAGATTCAAATGAACAGAATGAAACGAGTGAAGTGTCGCGTCGCTTACGGTCCCGCACGGTAATTAGTAGGGCTGAGACACCAATTGAAACAATTGTAGAAAGTGAAGCGGGAAATCTTACGGACTTTAGTGCCTCACACCATAATGTTACTGGTACTGAACTAGACAATGATAGTTTCTGCCACTAGTAGTCGTAGCCATATACCGGTTGCAAGGGAGGCAGGTGAAAGCAATTCAGGGGTAGTGACAGACGATGTATTCAAAGAGCTACTGTGTCAAATAAGTCAAATGATGCAGGACGGAAATCGCCAATTGAAAGAGGAAAATCGCCAAATGGTGAATTCCATTAAAAATGATTTGAAAGACGAAAATAGACAAATGTTAGCCTAACTTGAAGATAAACTTTCTACAGTAAGCGAAGAAATAAAAACTGTTAGAGAAAACGTAGCCAAAGAAGTAGCAAAGCAAGTTAAGGATGCTGTTTCTCAAATGCGAAGTGGAATAATTTTCGAACTGAATGACACTTTAGCTACCATGCAAAGCGAGACAGCTGACATCCGAAACGCAACCAAGAATCTTGACTGCACCGTAACCACGGTTAATCACAGATTAGACAGAGTAACTACGCAGGTAGAAAAACTAACTGAGGGAATGTCAAATTTGACTCTGGAAACGGAAACGAAAGTAAAGGAGAGGCTAGATAGTCATGAGAGAGAATTTAGAGAAAAGTATGAGAACTGGATTGCTGGAAAGGACAAATTTGTCGAAGATAAAATTAACAAAGACCTAGTAGAGACTGTGAAAGCAACCACTCTTGGTATCTTGTCAGCTCCTGGAAGCTCCGGAGATACCGTAATGTCTGAACTCGGTAGCATTAGGCGTACCCTTCAGCAAGAATTACCAAATTGGAAGCAAGAGGTAACGGAACAGCTAAATAACCTGAAGGCACAAGTGAGTAGTAGTTCCCGAATACAGAGACCGAATTATCCTAACTCTTTAGCCTCAGAGGAAGAAGATGAATTATTTCGGCAATTCCGAATACCTGTTGTATCTAATGAACACACTTCACCACCACATATTCCAGTTAGTCACCGAAATCAAGAATCTGACTCAGTAGTAAAAATGATGAAGGAAGAAAGCATGATAAAGCATCGAGTTTTTCAAAGCTTTAACCCAGAAAAACGAAATATCCACCCAATTGTCTTTCTTCGTGGATTCTCCGGCATTTTTCCAAATTCGTGGACTGATAGACAGCGTATCCAATTTGTTACCGGATATATAGGTGGCGAATCGGCAATATGGGGAACAGAAATGGTTGATAAGTGTCGAACATATGAGGAGTTTGAGCACTGTTTCCTCAGCAAATTTTGGAGCGAAAGTGTTCAGAAGCGCCTTCGTAAAGAAGTCTATAATGCAGAACAATTTGACCCCAGAATAGCCTGAGAAAGTACTTCGAAAAATATCTTGGCAAAATTAGGTATTGGGATAACCCCATCAATAGTAAAGATGTAATTATGATTCTCAAGTCTAAATTACCCATTTCGATTCGTGAAAAGCTGATAGCCATACCAGATGATGATCCAGATACCTTTCTGTCGATATTAGATTCCCTAAACCTGATCTATGAGGACATGAGAGCTAACAAACCGCGGAATACTCCGCACAATTCTTGGCCACAACATTACGACAGTAACGGCTATGAAAAGCCAGGGAACGGTTCAAAAAATAGTAACGATTGGCAAAACGGAAATAAAGGCAGTGGGTATCCGCACAAAAGGAATAGACATAATCAACACAACCGATTCAATCCCGTGTATAACACGACTGGTAACCAGTACGGCATTCAATCGTGCAAGCAGAAGTTTGGAAACGGTTTCAGTCAAAAAGGTTGGCAACAGCAGAGCGGATCGCAATGGAAGGCACCGTACTCGCGCAGCCAACACTCAAATTACGGGCAGCAACAAACAGCTGATAACGCCCACTCATACCAATACAACTCCGCGCCTAGTAAAAATCAAGCGCAGGGAATGTACAGAAACACACAGTTTAACGGCAACCCACAGTGTGAAGGTGGATTTCACAGTAACAATTCCGGAAATCATAATAGTAATAAAAGTTATCAGACCCCGCGAAGGCATTACAATCCCCCTGTATTTTTCGCAAACGCGGAAGACAGTAACACGTATTGGACACCAGAACAAACGCAGCAACATTTTGACACGAGGTTTGTGCATAACAGTAATTTTGTTCCTCAGTGTTCTCATAATGTCAGATTGGTCGAACTTTCTAATGATGAAGGCCAATCAAAACCACACAAACAGGAAAACTAAGTCCAGCATCTGAAAGCTCCCTAAGTGATGCTGTGAGACAGAATGGGGGCCACCACTTCGACGGAGAGACTAACCATGACGTACTTGTACTGAGATACAATGACGGGATTGACATGAGACAAGAATTATTACAAGAGGAAGAGACAACTGACGGTGATGAACCGATAGATGACCAAGTGCAAGCTATGACAAAACTTCCTATAGCCGGAATTTTGACGACTGTAATCCTAGATACAGGTGCAAATATTAATGCTATGTCCTTATGTTTCTATAAGCAAATTAGTACATTAATTAGAATTCCAACATTACCCGTCCAAGGATGTTCAAGGTCAATTCAATTCCTAAGTGTAACAACACAAGTGCTAGTTTAGACGCCAGAATAAGACAAGCTCTAATAACGTTGACCACCCAAGCCAATTTACGCAAGAAGGCGTATGACAAACATATTAATAAGGTGTTGACTTATAAAGTAGGCGAAAAGGTCTTGCTAAAAACACACTTTAAACCATCGTTGCTCTTACACAAAAATCGAAAATGGCAAAGTCTTTTTGAGGGACCTTACGAGATCCTTCGTATACCGCATACAGGTTGTTATCTGATTTCTGATCCCGCAAATGGAAAAATAAAAGGATTATACCATCACTCTGATCTTAAAAAATATCATGCTACAGAATAAGTCAAAAGGAAAGCTTTATAATGACAAGAGAAGGTTAGCCGCTAGTGACTAAGTGACAACTGATTTGACTTCGTTAAAAAAAATGCTTAGAATATATTACACGACAGTGAGTCTATCTTGCTATACAGCAGACAATTTAAAATATGTTATCTTGAGCCATAATTTAAGTACAGACAAGCTGATAAAAAAAAAATCTTGTTTAACAAAGAAAGTGATCAACTCCAAGAACTCTAGTTTTAAGATTTAGTTTTAAGGAGATAATATTTAAGAGAGAGAAATGAAATATAAAGCGAAGGATGTGCCTAACAAGCCGGCTTCTGCGATATGAAATGCTAAAGAAGTGAAAATAAAACATAGTATGTAAGAATTTTTTTTAAGTTCAAGGAGCAATGATCCAGAAACGAAATTTATTTTCGTCAAGGACAAGGGTCGCTTGACAATTATTGGTTCCTGATCCCACTAAAAAGGAAAACAAGTAAGTAGTTTCTAAGTCAGCTATGTCTAGATTAAGTTCCAATGTACACAGAAATCTGGAACAGGTTCATCTCTGCATTAAAATAACGTAATGTTTACGAAGCATGTGAGTTACTTGTTAGTACCAACATGACCACGAAAGCGCTATCCTTCAGCTAGATAAACAAAGTAGCATTAATTGTAATTGCAATACGCAGGACAGATACATTCAAAGCCATAAGTGAAATAAATACCAAGTATAAGAGTGTAAGTGGCAAGGACAAAGCAATTATGACTTAAGGTCATATATAGAGGCCAATGCAGTGTAGTGCAAGCAGGCGTCAAGGCGAGAATAAAATGACAATGAAACCGCCGGCAAAACAAAGTAGCTAGTTTGTATTTGGAGCGTGTACGCAGACGTACGGCGCAAAGGAAAATTAATTTCTGAGTCATAAGGAACAAGCAGTTGTTTGCTAGATTTCTTCTTCTATGTACTATTATATCTATGTCTTTCTTCTGAATTTGTGTAAATATCTTAACCCGCCTAAACCCGTCCCGTAGACTTGACGTCACAGATTGAGAAATGCGGTTGACGTGGAAGGCTGGTTTGGCATACGATTTTCAAAAGGAAGCGCGTGAACGAAATCGGGAAAAGCTAGTTTTGAAATGTCTTTATTTTTCCTTTTAAAGTCAATCCGAGACGCAAACCGAGATCGCGATAAGGAATTTGAAATTTTCTTGAATGGTGTTCTGTTCTCATGTGAGAGGGCAATCAAATGTGACTGATTGATCCTCACATCTAGTAAAAAGAGAATTTTTGTTGAAATGACAGTGATAACTTTAATGAATCTAATAAATAGAAAGAACGATTGAAATGAATTAAAATAATAATAATAATAATTGCTAACAGATCGGAGAAACTAATGTATTGTGACTGTGAACTAAAAGCATACTTAGTCTTAGAGAAAGATGAGGAACAATGTAAAGCGAAATGTTAAGGTAGTTACCAACAAAGTAACAGAAATTGAAATGGACATGATAATCAAAGCTCTGAATTAACAAGCTTCAAAGTGAGACAAACTATTTGATTATAAACTGTAAAAAAAATTGTGTACATAGTAGTGTATAAGTGAAGGCTTAAAATGGTGTGGAAGTCTGCCACAGACACGATGAAGAAAAAAGTGTTAAACGTGCAGATAGGCCGACGGACAATGATAGTCCGGTTGTGTAACCGAAGGCGGTGATGTGATTACGTGCAGTGCATCGGAAACCAAGTGTGTTAGCTGCTTTGCAAAGTGCGAGCGCTAGCCTACCTTAAAATCTTCAAAATCGGCTGGAAAATGTGGAGACAGGGATGGTTTCAATGGAGCCTCTGTCCTTGGTAATCCTCGTCCCTCCTCACCAGCCTCAGCAAACCACAAAATACCACAACACCATCGACGCAACGTGTTCACTGAACCGTGCGCGGAAAAGCTGAAGTACCGCGTGGAGGCTAGTGAGCGCCTCGAGTTGCGATTCAGCTCTAACAATCAGCCTGTGTCAACGTACATCGACGCAACAAACGCGTTAAATTTAAAGTGATGTACTAGCACAGCACTCCCGCTGCAGTTCGACGAAACGGACTTTCCATGAAAGCCGCTCCCAAAATAAAAGACTTTCATATGAGTTCACAACATATCACATACTATGCTAATGTTATATCCCGTGGATGAAATGTGAACAGCCAAACCACACGCGAATAGTGACAAAGTCAAATTCCTATGAATCCCAAGTCCTAAAATAGATTTAAGCTTAGTTTTTAGACTAATGGGTATTTATATTTTTTTGTTACATGTAACGTGTGTACGTAACGTGCGAGTGAGACTCGCCCGCCAGAGCTGATGAAAAGTTTTCTACTCGGAGACCGCAAAGTAGCGATCCAATCCCATAATGTTAACGGCGACATGTGAATCTTGGTAATCTCCTTGATTTCCAAGATTCCCATGGAAGGCAATGTAACATTATGTGATTGTCTTATCATTTTAAATCATTCACTAATCGAGCAGTCGCTCGGCAACAGCTACAGTTAGCAAATAATGTTGCGAGAATGTAAAAGGTGAACGACCTGTGACGTAACTTGTTTATTGTCGAAGCGCCGTCAGAGATGCAGTGAGTTATTGACTTTGAAAACCGCGGCACGAAAAACGGACAGAAGAAGAACACTTTTATTCCATTTTTTTTTTTTTTTTTTTTTTGAGGTACGAGATATTCTCGATGAACAGTTACTCATTCTTCTTTTGTCTCTTGTGTCGGACGCGCATGTCTTGCCGCCGTATTATTATTGTTAAAATTAATATTGTTCTACATAAAGTAAATGTGTAATACTAAAAGTGCCTAGCAGTAGATTTATTGTGCGACGTGTATGTGAAAACGTCAAAGGAATTGTTTTCATTAAGAGAAGTGCCAGTCAAAACGGCATCCATGTTAAATCCTTCATTGCAGTGTAAGTTTGTCTATTAATTGCCATAAATTCAGACTGGTGTATGGACTATTTATTTAATATAGAATCTATGTCTCACTCCTTCATGAAGTTATTTAATTTTCTTTATGTTTCTGCCAAATAGAGAGTTCACAGTCACGAATTCTTTCGTCGAGTTCGGACGGAAGTTGCATGCGGCGAAATATTTTCTCCGCGCCATATTCTACTGGTAAATGCATGATAAACTACGGTCCCTTAGGAAATTCATGTTGAGCTATCCAAAATAATTATATTTTGAATAGGCATTTACTCTCCTATGCAATGCAACTTCCGACTGATCAGACGACGAACGGGGACATTTATAACTGTATGTTTATGTATACACATTATGTAAACATATCGTTATAAGGCTCACCGATAATCGTTCTTCCCTCACTCCACTCACTAATGCAACAGGGAAACTCCGAAAGCCACCTGACTGTGTGGAGGATGGTACCAGAAGTACCCTCTGCCATACACCATCAGTTTGCTTGCGAAGTACTGTGTAGATGCAGTAAATGTAGTGCGGCGCCTTTGTAGAAAGCCGAAGGCATATGACTGGCATTAAAGCGCTAAACCCAGCGGCCCAGCGCGTGCATGCGCTGCCGTTAGCGTGTCTTGGAGAAGCGACCTAGTGGCAAGCGTCCTTACTATCTGCATATTCCCGCGGGTAGATGTTAACGTCTGAGTATAGAGTGACACTGCCCCGTCCTAGACTTGCCGGAGAGAGAGAACGGCTCGCGGCCAGTCCAGCGGGAGACAGAAGGGGATTGAGAACCGTGAAGAACCGTGGATTGATGGCTGCTGCGCCGTGTCTGGCGGTGTCAGACCTCAGTAGCAGAGAGCTAGAAGGAGCCTCAGTTCCTACCTCGGATCACGAATCGACGGTAGTGTCCTCGGAAAGCGGCCTCGCACACACAGCAGTAGAGTGAAGGTCGTGCCGACGACCTCCTCAGATATCCTTGCGGTATGTACAGGATGTTTCACAATGTTTTCACGATTCCAGATTTAAATAACGCGCGTAAACTACAAGATACAGTGACGGTTGCGCCGTCTGTAAATAGTGCGGAGGGTCAACTGTCGTCCCATACACATGTCAGTAATCATATTGTAATGGTAGAAGCAACATCGTGCAAGAGCGGTAGTGTGCTGTTTATGCTACGATGAATCTACTGTGCGAGTGCAAGGTGCGTTTCGTAAGCATTTCAAGATTTAGCCTCGTTATCCAATTCCACCTTGTGGAACAACAATGAATTGGGTAAGAAACTTGCGTATGACTGACAGTGTTTGAAATAGAACTTTTGGTAACTCCTTGAACTTTTGCTAATAGTATAATTTCCAAATGCGCTTTTGTCGAATGGCCGTCTATGTCAGTTGTTTAAACTATATCAAACTTATACCTGTGGAGTTATTTGAAGACGAAAGTGTCTTCCGACCAGCCAAGAAACTTGAAACAGATATAAGAAAATTTACGAGGAAGTATCCAAATTTTCTGTAGTAGTTACCAAAGATGTGTTAAAAAACTGGGTGTAGCGTCTCGAGTATTGTTAGCCGCGAATAGTCGTGATTTGCTCGATGTACTATTTCTTAAGTAACCTTGAGTAAATGTTTTACTTGTGTAAAATGTTCAACTATGTTTCATGATTAAATTCTGTGTTATTAAAATTTGAAATCGTCAAAACACTGTGAAACACATTGTATGTGGGCTTCCTAGTGCGGAAGACAAGTACTAAGGTGCCGTCGGAACTACCTTAAGGCTCTTCGCTGTCCAGAAATATGGGTTGCTACTGACGACACCGTCGGTATGGTGAAATGCTGCGTTGGTGACTGCGACTCGTGCCCACAATACGACACTGGGCTCTTGTCTTGTGTCATTAGGTACCATCCTTCCTAGAAAAAATCGGGCCCAGCGCATTCTTCCTTGGGAAACTGGTTGTAAAAGAGGTACCACTACGTTTACAGATACACTCCTGGAAATTGAAATAACAACACCGTGAATTCATTGTCCCAGGAAGGGGAAACTTTATTGACACATTCCTGGGGTCAGATACATCACATGATCACACTGACAGAACCACAGGCACATAGACACAGGCAACAGAGCATGCACAATGTCGGCACTAGTACAGTGTATATCCACCTTTCGCAGCAATGCAGGCTGCTATTCTCCCATGGAGACGATCGTAGAGATGCTGGATGTAGTCCTGTGGAACGGCTTGCCATGCCATTTCCACCTGGCGCCTCAGTTGGACCAGCGTTCGTGCTGGACGTGCAGACCGCGTGAGACGACGCTTCATCCAGTCCCAAACATGCTCAATGGGGGACAGATCCGGAGATCTTGCTGGCCAGGGTAGTTGACTTACACCTTCTAGAGCACGTTGGGTGGTACGGGATACATGCGGACGTGCATTGTCCTGTTGGAACAGCAAGTTCCCTTGCCGGTCTAGGAATGGTAGAACGATGGGTTCCATGACGGTTTGGATGTACCGTGCACTATTCAGTGTCCCCTCGACGATCACCGTGGTGTACGGCCAGTGTAGGAGATCGCTCCCCACACCATGATGCCGGGTGTTGGCCCTGTGTGCCTCGGTCGTATGCAGTCCTGATTGTGGCGCTCACCTGCACGGCGCCAAACACGCATACGACCATCATTGGCACCAAGGCAGAAGCGACTCTCATCGCTGAAGACGACACGTCTCCATTCGTCCCTCCATTCACGCCTGTCGCGACACCACTGGAGGCGGGCTGCACGATGTTGGGGCGTGAGCGGAAGACGGCCTAACGGTGTGCGGGACCGTAGCCCAGCTACGTGGAGACGGTTGCGAATGGTCCTCGCCGATACCCCAGGAGCAACAGTGTCCCTAATTTGCTGGGAAGTGGCGGTGCGGTCCCCTACGGCACTGCGTAGGATCCTACGGTCTTGGCGTGCATCCGTGCGTCGCTGCGGTCCGGTCCCAGGTCGACGGGCACGTGCACCTTCCGCCGACCACTGGCGACAACATCGATGTACTGTGGAGACCTCACGCCCCACGTGTTGAGCAATTCGGCGGTACGTCCACCCGGCCTCCCGCATGCCCACTATACGCCCTCGTTCAAAGTCCGTCAACTGCACATACGGTTCACGTCCACGCTGTCGCGGCATGCTACCAGTGTTAATGACTGCGATGGAACTCCGTATGCCACGGCAAACTGGCTGACACTGACGGCGGCGGTGCACAAATGCTGCGCAGCTAGCGCCATTCGACGGCCAACACCGCGGTTCCTGGTGTGTCCGCTGTGCCGTACGTGTGATCATTGCTTGTACAGCCCTCTCGCAGTGTCCGGAGCAAGTATGGTGGGTCTGACACACCGGTGTCAATGTGTTCTTTTTTCCATTTCCAGGAGTGTATATACTCCTTGAATTCTCCTTCTTGAGTCTGGAGTAAATACTTGTATAGCCTACACCTTTTGGTGTCCTCCTTCCCTTTTGTATCTTTACATTACGTTCAATGCCTGACACATACAGTGTTTAGCTCCTGATTTGCATTACCTTACTTCTACAACTCTTGCAGTTTTTTTCTCCTCATTTCCGTTACCTTACTTCAACTCTTTCTTTTCAGTCCTGTAAGCAGCTGTATCATTCCTCGTAGCAGCAAGGGAAATGAATATCAGGGAGGCAACTTACCTCTGTAAAATAGCTACCTTAACCATTTTTGCAATGATTTCCTCGTCGTCAATAATTCAGGATAATCAGTAAAAATACACGAGTAATATATGCTTCGCGCAGGGCCACGCCTTATTATATCCTAATTAAATAAATCTAGGCTAAGGCACGTCTTAGACAGCTCGAAATTACCTACATCTGTACTTTGGTATTGCCTTATCACTTTTACTTTGTCATCAGACTGGATTGATACGGCCCGCCACGAAATCCTCTTCTGTGGTGCTAACCTCTTCATATAAGAGTAGCACTTGCAACCCACGTCCTCCATTATTTGGTGCATGTATTCCAATCTCTGTCTTCCTCTAAAGTTCTTGCCCTCTACAGTTCCCTCTAGTACCATGGAAGTCACTCCCTCATGTCTTAACAGATGTCCTATCATCCTGTCCCTTCTCATCAGTGTTTTCGACATATGCCTTTCCTCTCCCATTCTGTGCAGAACCACCTCATTCCTTACCTTATCAGTCCACCTAATTTTCAACATTCGTCTGTAGCACCATATCTCAAATGATTCGATTTCCTTCTGTTCCAGTTTTCCCACAGTCCATGTTTCACTACCATACAATACTATACTCCAGACATACACTCATAAAAATTTCTTCCGCAAATTAAGGCCTGTGTTTGGTCCTAGTAGACTTCTCTTGTGTAATGCTTTTGATGTCCCCCTTGCACCGTCCGTCATTGGTTATTTTACTGCCTAGATAGCAGGAGTCCTTAACTTCATCTACTTTGTGACCATCAATCCTGATGTTAAGTTTCACGCTTTTCTCATTTCTGCTGAATCTCATTACTTTCGTCTTTCTCCGATTTACTCTCAGTCCATATTGTGTACTCATTAGAGTATTCATTCCGTTCAGCAGATTATGTAATTCTTCTTCACTTTTACTCAGGATAGCAATGCCACCGGGTAATCGTATCATTAATATCCTTTTACCATGTATTTTAATTCCCCTCCTGAACTTTTCTTCTATTTCCATCATTCCTTCTTCGATGTACAAATAGAACAATAGGGGGAAAGACTACATCCCTGTCTCACAATCTTTTTAATCAAAGCACTTAGTTCTTGGTTGTCCACTCTTATTATTCCCTCTTGGCTCTTGTACGTATCGTTACAGGTCTCTCCCTATAGCTTACCCATATTTTTCACAGAATTTCGAACATCGTGTACCATTTTACATCGTCCAAGGCTTTTTCCAGATCGAAAAACCCTATAAACGTGTCTTGAATTTTCTTTAGTGTTGCTTCCATTATCAACCGCAACGTCAGAATTGCCTCTCTCGTGCCTTTACCTTTTCTAAATCCAAACTGATCGTCATCTAGCACATCCTTAAATTTCTTTTCCATTTTCTGTATATTATTCTTGTCGGCACCTTGGATGCATGAGCTGTTAAGCTGACTGTGCGATGATTCTAGCACTTGGCAACTCTTGCAGTCTTTGAAATTGTGTGGATGATATTTTTCCGAAAATCAGATAGTATGTTGCCAGACTCATACATTCGACACACCAACTTAAATAGTCGGTTTCTTGCCACTTCCCCCAGTGATAGAATATTATCTATCCCTTCTGCCTTATTTGATCTTAAGTCTTCCAATTATCTATAAAATTGTCATTATTATACCGGGTTCCCTATTTCTTCTAAATTGACTCCTGTTTCCTCTTCTGTCACATCACAGAAATCTTCCCCCTAATAGAGACTTTCACTGTATTCTTTCCACCCATCTGCTGGCTGGCTGGCTCTGAGCACTATGGGACTCAACTGCTGTGGTCAGAAGTCCCCTAGAACTTAGAACAACTTAAACCTAACTAACTTAAGGACAGCACACAACACCCAGCCATCACGAGGCAGAGAAAATCCCTGACCCCGCCGGGAATCGAACCCGGGAACCCGGTCGTGGGAAGCGAGAACGCTACCGCACGACCACGAGATGCGCCACCCATCTGTTCTCTCCTCCGCATTTAGCAGTGGAATTCCCATTGCACTTTTAATGTTACCACACTTGCTTTTAACATCACTGAAGGTTGTTTTGGCTTTCCTATATACTGAGTCTGTCTTTCCGACAATCTTTTTTTTTTTCGATTTCTTCACATTTTTCATGCAGCCATTTCATCTTAGCTTCCCTGCACTTTCTCTTTATTTCATTTCTCAGCGACTTGTATTTCTGTACTCTTGAGTTTGCTAGAACATTTTTGTACTTCCTCCTTTCATCGATCAAATAAAGTTTCTTCTGTTGCCCATGGTAGTTACCTTCTTTGTACCTATGTTGTTCTTTCCCACTTCTGTGATGGCCCGATTTTAGAGAAGTCTATGCCTCTTTAATTGTACTGCCTACTGAACTATCGCTTATTGTTGAATCTATAGCCTTAGAGAACTTCAAGCGTATCCCTTCATTCCTTAGTACTCTTGTATCCCATCTCCTTGCGTATTGATTGTTCCTGACTAAGCCGGCCGTGGTGGCCAAGCGGTTAAAGGCGCTGCAGTCTGGAACCGCGCGGCCGCTACGGTCGCAGGTTCGAATCCTGCCTCGGGCATGGATGTGTGTGATGTCCTTAGGTTAGTTAGGTTTAAGTAGTTCTAAGTTCTAGGGGACTGATGACCTTAGAAGTTAAGTCCCATAGTGCTCAGAGCCATTTTTTTGTTCCTGACTAATGTCTTAAACTTCAGCCTACTCTTCATCACTACTATATTGCGAATTGAGTCTATATCTGCTCCTGGGTACGCCTTACAATCCAGTATCTGATTTCGGAATCTAACTGAAATCTTCCCGTATCGCCCGGCGTTTTCCGAGTATACCTTCTCCTCCTGTGATAGTTCACCAGAGTATTCACTATTACTAGCTGAAACTTGTTACAGAATTCAGTTAGTCTTTTTCCTCTCTCATTTCTTGTCCCAAACCCATATTCTCCTGTAACCTTTTCTTCTACTCTTTGCCCTACAACTGCAATCCAGTCTCCCTTGACTATTAGATTTTCGTCTCCCTTTACGTACTGTATTACCCTTTCAGTATCCTCATGCACTTTCTCTGTCTCTCCATCTTCAGCTTGAACTATCGTTGTGGACGCTGGTTTGCTGTCGTTTCTAATAAGAACAACCCTATCTCAGAACTGTTCACAGTAATCTTCCTATTGATAATGGATCCTACTCTCGTTATTCCATTTTCTGCTGCTGTTGATATTACCCTAAACTCATCTGACCAGAAATCCTTGTCTTCTTTCCATTTCACTTCTCTGACTCTTGCTACATCTATATTGAGCCTTTGCATTTCCCTTTTCAGATTTTCTAGTTTCCCTACCACGTTCAAGCTTCTGACATTCCACGCCCCGACTCGTAGAACGTTATCCTTTCATTAATTATTCAATCTTTTTCTCCTGGTAACCTCCCCCTTGGCTGTCCCCTCCCGAAGATCCGAATGGGGGACTATTCCGGAAACTTCATCCAATGGAGAGATCATCATGACACTTTTCAATTACTGGAAACATGTCCTGCGGATACACGTTACGTGTCTTTAAGGCAGTGGTTACGATATAGAAAGTAGCACGGAGTCTCAGATGTCAGCAGGGGGAGGGGGGAGAGGGGGCAGGTGTTCCATCCGCGTGTGGCGCCATCCAGATGAGCTGGGGTGACGTAAAGATAGCGTGTAGGTAATCGGCGAAGAAAGCGCGGTAGCGCGGTCGGTACTCGACTGCACTGTGGGCGGTTTGTAAGTACTGCCAGAAGTCGAGGCGTGATTTGTCGCCATCATTATTCATATAGGTGATCGTCCACCCATACAATCGCATGATTTTGGGGGCGAGGAAATAAGTATCCTCAGGATGGATAAAAGTCCATGAGTTAACCGAATCCGGCGGAACGCGGAGGTAACAGGCAACGAACTGTCGCCCAAGTTTCCAGATGTCACTGGTGGCAGGACAAGTCAGCTGGTGGACATCGTCATCCATGAGGTGGCAAATTTAACAAAGCGGAGAGTCCGTTAGTCCTATGGCGTGAAGACGTTGATTTGTGGAAAATCTTCCACATGCGACGTGGTACCATGTCTCCAGGATGTTGCAGGGAAGGAAACGCTGGTGGATATGACGCCAAACCGTAGGCCACAGCGTCGATGGATGTCTGAGTTTGATGTTGTTGATGCATACGTAACGAAGCAATGGGGTGTAAAAATCTTTAGGTCGAGGAGAACGCGTGTTCGGTAAGTGTGTGTGAGCATAACTAAAGTCGACGATGAAATCAGAAATGTGGGTCGTATGGTGCTTGATGTGTCCGACTGGTACTGGTGGCGTTATGGTTGCGGGCGTAAGAATTTCCAGCAAGCTGCGCGTAAGGGAGGAGCCCCATATCCACTGAATGTGCATGGTGGACACGTACAAGCACGCAACTCGGTGTCGTACATTGACAAGGCCGAGGCCTCCCGGTCGCGTAGGGGGGGGGGGGGGGGGCGGGGCGGCGGGGGGGGCGGATCGTTTCGTAACGATCTTAGAGCGTCCCGGCTGCAAGAATGTATCTGAAAGCAACCTGGAGGCTTCGTCCAAAAGTTGATGGCAG
This sequence comes from Schistocerca cancellata, assembly GCF_023864275.1. Classification (NCBI taxonomy): domain Eukaryota; kingdom Metazoa; phylum Arthropoda; class Insecta; order Orthoptera; family Acrididae; genus Schistocerca; species Schistocerca cancellata. The sequence continues at coordinate 832,169,119 of NC_064626.1, read as the reverse complement.
CTGAAGGACCTGTGCAATGTGGACCATTCTAGACGCCACATGTTGATTGAGGTATTGAACACGTTGTAAAGAATCGAGTCGGCGGAGAAGAATTTGTTGCAACGCCGTGCGGATAATTTGGAGCGCACGCCGAAAATTGATGGTAGCTGAGCGGCGCATGGTGGAGGTGAAAATTGATACGAAGGTATCCCATTTCTGTACACACGGGAGAGGTGCTAAGTCGTCGCGCGAGAGGCTGCGTCCAATGGACATCGACGTGTGTTTAGCCGCATTCATGTTACTGCCCGCTGCAGTTCCGTACGTTGATATTAAATCAAGCACTATTTCTGTTTCATTCCGTGAGTGGACCAAGAGGAGGAGGTCGTCCACATACGCACGACACCGAAAACTGTGCTACTGCAAAGTGAGAACTTAAAGGTGGCTCGTCAGACTCCTGACGAGTGGCTCCAGGCTTATGGTATAGAGTAGGGTCGAAAGTGGGCAACCTTGCCTTATGGAACGCCGGATCGTCACTGGTTCCGCCACATGGTCATTGGCCTGAATCAGCGATTAGGCAATGCCGTGTAGGCGCCAGATGACATCGATCAAGGCGGGTGGGAAACCCATTCGGCTCGTTACTGGGAACAGAAAATGATGCTGCACCTGGTCGAAAGCGCTGTCAAAATCAATGGCAACCACCGCGGCGCGGAGTCCGCACTCGGCTGCCAGTGCAATTAAATCACGACTTTCTCCTGTGGCCGCTTGTATATTAACTGAGCCACCCGAAGTTGAATGATCCGGTGATAGAAGGCTAGACAGGATCTTGTGGCATCGCGTCACCAGGAGTCGTGCAAATATTTTATACTCTGCGTTAAGCAGAGTCAGGGGACGGTGTGTGCTGTCGTCACTCCCGGTTTTGGTAAGTGGAACGCTATATTAATTCCTGTGAGAAAGGACGGCGGTAGGGCGTTCCCCATCGTCATCTGAGCCGTGCACGGCTCGTGTTCATCCCATGAATTGTCTGTTATCTTCTATTACGGTATTGCCGCCCCTTTTTCTTATTCCATTTACTGGCATCACTAGCTTCCTGCCTTACTTGCGCGTTAGTGGCAGCAGCAGCGTGCACTGTCGTAACATCTCTGGAGCGACCGATAGTATTTCCGAGTCGCCGTGTGTCGGGTAGTCAGTTAGTAGGAGACGCACCAGCAGTGCAGTCGCGTCGAAGCAGCAGTCGCGGGCGGACCAGCAGTCCAGTCGGTCAGTTGGTGTGGAGCAGCAAGCAAGCCCCCGTCGCACGGAGTTGGGCTGGAGTCGCTGGCGGGTGTACGCGCGGTTGCAGTGTGTGGTGCTGCTTGCGGGTGATACGAAGTTCGTCGCCCACCGATCTTGGACATGAAAGTTGAGTCCTCACTAACTATCGAGCCTCAACTGTTTACATTTCTTCGTTTGATCGTTGTTGTCGCTTCTGGGACATTCCCGCGAACAACAACGTGTGTGTATTTACAGGGTGTTTCAAAAATGACCGGTATATTTGAAACGGCAATAAAAACTAAACGAGCAGCGATAGAAATACACCGTTTGTTGCAATATGCTTGGGACAACAGTACATTTTCAGGCGGACAAACTTTGGAAATTACAGTAGTTACAATTTTCAACAACAGATGGCGCTGCAAGTGATGTGAAAGATATAGAAGACAATGCAGTCTGTAGGTGCGCCATTCTGTACGTCGTCTTTCTGTTGTAAGCGTGTGCTATTCACAACGTGCAAGTGTGCTGTAGACAACATGGTTTATTCCTTAGAACAGAGGATTTTTCTGGTGTTGGAATTCCACCGCCTAGAACACAGTGTTGTTGCAACAAGACGAAGTTTTCAACGGAGGTTTAATGTAACCAAAGGACCGAAAAGCGATACAATAAAGGATCTGTTTGAAAAATTTCAACGGACTGGGAACGTGACGGATGAACGTGCTGGAAAGGTAGGGCGACCGCGTACGGCAACCACAGAGGGCAACGCACAACTAGTGCAGCACGTGATCCAACAGCGGCCTCGGGTTTGCGTTCGCCGTGTTGCAGCTGCGGTCCAAATGACGCCAACGTCCACGTATCGTCTCATGCGCCAGAGTTTACACCTCTATCCGTACAAAATTCAAACGTGGCAACCCCTCAGCGCCGCTACCATTGCTGCACGAGAGACATTCGCTAACGATATAGTGCACAGGATTGATGACGGCGATATGCATGAGGGCAGCATTTGGTTTACTGACGAAGCTTATTTTTACCTGGACGGCTTCGTCAATAAACAGAACTGGCGCATATGGGGAACCGAAAAGCCCCATGTTGCAGTCCCATCGTCCCTGCATCCTCATAAAGTACGGTCTGGGCCGCCATTTCTTCCAAAGGAATCATTGGCCCATTTTTCAGATCCGAAACGATTACTGCATCACGCTATCTGGACATTCTTCGTGAATTTGTGGCGGTACAAACTGCCTTAGACGACACTGCGAACACCTCGTGGTTTATGCAAGATGGTGCCCGGCCACATCGCACGGCCGACGTCTTTAATTTCCTGAATGAATATTTCGATGATCGCGTGATTGCTTTGGGCTGTCCGAAACATACAGGAGGCGGCGTGGATTGGCCTCCCTATTCGCCAGACATGAACCCCTGTGACTTCTTTCTGTGGGGACACTTGAAAGACCAGGTGTACCGCCAGAATCCAGAAACAATTGAACAGCTGAAGCAGTACATCTCATCTGCATGTGAAGCCATTCCGCCAGACACATTGTCAAAGGTTTCGGGTAATTTCATTCAGAGACTACGCAATATTATTGCTACGCATGGTGGATATGTGAAAATATTGTACTATAGAGTTTCCCAGACCGCAGCGCCATCTGTTGTTGAAAATTGTAACTACTGTAATTTCAAAAGTTTGTCTGCCTCAAAATGTACTGTTGTCCCAAGCATATTGCAACAAACGGTGTATTTCTATCGCTGCTCGTTTAGTTTTTATTGCCGTTTCAAATATACCGGTCATTTTTGAAACACCCTGTGAAAGGGTCCTGTAGCCACCTTTCATTGCCAACTCTCGTAGTGCTCAAGTCGGCAAAGAGGTTTCCGCTACTTGGGAGAAATCCACCTGCGTTAGGTTGGTGGCGGAAATGGCATCCTGGGGTTTTCCGGTCCACGCGGAGCGTGGAAGAGGCTGGAGAAGCGGGAGGCAGTCTGCCGCCGGTACGGGAAGCGTACACAGCTGTGCTCCGGTTGAAGAAGGGTGAGTTGGACTGACCGCGTGGCGCGTTGTCACATAGAGAAGGGAGCTTTTAGCTTTTGGTCACGAATTTCGTCTTATAAAGATTTACTTGCTGGGTTGCAGCAGGGAATGCAAGGCTTTTGTAGACTTTCAGTTTGATTCCCAATGCAGTCTTGACTTTGATCCGTGAGAGGAATGCAGCACAAGGGAGTTGCATATGTTGAAGTGCCCTCGGTTCAGTGTGAATGTTTATGTGCCTACAACTGTGTGTGTATGCTTCTAATCTTTTCCGGATCTTGGTAATTTTTGTGTATTTGTGAATTTTCTTTGTCTCATGTGATTAAAATTTGGCCACGGTCCATAGAAATTGTCTCCACGGACCGAGTGGGCACGCGAGTCTGTTATGAAACGTGTAATATTTCACAAGCAATTGTACATAGTTAGCATGCAACAGCAGTCTATAGATGCACTACATCAATGTTTTAAGGAATAAATAATTTTGCCTTCAATCTTATCTTGTGTACCGATGTTACGTCGCCGTTACCTTATAGTTTTCCTTGTTGGCCCACCTATAGCGTTTCCATGTGCACAGGTATAGTGATTAGTGTCTCTTTTTTTATCTGAAACAAATGCTCTGGAATAGATCGTGTTTTCACGAATCTTGCTGCAGGCTGCACTTACGCATGGTGTTCACGCCCTCTTTACTTTACTCAATATTTAATTCACGGGAAGAATGCCTGGATCATATTAATAACTACATCCCATTCTTTATCAATGACTTTACAATGAATGTTCTTTTGTGAGTTTTTCTTATTAATAAATTAAGTAATTTTCCGACTCAGTGCTACCTCTTCTTTGTCGTGTGGCTAGAGTTGGTGGCGACCCTATCTTTTATATTGATTTCAGTGTCAAGTAGCATTTTCTTATTCAAAGTGCGCGTGGCTCTTTTAGCTATCAGGATACATTCGAAGGGCGCTTCTTGCTTCTTGCACATAGCGTCCTTATATTCACGCTACTTATATTCACGCCACTTACACATGGCTTACCCTGCTCACGGATTTCGGTAAACCAGAGATCTTCTGATGCGCAGTGAGGATTAGTTATTTTCGGTTGGATGTGCTAATTGGTATATTGTCTTTCTATGATACAGAATTTACGTGAATTTATGATATAGGTGTGCATTTTCTTACATGTTTTATCTTGTATATGTATTACTGTATAGATATTGTGATTTAGTATTCAATTGTGTTACAAGTGTGGGTTGACTCTTGTCCTGTGGCGTGTATCGGTGTCATATAGTATATCTTGGGTGCTTTGTGGGGACTGTGAGTCCATTAGGAGACTTTGGCATTATTCTTGTTGTATTTTGGAGCACGGAGTAACTATCCTTATGATGGAGACGCGTAGCTGTTCAGGGAGCCGCGATCGGAAAAACCTGCCAGACAATAACCCTGAACAAGGACGAGGTCAAAACGTCGAGTCCGACCAGGAACGAAACGCGGAAAACGCAAATACAAGTGTTGTCCATCCTGAGCCCGCTGTAGTGATTTCGAATCATTCGATAGATGTAAATTCATTACAGGCTATGCTACGACAATTACTAGACAGTAATAGGAGACATATCGAGGAAGTGAATAAAAAACAAGCAGAAGAAAATAGGAGGCATATCGAGGAAGCGAATAAAAGATTGACTAGTGAAATAGTACAGGGTGTTGGGGAGAAACTGGCGATCATTGACCAACGCATCTCCGCCTTAGAAGAGGGGCACCAAGTCATTAGCAAGCAGGTGATGGAGCAAGAAGAAAGGTTCGCTGGGAAAATACGTATACTAGCAGAACAATGCCAGAGTGAACAAGCGGCTCTTGAGTCCCGAGTAGGACAAAATTCCGCCAGGGATCTCCGTGCGTTAGCAGAACAATGCCAGAGTGACCACGCGGCTCTTGTGTCCCGAACAGAGGACACTGTGGCTAAGTGCCCGGTCCACCTTAGCGTGCAGGTAGAAACCCTCAGCCAGGCGATAATAGCTCTCGAGCGAGAGCAAGGGCTTACGCAAACAAAACAAGACACGGCCCACCGAGAGATGCGAGAAGAAATAGCCAGGATCTCAGACGCAGTGGCGCGTAAGTCTGACAATAATAGGGAAACGATTACCTCGTCATCAGCGGATGCAGACGAAATACCGTCGATAAAGAAATGTCGGCGTGGACAGTGTGAAATAAACATACAACAAGGAGGGGTTACCGAGGGAATATGTGAGCGCATTGCCCGTTTATAACTTCACCTAAAAGGGTTAAAGGCCCATGAAGTTGAAAGAAATGAACGAAAGGGCCATTATTCCGACGATGATTCCGGGAACGATGGCGAATTTGATCATCATCATGATCACGGATCTCGTACCAGGTGGGAACGGCGCGGATCCCCTCAGGAACGTTCGTCAAGGGAAACTCACGAATTTGACTTTAAACATTTTCTGACCGTGAGGAAGTTTGAAGTCTTCCATAACTCGGCTACGGGGATTCACCCGCGGGCCTGGTTACAGCAGTTCGAGTTCTCCCTCCCTCCTACGTGGCCCAGTGCGCACAAAATAGAGTATATGTGCGGCTACCTCGAAGGTGAGGCAGCGGCGCGGATGAGGTCAATTGCACGCAATTGCTACACTGTTGGGGAGTTTCGTCAACACTTCCTGTCGATATATTGGTCAGTGGCAGCGCAAAGTCGTGTAAAACACGGACTCATTATGCTACCAGAGTTAAACAGGTCAAAATTCTCCAGCCCTGTGCAGATGTTCGAGCACATGCTGCAGGCGAATGAACATCTTGACGATCCTTATGGACCTGCAGAAATTATTCGTATTTGCCTGGGAAAGTTTCCAATGCAGTTGCGGCACGTTATCCTTGCAGGACGATGTAAGGATGACGTAGAGGGGTTTCGAAATTTCCTTTTAGAGCTTGAGTGCGATGCGAATGGCACCACGCAGAATTACGGTCAGAGCGCCTACGAGCAGCGGCCGCGCAAGCGAAGCCGCAGCCGTAGAGACAGGTGGCAATGCAGACGTAATGACTCGCCTGAGAGTTACAGAATGCGCGAGCGTTGGCAGCGTCGCGACTCCTCACGGAACGCGGGCAGAACGAACTATGCCAATGGTCATCATTCGCCTAGAGGAAATCAAAGACACCCCTGGGAGTTTAGAAGATATGGTAATGAGCAGAGATTTAGGCGCAATTACAGCGGACCTAGGAACGGTAGTCGTGACCGACCACAGAATAATAATCAAACAAGCAACAACAGGGGTGCTGTAAACAGTACGGGTGGTCCGCCAGTGGGTGTTGAAATTCGTCCCGCAAACCCGCGGCAGAATCCGACAAATGCCTCTAATCAAAGGGATCAATGACTGTTGGCTGGCTCGGTTGGCGTCAAACTTAATGAGGACCGGTGCTATTGATGATATTGATGTGCATTTGAATAAAGGAAGACGATATTAGGGAAGATTTGTTGAGAGAGGGCCACAGTATTGGTGTGCCCGCGGTAAACCTAGTCGCCTCTGTTTCGTAAAATTACAGTGTATATTTTCCAATGTTTTGATTCATTCTGGTGTGATTGAAATTAAAGTTTATATTTTCTATGAAGTGTAAAGGGTCCCCCAATATGTGTGTAGTTATTTCTTCTTGTCAGCAGAAAGGAGTAGTGTTGTGCAGTTTCAAAACATTTGAATGTGAATGATTATGAGGCTCATATGAAGCGTTTCCTATTACAGTAAGATGGCTTTCGTTCTTTGATGACTAAAAAGGTATCGGGTGTGTTGGCGTGGCGAGTCAATGGTCGTAAGGTAATTCTTGATGACAAATTACAGTTTTAGTGTTCTTATTCCCCTTAGGTGAGCATGATTCAGTGAGATTTTTTCAAATGTACTGCGATGTTAATGAAGCAACTTGGTGACTTGTAGGTGAAGGACTTGTGTATGAAGGGAGATTAATAGTGTTTGATTTTCAGAGTTGCCATCTTATAAGATATTTGGAAAGTGTAACTTGCCGTCACATACTACTAGGTACGGTTGAGGACACCAGGGTGTGAAACCCCAGAAGACGTATATGGAAACAGCTTATAAACTCAAGCAGCTTGATATTTAATAGAGAATCAATGCGACTACCTCCAAGCTAAAATAACATGACGGTAGGTGAGGACCCCTGGGGGCATGTGGTGAGTAAGTGTGTAATCATTATGAGTATCTTATGGTAGCAGTAAGTTGGGTACTCATGGCCCTGGACAATGGATTTCTTTTGACAGTATTTTTTTATGTACTTATAGGACGAAGTGTTTATGTGTTTGCTAATAGGATAGGATGATTTTTATTTTCATTTTTATGCCCACTGACCTTTTGCATTAGTCTGATGAATAGATGTTGAAACGTTTACCATTCCAGATGTGACTTGAATGAACCTTCTGTGTCTCATTAATCATAACTTTTATTATGCAATGTCCATAGAAAAGAAGTCTCGGAAATTTTTCACAGATCAGCAAACATGTTCCGCAAACCTTGGAGGAGCAGTCAATGAACAACGATATGGGTATTGGTGTTTAAAGGAATATTTTGTTTATATGTGGGAATTGTAGTCGGGCTATATGGTGATGGTGACTAGTACGAGCTGTGTAGATTGTGTGTGAGAGCGTAGTTAGGAGCAGGTAGAGTTTTGTGTCTGTAGCTAGCAGCGGCGCCAAATCCTATCCAAATCCTGACCAAACCTTGTACAAGATCTACCCTGAATGATTGACAGCAGATGTAATGCTGGAACTATATTTTATAAAAAGGATTTTTTGTTTGTTTGAATATTGGTTATTTAATTTTCTTCATTGTTTTTTTATTAGTAATGTTAAGAAGGCCCTTTTTGTCAAGTTAATTTTGGGCACTATTCCATGTATTGATCAGGAGTGAGAAACTCCGAAGATTTTGTGGTAATCTGTACACATGATATTTTGTAACGATCCCTGTGAGCGCAGTTCTCAAGTGGGTGCAAGGCCGCCTAGGGAGCCTCCGCATCAGAAAGCACAGGGCTTGGTCCACCGGCAGGCGTTGCCGAACCCTGGTATCAACGGCGAAGCAGTGATGCGGCGAGCGGTCACAGCTGTTTCCCCGTCAGAGGGGAGGGGACGCTGGTCTTCCCCCAGGCGCAGGCTCACACCGGAGTCCGCAGGCGTGTCACCACGGCAGCGCCAGCTGATGGCCGGCGTTCCACCCCATGCGCTAGTCATCTGACAAGCGAAAGGGAAAGTATGACGCACACCAGGCGAGGCCGCCGATCCCTGAGCGCCGCTAGTCCAGACGGATGCTGCGGTGAGGTAACGCCCACTGCCCGGAGGGACACGGGTCCCACCACTGACGCATCAGTTGAGACGGTGCAAAGAGGTGATAAGCGGGTCTCTAGCCCGACACCCGCACGAGTTTACGTCGACCTCGATGCGACGCAGAAGAGCGCGTGTCTCCCCATTGACACGACAGGAGACGGGGGCGTGTGTCGGTAAAACACATTCCTCCACAACACACGGACGACGACCGCCAAGCCGCCTTCTCGATGATGAGGCAGGGCCCACAAGTGGCGATGTCCTGCAAATCTGCAACGCCGAACCATCCCACAGTATGGACGCAGGGGGTGGAAACGGGCATGAGGCAACGTCGCGGGATGCTGTCTAGGATGAACAACCTGGGTTACAACGGACGTTACAATCAACGCCGCTGCGAACTCCCCAGTTCAGTGTTGTGGTCCCCTAGTAGCTTATCCTCCAAGTCGCCTTTAGAAGAGACGCCCACCCCAGCACCTAAAGAGAATACCCAGTGAAACAACCATGTGGCGAAACTGAAAAATGACAGCGTGTCAACGAGTTGATTTCTGGATGTGTTTTTGTACTCATGTCTTATTTTCCATAGGTGATTATTTACCAGCTGTCATACCACTGGGTTCATTAATGATTTTGTATCACTGTATTTATTGTGAATATTGTATTTTGCACTTTCACTTGCATGTTTTTATATATGTCAGCACCAGATGATACTGCTTTGGTTCGTGATAATGATTTTGCATCATTGTATTTGTTTATATATTTATATATATTATGTACCTGTTCACCTATGTCTCTATGTTAACTTTTGATAGTTGGTTAAAGCAATTTTAAAATAATATCTCATGGTTGTGGTCGTAATAGGTCAGATGACATGATGTTAGCGTAGTATATAACGCTTAATTTAATTTGTTCTGTTTGCTTTGCGGACCGCATGAGGTCACAATTATTGACTAAGGTCAGATAAAGCTCACTTGGATATAAGAGATTAATCAACTCCTTTGTGCTGCTGTTTACTGTTGCAATTGTTACTCGTTAGGGTATGTTTATTTCGAAGACTGTTGGCGAATATCCTAGCATGGCGAGAAAATTCGCGGCACAGTCTTCTCCGGGACGTTTGGGGTGATGAAAGGGTCCTGTAGCCACCTTTCATTGCCAACTCTCGTAGTGGTCAAGTCGGCAAAGAGGTTTCCGCTACTTGGGAGAAATCCACCTGTGTTAGGTTGGTGGCGGAAATGGCATCCTGGGGTTTTCCGGTCCACGCGGAGCGTGGAAGAGGCTGGAGAAGCGGGAGGCAGTCTGCCGCCGGTACGGGAAGCGTACACAGCTATGCTCCGGTTGAAGAAGGGTGAGTTGGACTGACCGCGTGGCGCGTTGTCACATAGAGAAAGGAGCTTTTAGCTTTTGGTCACGAATTTCGTCTTATAAAGATTTACTTGCTGGGTTGCAGCAGGGAATGCAAGGCTTTTGTAGACTTTCAGTTTGATTCCCAATGCAGTCTTGACTTTGATCCGTGAGAGGAATGCAGCACAAGGGAGTTGCATATGTTGAAGTGCCCTCGGTTCAGTGTGAATGTTTATGTGCCTACAACTGTGTGTGTATGCTTCTAATCTTTTCCGGATCTTGGTAATTTTTGTGTATTTGTGAATTTTCTTTGTCTCATGTGATTAAAATTTGGCCACGGTCCATAGAAATTGTCTCCACGGACCGAGTGGGCACGCGAGTCTGTTATGAAACGTGTAATATTTCACAAGCAATTGTACATAGTTAGCATGCAACAGCAGTCTATAGATGCACTACATCAATGTTTTAAGGAATAAATAATTTTGCCTTCAATCTTATCTTGTGTACCGATGTTACGTCGCCGTTACCTTATAGTTTTCCTTGTTGGCCCACCTATAGCGTTTCCATGTGCACAGGTATAGTGATTAGTGTCTCTTTTTTTATCTGAAACAAATGCTCTGGAATAGATCGTGTTTTCACGAATCTTGCTGCAGGCTGCACTTACGCATGGTGTTCACGCCCTCTTTACTTTACTCAATATTTAATTCACGGGAAGAATGCCTGGATCATATTAATAACTACATCCCATTCTTTATCAATGACTTTACAATGAATGTTCTTTTGTGAGTTTTTCTTATTAATAAATTAAGTAATTTTCCGACTCAGTGCTACCTCTTCTTTGTCGTGTGGCTAGAGTTGGTGGCGACCCTATCTTTTATATTGATTTCAGTGTCAAGTAGCATTTTCTTATTCAAAGTGCGCGTGGCTCTTTTAGCTATCAGGATACATTCGAAGGGCGCTTCTTGCTTCTTGCACATAGCGTCCTTATATTCACGCTACTTATATTCACGCTACTTACACCTGTAAGTTGCCTAAGATTCCAGCCGTCTTCCTGTGGAATTTAACTTAATTTATTCTCTGTTATTGAAGTTCACCAGCGGTATCTTCTGCCTCGTGGCCGTTGACGTTCCGGTTACCTGCTCTGGTCGTTGACGTAATTTTAGGCAGTGTATTTTCCTCGTCGTGTTGTTGCTGTCCAGCGCGGCGTGTAGTTCGACGGCTGAGGTGTTGCTGGTCGTTGTAGGCGCCAATATTCTGTGCGTCGCGTATTGAAATCTTGTGGTCGTTTTGCTGGTTGCGTGGAGCGAAACTGATTTGGTTGATTGGTCGGTCGGCTGTCTGTCGGTTGGTTTGCCTCCAGACTAAGAAGTCGTTGGACAGGCTGCCTGTCTCACCTAAACAGGCATTAGTGTTACAATCCCTGACCGACACTTGAAATCTTCTGAGCGCCGTTCCTTGTGTGTTACGTAGTAATTTCCCTGCTTGGAATTTAGTTATGTTGTTGATGTGTGGTTTTCAGCTGATTATTTATATCTCTTAAATTAATGTTCTTGTCTTGCCCTTAAGGCATGAGATTGTTATTCTTTATTTCACATGAGATGTTTTAAGTTACGGCCTTCTGCCCTTTAAAATTCAAACTCTTCTTCTAGGGCTTAAGCCATTAAATTATTTGTTGGTGAGCGTCCTGCAGCCGAGTTTTCAATCTCGTAAATAAATCTTCTTCTCTTGCCCTTAAGGCATAAGATTGTGATGCGTTTGAATGGGCCCTTCAGCCCAATTTGCATGAAATGTTTTAAGATAAAACCTTCTGCCTTTTAATTGAAACTCCTCTTATTGCTTAATATGCGACCTCCAGCCTAGTTCCATTAAAATTGAATTACTAAGGCCTTCCCCCGATTAGATTGAAGATTTAGAAATATTCCTGGGTGCAACCTCCAGAAGAAAGTTGTATTTCAATTTTGCTTAAGCTTTGTGTCTTGGATTTTGAATGTGGCCTACAGCCGATATAAAGTTAACTGAAGGAGCTCGATTAAAGGTTTGAGTGTTTTGCATCCTTGTTGTAATATTGGGTGTTGATAAATAAAGTTTGTATGTTGAAAGCAACTGACAGGAACTCATTTTGGCCCCTTTCCACAACCTAAGCAGCTCTGTCCTGCTAGTCCAGGAATTTCATCATCAGTTCATCAAACATCGTCGTCCACCATGAAGCCATTAGCGCGAGGAAAGCGCGATAAAATTCTATCGGCCACCCATCGACACCAGGTGACTTATTCAGCGCACCTTTGTTGACTGCATCGTGGACTTCGTTGCGAGTAACTGGCTCCAACAGCTCGCCCGCTTTGTCGTTGGCGAGGGTGCGAGTTACCTGTGGTAACACAAACTCCTCGGCGTGGTTGTTGGTATTCTCTTCCTGGTACATTATGCGGTAGTGGTCTACTAAGGCAAGTGACTTGCTGGGCGCGACAGGTAGAGATCTCGGTAATGAGTTGTCGTCGGTGTTTCCTATCGGCGGTGATATGATGCATGGTGGGGTGTTCTTGTTCCGCCGAATCTTGGAACCGCGCGACCGCTACGGTCGCAGGTTCGAATCCTGTCTCGGGCATGGACGTGTGTGATGTCCTTAGGTTAGTTAGGTTAAAGTAGTTCTCAACTCTAGGGTACAGATGACCTCAGATGTTAAGTCCCGTAGTGCTCAAAGCCATTTGAACCTTTTTTTTTTTTTAATCGTGGCGTCGGGTCCGCACCATCGCCCCCTGGAGTCTACGGCGTGTCAATTTTACAATTTGTGCCTTAATCCTTCTGCGTACCCTCTGGGTTTCACGGGTGGGCGGCTGGGCGTCCAGGCTGCGAAGAACGGCGTAGAAATAATCTGTAGTGTGCCAGCGCCACACGACTACTTCCTTGTCATAACCAAGGTACGACGAATGGCAGGTTTGGCATATTCCAGCCACCAAGTCGAAGTTGTGCTGTACTTAGGTAAGCGACGTTCACAGGCTGTCCATGTCTCGGTAACACGTTGAAGACATTAGGTTTCATGAAGATGGGAGGAGTTTAGCTTCCACCAGGCCACTTGTTGCGGAAGGAGATGTTGCAGATGTTGGCACAGTGGTCCGAAAAGGCCAAGTGCCAAAGTTCTGCACCTTGGACACCAGGTGTGACATCCCGAGAGACATAAATCCTTGCACGAGTGACTCGTCTGGTAAGTATTCCCAGGTGCGTCGCCGTGCCGAACTTCACAAGTGTCACGGAGCAACAGATCACGGACGACGGGGCACAGTTCTTGACAGTTATTATAGTGAGGCATTTGATCCTTAGGGTGCAGGACACAATTAAAATCACCACCAAGGAAGTAATGGTCGCAGCGTCAAGGGGCGATTTCTTCCGAATAGAAGTGTGCCCTGTCGCGTCTGCGGACGGAGCCAGATGGAGCGTAAATGTTGACAATACGCGTCCCCATGACGGTGATGGCCATGACTCTGGTATGTGATATTAGCCACGAGAATGCCTTCTCGGGCGTAGATGGCTATGCCGTGTCCCAGGTGGTCACCAGGAGAAGGATAAGTGTTACATCTGGCGACGTCTGGAAGTTTGATCAAGTGTACTTCCTGTAGTAGTGCAATATCGACGTCGACGACCGATGCCCATATAATCTACATCTACATCTACATTTATACTCCGCAAGCCACCCAACGGTGTGTGGCGGAGGGGACTTTACGTGCCACTGTCATTACCTCTCTTTTCTGTTCCAGTCGCGTATGGTTCGTGGGAAGAACGACTGTCTGAAAGCCTCCGTGCGCGCTCGAATCTCTCTAATTTTACATTCGTGATCTCCTCGGGAGGTATAAGTAGGGGGAAGCAATATATTCGATACCTCATCCAGAAACGCACCCTCTCGAAACCTGGCGAGCAAGCTACACCGCGATGCAGAGCACCTCTCTTGCAGAGTCTGCCACTTGAGTTTGCTAAACATCTCCGTAACGCTATCACGCTTACCAAATAACCCTGTGACGAAACGCGCCGCTCTTCTTTGGATCTTCTCTATCTCCTCCGTCAACCCGGTCTGGTACGGATCCCACACTGATGAGCAATACTCAAGTATAGGTCGATCTAGTGTTTTGTAAGCCACCTCCTTTGTTGATGGACTACATTTTCTAAGGACTCTCCCAATGAATCTCAACCTGGTACCCGCCTTACCAACAATTAATTTTATATGATCTTTCCACTTCAAATCGTTCCGCACGCATACTCCCAGATATTTTACAGAAGTAACTGCTACCAGTGTTTGTTCCGCTATCATATGATCATACAGTAAAGGACCCTTCTTTCTATGTATTCGCAATACATTACATTTGTCTATGTTAAGGGTCAGTTGCCGCTCCCTGCATCAAGTACCTATCCGCTGCAGATCTTCCTGCATTTCGCAGCAGGTGACTTTTCAGGGGGGGGGGGGGGGGGGAAGGTAATGGTGTTAGTGTTGATCGTTGATGTTCGGTAGGTTTGGAGATGTACCCCGCCGTGGAGGGAAACTCTATCAGCGGAGAGTGAAGAGGGGCGTGGCAACGGCGAGTTATGCCGTACCTACCGAACGGTGTTATCGGCGGTGTAATTATGCTTCCGTCTGGGGTGACTCCGTCTCCTGTGGTTCGAGCCTTCGTCGACGTCGTCACTTCACGCAATTGAAGGCGCTGTCGTTGTGATGTTCTTACGATCCAAGTCGTTCATAGGAGCGGAGAACGTCTCGGCGGCAGTCTCAACGGTGGAGTCCATTGGTTCAGGTGCACCTGGGCGGGCCGGCAGAGGAGGCGCCAGAACTGCCACAGCAGGCGCCATGCTGTCATTCGTATCGTCGTGCAGGTTCTTCGAGGCCTCGTCGGGCCGGACGGCCTCTGGAGCCTCATAGCGAGGTAATCTGCCTCGTTCCGAGACGCTACGGCGTCGCCTCTTGCGCCTTTTAGTTGTACGTTGTTTGCGTGTTCGTTCCTCTGTGTCGGAAGACAGGAGGGAGTCGCGGCGGTATGAGAGGAAGGCCGTCGCTGGAACGATATGTAAAGGGGCGTCCATATCATTGGCCGGGTCGGGATCGGAAGTCACCGGTACATGGTCCGACGGACGGAGACCGGTGGGAGAAGAAGAGAGCGGTGATGGGTAGATGATCGTTAAAACCGTTGTCGGAGTCGGAGGCGCCACGGTAGCGTCTGGCAATTGGGTGATTCGTCGCTGAAGACACTCGGTCCTGAGATGGCCTTCTTCGCGTGGAACAGGCCATGAGTTGGCCGTCGTATATGATGACCGCACGGCACCCGCTGATTTGCAGGTAAAATAGCACGTGGCGATGGAGATCGATGGTAATCTGCCGTACACCGTTAAGAACGGGATACGTTTGAAATCGCACAATGTACAGTGCAATAGGGGCGGAAAGCCGCGACGTCTTCCTCCCGGAGCTCGTATGGTGCGCATTCCCAAACCTGGGTGGTCGACAGTGACCGTGCCAACATTTCCGTAGGGGTGTCAAAAGCGTAGTCTGTGTTTGGCTTCACGAAGTATTCTTTGGCAAACCGCGTCATTGACGACTTTGACGTACACCGTTTTGCTTAATATGGTCAAATGGATGCCCAAGATGTCGGAAGCTGTGATCTTAGCATCATTGCGTAGGAAGCGTTCTTCAAAAGGCTTTGGTCGTTGCAGAAGCTGAATCGTAGTGCTGAACTTCTAAAACGATTGGCTATGGTTCTACTACACGTAAGCGACACGTAAGTGACGGCCGCTGAAAAGTAAACAAACGCGAGCGTGCGCGCTCCGCAGGTGGAAACGCACGTCCGCCGTGCACGGATCCGAAAGCCGGACTGTCTCCTAGATCACGGGTGCATCTGCCTTATCACTATGTCTTGACAAATAAGGACAATTATTTACAAATGAATGAATCAGTGATAACACTGCAATGATTGCCTACTCATATTGACCGGTGAACTATCAAAACTCCATTGTCTTACGACTCAGTGAACACAATTTACAAGGTTTTCACGACAATTAATCCCCCGACACTAACGTCATCATCATATCCCACACACTAGTTCAACGATATACGTAATACTTCACAATCGTGTATAATGCAACGTGATCATAACGTAATACATCACCATAGAAATATCATCTCATAATAAATCCTCAGTCGTCGTAATAAATCACAGTACTTCAACTAACAGTTATTTGACAAGCGTATTGCGCTTTGTGAGCTGCTCCTTATCGCCGACCGACTCGTGGATCACAGTCACATTTCAGCTGTCCCTCTGTACTCTTAGTACACCAACAATACTTCATATTACTATACTTAATACGCCCCTGAGACGTTCTTCCGTGATGTAAAATCCTTCTGGTTTTAGTGCTATAATGCTCACTGTGCCTCGACGGACCTTGAGCGGTTTAATAATGACGTCACGACTAATGATCATCTCACATCCGTGTGGTACCTCTGCATCTTGCTGCTCTGAGTCAGTGACGCACAATGCAAGGACATAAAATCCTAATCAATGGATGCTGTAGCACTTGGTCCATGTTCTTACTCAGTACTGCACCACTGTTTACATCTGTCTTATCATCCACCTCGTATCTGGCAACTATACAATATTTGCTAAGTATTGTACCGGGACTAATCATACTAGCTGATCATACTTTCTTCTTCAGCTAACAGTTATCCGATTACGGTTCAAATGGCTCTAAGCACTATGGAACTTAACATCTGAGGTCATCAGTCCGTTAGACTTAGAACTACTTAAACCTAACTAACCTAAGGACATCACACACATCCATGCTCGAGGCGCGATTCGAACCTGCTACCATAGCAGCAGCGCGGTTCCGGGCTGTAGCGCCTAGAACCTCTGGGCCACAGCGGCCGGCGGTTATCCGATTACTTAGTACATACTTTAATTATTTACAGTAATCTACTTCGTAAAGATTAATACAGAATATTCAATTCTTGATAGTCTACATATAACAATCCACGTTTGTAATTGCCTTATAATTTACATTGATCTAGATTTTATCGGTATCCATTACTTTCCCAGCCTTAGGCACAATTTTCTCTGCGCTGTCTGGCGTAATGGCCCTTCTGACTGTGTACCCAGCAAACTAAACCGAGCGATTTACCGCACGGAGCTGTATTCCCAGGGAAATAGTAGTAGGTGCACACAACCAGAGCCATTGGTTCTCCCCTCGCGTCCCTTCCATGTTGCATGACAGTCTATCGCAGAGACGATGGAGATGGGACGTTGGGAGGAGGTCAAATCAAAGGATGGAGGAACCTTACGTCTGGCAAAAGACATGTGCTTGCTGCTACTAACATTCGCTGCTCTCATACACGTAGATTCGCCACTGCAGTTTCCATAGTTATTCTATCAGCGCCGTTCCACTGCTGTTGAACCCCTGCCATTGCTGACCTCCTTCAGTCAACCAGTTCAGCTACCAACAGATCTTCTAGCACCAAACCTAAAAGCGTCGCGTCTCTCTACCTCTCTTCTGCCACCATTTAAAACTGTGTCCAAACCACTTAAACTATATTAATTACCACTACATCATCTTGCACTTAAATGGGAGTGTACTATCATTCTATTGGGCCAAAACTTTACAGTGGCACAAGATTGTGTATAAGAAAGAAACAATTTTAGTTTAAGCGACAATGTTAAGAAAAAAGAGAGAGAGTGAGACAGTATTTATCAAACGGACACCTTTGGTTTCGCAGAATAAGTCTTTTAGCTATAAAACATTCGAACATTCGGTCAGACTTGCGTCTCCATCAAATCAATGACATGAACAATATAATACGTAGGGATGATTCAATCTGAGATCACTGTGTCTCCCCCCAGAACATCTTGAATTAACGCCAATGAAAAGATGTGCTCATTATTGAATTTACTTATTCTAGTACTGTACCTAAAACGCAACTATACTATAGTACGTTGTCAGGTTTTCTCATAAATTAATATTGCAATGACTTTGTAAGATATTTTAATTTCTAATTTACTCACAGTAGTTATACTTTTAGAAATACGCTCATAAATTTTTAGACTGTTTCACCTATCTGCTATAAGACTGATAAGACTGGTGTCTATGAAGTATAGCAAACCCGTGTAACCAATAGTAAATGAAAGAAAATGGATAATACAATCATCTTCCCCTCCCTCCCTCCTTCCTTGGTATGTTGTGTGTTTGGCTTATACAAATGACATGAAAACAAACTAGGTGGTATTGTTCAAAATGTTCAACTGTGTGTGAAATCTTATGGGACTTAACTGCTAAGGTCATCAGTTCCTGAGCTTACACACTACTTAACCTAAATTATCCTAAGGACAAACACAAACACCCATGCCCGAGGGAGGACTCGAACCTGCGCCGGGACCATCCGGTTGTCTTGTGGAGGTATGAAACAAAATAGCTGTGCTACGTCACTGACATTTTGATATATTTTTTCCACGTGGAGTGCATGAGTGTAGATTATTGTAGACATATTTTAAAACTTCATTTAAAAAATTAATTTTCTAAATACGACATATCCCAAAATATTACACATTGCGAAATTATAAGGGGTTCAGAAATGGCAATCAAATGAAAAGGAAAACAATTACAACAACGAACATACGTATTGCTGTACATACGGCAACAACATTTCATTCATTTCACATATAGGACAGTTAGTGGTCAACGTCCGGTCATCGACGATGAAATTATAGGTGAAGCACAAGCTTCTATGTCCATGTTGTCTGTTCTCTCCATTTTCCCACACACACAAAACGCGCACAACCACACACTGTGTCTCAATGTTAAGTTTGAATATTTTTTTTTGTTTGTCCATTTTCCATCTATTCAATTGTTTACTTTACTAAAAATGTTCAAATGTGTGTGAATTACTATGGGACCAAACTGCTGAGGTCATCTGTCCAAGACTTGCACACTACTGAAACTAATTTATGCTACGAACTACAGACACACACTCATGCCCGAGGGAGGAATCGAACCTCCGGCGACATAATGCCTCCAATCGCGTGGCCACTCCGCGGGGCTTTATCATCTAGAATTACAGTACTATCGCACGGCCAAAGATGACATTTACTGAGTGTCTGCACTACACTCTCCAGTGTCTTTCACCTGTGCTGTATCCTCAGCGATGACGGCAGCTGAAGTCTGATCATGGCTTTTTAAGATGAGTGCCGATTAAGGAAATAAATTAAGACTGTAGAAAATCCGCAGTTTGTGTTTTTCATTTATGTAACGACATCAATTGCATAGAAATTTGCTTATTCCACTTAAGGGAAAGGGTTTTCAGGTATATGGAAGTATCAGCAGGAAAAATTACATGCATTGCGTATTATCACCCGTAAAAGCTACGTTTTAGCCTCCGATAGCGACTGCAGTAAATTTTGTTTATTACAACTTACTACATTAATGTATACGGCAGCATTGTTTCTAGCAGAGCTTGAGCCAGCAATCCTCACAGTGGAATAAAAGAAAAGTTTTCAGCTAGTCTGCAATATTCATCAAGAACCACGTGGAGCCCGCTTTGATCTAAAGGAAAGGCGTATTTGAAAAGGAGGTCGTCAGACTTTATCAATAATGATGAAGTTAAGTGCTACTTCCCTCCGGATAAAACCTTGAATAAATAATTCTTCTAAGGAACATAAAAACCATTTCTCAGAACTCCGTGCACTTACCTAACGTCCTATTTAATTTTCAATAAGCAAGGAGATTACAATGTCACTCCTTTCCAACCATCCAAACAGAATTGTTTCTCTTTGATTAGAGATATTAGGGTGAAAATTAAGCGTCACTAAATAAGAACAGCGTTATGAAGAAACTGGAAATAGAGAATGCACAAGAATCACAGTTTCTTATTCGAGGGAATTAGAGTCAAAAACATTTAAAGAAACATAGAAACAACATTTTACAGTTTACTCACATTTTTCTGTATTTCTAGAATGGCTGCACTAAAATTCTCCTACTGTTGAGAAAGAAATACGTTTTACTTAGAATTTTTGACTCCTTCAGCTTCTTCTACACCTCAATAAAATTAATCTAATGTTTACACACATAATTTTATACATCTTTACGCACTCGGTAGAGTCTAATCATAGAGTAGGAGTAATTAAATATTTTTTTTCTTCATATTTGCCTTTATTGCAATTTTCATTCGCATTGTCTCTCTCTCCTTCCTGCGTCAGTACTATGTGTCACAGCACCCGTGGACCAAGGTGGCATGAAATCCTGTCTTAAGAGTTTCTCGTTGGTATTACAAGCTACGAAATCCAGCGACATGTTTTCATGTTCTATCGCAATGAAAATTGCACTACTTGCTATGTTTGGAGTTGTACCTTTGATACCTTTCGAGCATTTGTGTTTTTGTGTTAGAGTAACCTCTCGCGCCTCGTCTGAATACAAAACACAGCCGACTAATATGTGGCGCACTGCGATGGGCAAGTAACTAGCACCACATACTGAAGGGTCATCTTGCCGGAGGAAATATCCGTACGACATGCGGCTGTGTCTTAAACGAAGACGCTGCATGACAGACAGGAGCGCCTGCGATGGTGTATTCAACGACGAACCTGGGTGCACGAAGGCAAAACGTCATTTTCTCGGATGAATCCAGGTTCTGTTTACAGCATCGTAGTGGTCGCGTCCGTGTTTGGCGACATCGCGGTGAACGCACATTGGAAGCGTGTATTCGTCATCGTCATACTGGCGTATCACCCGGCGTGATGGTATGGGGTGCCATTGTTTACACATCTCGGTCACCTCTTGTTCGCATTGACGGCACTTTGAACAGTGAACGTTACATTTTAGATGTGTTACGACCCGTGGCTCTATCCTTCATTCGATCCATGCGAAAACCTACATTTCAACAGGATAATGCACGATCGCATGTTGCAGGTCCTGTACGGGCTTTCTAGATAGAGAAAATGTTCGACTGCTGCCCTGGCCAGCACATTCTCCAGATCTTTCACCAACTGGAAACGTCTGGTCAATAGTGGCCTAGTAACTGGCTCGTCACAATACGCCAGTCACGACTCTTGATGAACTGTGGTATTGTGTGGAAGCTGCATAGCCAACTGTACCTGTACACGCCACTCAAGCTCTGATTGACTCAATGCCCAGGGGTATCAAGGCCGTTACTAGGACCAGAGGTGGTTGTTCTGGGTACTGATTTCTGAGGATCTATGCACCCAAATTGCGTGAAAATGTAATCACATGTCGGTTCTAGTATAATATATTTGTCCAATGAATGCCCGTTTATCATCTGCATTTCTTCTTGGTGTAGCAATTTTAATGGCCAGTAGTGTAGACAGAGGCGCCCTGGATATCCTGTACTTCTGTATCTGCTGAGTAAAAGTGTTGTATAGAGTGAAGGTCACTCAGGTAGTCGGAAAGAACGAGAAATTTATTGATCGCAAGCAAATCTCTACAGCAGCAGTGCCCGCCAGATCCTGTGTAATTCAGCATTGAAGACAGTGAAATTCTGACTGAGGACACAGTCAGGGGAATCAGAAGAACGAACGCAGTCGCCTTGCTTAGATCCATCCATGAATACAAATGTACAGTTGTGCTGATCGTTTAGAAAGTAATTAAATGCATTAAAAGCAGATGCAAGAGTTGCAGCCTCTCCTGTACCTGATTAAATCTAAAATCGCTCCCGGCCCCTGCAGTGATCAGGTTAGTAGTCTCTTAAATCCCTGAATTTGGGTTTTTACTTGCCACACAACAAGTGACTGCAACATACGCTTCGCACCGGTCCCAAACTGCATTGTTCCTTGTTCACGATGGGAGAAAAGGCGTTCCACAAGTGGACAAGCTACAGTACGGTATGTCGGTGAAGTGGGAGCATTGAACAACATGCTTGAAGTTCTACACGGAGTCGTCGCCGGAAGGTGTGTGGTGGTTCCCCATCTACAGCACAGAGACTGAGTACGTGGCAGCTCCTATAACGAGCTGTGGCCAGATAGCGTCAATGATTCTTAATGAAGAAGATCTCGCTGATCAATACACTGTGCACTCATACTGCTGCCGCGATCGACGGAAGCCCTTTGAAACTGGAGCAGATGCGGCCTGTCCGCTCACTAGTATCTGTGGCAAAGTCGCTTTAAGACACTGGGCGCTTCCTGCGTCCTTACCTTCAAGCGATTTAGGTGTAGCAACGACGAGAGTTCTTATTCTTCCTCTTCTTTCTTCATGGTCAAGGCCTTTTTTGCAAGTATCAAGCCGTCCATCGCTTGATTTTCCTACGGACTTAGTTCCTAACGGTCTGAAGTTTAAGGCTTGTGTTGGTAGTCTCTAAGCTGGTATTCTTTGTAGATGAATGAAATGGAACACTCGCAGCCGTCTTTTGGATGTTATTTATTATATAGCTACCAGTTCCGGTGATTCAGCACACCAGGCCTTAATCTTCAAGCCTTACCTGACCTTGAGGAGTTGAACGCCAATTGTATACACCATCCCATCAGTGACTAACATCCATGAAATGGGTTTCGTAGGTTACAACAGCGATTTTGTGCCTGCAATCATCAACCAGAAAGTAATTTATGATTTCAGACAGAACATCGCCGTTAAAGTCTACAGAAACCAGTTTATAGACGTTGGCAACTGGTGGAACCGTGTATACGACTGGAGTGTACACCCTCAGCGTTAGTTAAGGCCGGAAGATTAAGGCCTGGGGTGCTGAATCACCGGAACTGGTAGCTATATAATAAATAACATGGAAGGGACGGCTGTGGGTGTTCCAGTTTATTACATAAGTGAACGGTCCAAGACTCTCAAACCTACAATCAGTAGGATGGATATACAAATTCTTTGTAGATGTTCCAGCCAGGTTTCAATATTATACTTGATCTTCTCCTTTATGTCATTTATTCCACGTTCTGTCCTTTCTTTCGTTTCTTAGTCTTGTCTTAGTACCCTGCATCCTCACTTAGAATTTTTGCCACTTGGATTCTAGTTTGTTGGGTTTTAGTAGCTGTTCACGTTTCACTTCCCAGTGGCTATGTGGGGATGGCGATTATTTTATTAAACTTGAGTTTTGTGTCTTTCCTGATTTTATTTCTCGAGGTTTTATTGATTGTTCCGCATATCATTTGATATTCCTGTAGTTTGTCGTCAATGTCGAACTCATTGTGCTAGCTTATAATATTTACCAAGTAACTGGACAAACTTGTTCCATTATTATCTTATACTTTCTATAGGTTTATGTCTCTAAATGGTCGAAGACTTTTCTAAGTCTATATAGGTGTGTGTTTTCCTACTGATCTCCCTTATTTCTCTTTCGTAGATATTGTGTTCAATTCTGCTCACAAAACTATTCCGTGATTCTTCATTTATTTTCCTGACACTTGTTTTTGCATTATTTCTCCTCACGTTGTATTGTTGTTCAGCAGATTCTGGTTTCACCTGTAAATATATGTGGTATATTCGTTTATTTTCCTCAACTGCTGTTCCGATAACTCCAGTCAGTATCGTTAATCAGTTCTTATTTTTTCCCTTATTCTTTTTTCGGTAATTCAGTGGTGGTCTGTTAGGTACATAGGTTTATATTTTATCATTTAGTTTCTAAACTATCATTTGATCCTGACTGGTTAAAGCAAAGGTAAAGTCTTTTTTGGTATAGATATTTAGGCTCTAATCCTGTAATAGGTAGTCCTTAAAATCTTCCCTTCTTGTCTCAACCCTCTTAATTTTTTTCCATCTAACGAGAATTGCTATTTTTGCTGTTACTCGGTAGCGGTCAGCGTAAATGTTACGACCTCTGAAAACACTAACATCCTCAAATTGTTTACATATTTTTCAGTTGGCTAACATTGATCTGTTATTAATCCCTACGACTTGCACACCAAGTGTATTTATCTTCATCCATATTCCTAAAAAAGAATTACTAATTTTCGGTCCATTACTTGATACAAAATGTATAAGAGAATGTTCATTATCATTTATGTGTTGTTCGCCGAAAGTCCCCTCTATTAAAGGCACTGGGTTATTTCATATTATGGCATTTAAGCATCCTCAGGTTAATAGGTGATTCATTTTGATGTACTAATTTACTTCACTTTGTAGGGTTTCATGAAAAGCTTCAGGCTCCTTTTCTCCCATCATCAGGAGCGTACACGGCAACCACTGCTATATTCCTTCCACCTATTCTGAAACTTGATGTTATGATTCAGTCATATCGCTTTCCGATTTCCATTTACTGTCTGTTATTAGAGACACTCCACTACACCTTCATAACTAGCTCTTTTGTCATTTCCAACACCGCCGTAAATCATTAGATATCTGTCCATATTTGCAGTTTCTCTCAGCTTTTCCTTTGTTTCGGTAAGTGTTACAACATTAGCCTTTCTTTGTTCCATTTCTGTAGAAAGCTCTGTTTCTTCTGTGCGAAGGCATCTCACTTTACAAGTCGCAATTTTGAGCTTTCCCACTATTCCAGGTCGTTTACCCTTTTCTTATTTGGGTCGTCTTCTGTTTAATCCATTACGTATAATGACTGGTACAGCCGTCATGGCAGTTACGGTGCAATGGCGGCTACACACTCCACAGAGCTGTAGACGTGACATGCGAATTTTCCTTAGCTCAGTGTCTTCAGAGACAGTTCTGCAGCCGTACTTTTAGATGGCACTAGTAGTAAGTACGGGAAACTGAAGCATGAATTCAACCTTACATACATTTAGTCTATGTTTCGTGAGCTCATTGAGTGATAACGTGCCTGGTTTCTAGGAAGCAGAAGCCGCGGGAATTCGGTGTTTTTTGGAAGAAAGCGATGTTAGTGTTTCAAATGATGGTGCAGACTAGGCAAAGCAAGCAATATGTCATTGGACGATGAAAACAGTAACGGTCTGGTTGATAGGAAAACTATAAATATCCAACAAATTGTAGAGACGCAAGAAATAAGTGTCGGTGCAACAACATAGGACGCTACGGACTATTCAAAAACGATATGATGAAAGTTTTTCGGTCTGGGACAATGTAGCTAATCATCGTACGATTAGTATTGTCAATGTGACATCTGACATATACGCATCGGTTCATTGGAGTCTGGGACAAAATCCTCCAAAACTTGAAGTTGTAAATGAATTTCTAACAAATGGTTTATTAATTAATTCACTAATCTGTTTGTTGAGTCCACTGCAAAAGAAGCGAACACTTGTGCAGCAAAAAGCCAGAAGCTGGTGAAAACAACTCCGACTCAGAAGAAAACTGCTGCCTCGAGAATCTGTAACGTTTACGATCTTGGGCATCGTGGGGAAACCTGTTTTGAATGTAACATAATTGTGTAAAGTTGTATGTAAACTGAAGATGGATAGGGAGAGAAAGGAAAGGAAATGGAGGGGTCACTGCTGTCAGCTGCATCAGGACATAATGCGGAATCAGCGGTGACGAGTGAAAATGTATACTGGAC
The DNA here is from genome assembly GCF_023864275.1 of Schistocerca cancellata. NCBI lineage: Eukaryota > Metazoa > Arthropoda > Insecta > Orthoptera > Acrididae > Schistocerca > Schistocerca cancellata. Next base: position 832,143,788 of record NC_064626.1, on the reverse strand, counting down.
CAGGATTCGGACCAGAGATCTCCTGCGTACTAGGCAATGCGTTAACTATTGCATCATCTTTTTTTTCTTTTTTTCTTTTTTTTTTTAAGGAACCTTCCCGGCACCCAAAGGGTGATATGGAGGCAAAGTGAGGAGGGGTCGCAACCAAATGTCTCGCCACGATGTCTCATTCCCACCCTCGTGGACCCAAGAAGAGCGTAGGGAATGTGGAGTAGAGGTACAATGAACATCGTTTATTTATTTACTTTTCTTTTCATTACTTTTTCATTGATTTATTTATTTTTGCAATTAATACCACCGAGAATATTAGGAAACCGATGGCACGTGAGGAGGAGGAGGGCGCAGCAAGGCGTCAGACTAAGAAGAACATTCCCTTTACCAATTAATATATCGGTTCTAAGTGCGGAAGAGGCGGGGATCAACTCTTCAGAACAGGAACACCCCAGATCAGGGGTGGGTTAAGGAAGACATTGCATAGGAAATTGGAGAAAAAATGTCTGTATTTTGGATTGGGGACAGCTGCACAGTGGCGTTCATTAAGGAACTGCCAAATGCAAGGAAACATTTCTCGCCATCAGCAAACAAGAAGTGTGCTGTGTGTCCACAAATCCACCTCACAGAGTTCGTCTTCGCTTGCGGGAAGTATCCCGCGTCCGGAAAGAAGAGCAGTTGAGTAGGTATCTGATGCGGAGTAGAACGGGCAATTAGGGACAACATCTGTCGCACCAATAACCACCTCTCGCCGATCTGCAGACGAAGCGGTGCTCGTCTGTGTCCAAAACATCACAGTCGACACACAACGGGATGTCTGCGAGATGAATCCTGCGAAGACGTGACCAGCATACTTGCTTCCCATTGACAATAAGGTACCATGCAGGCTGGACGTCAGTGTCAAAATAAGGAGCGCAAACAGATCTCCATACGGCACGCCAGTCGACGTGAAGAAGACTCCCTTCCACCAAATTCGGTGACGTGTGCTGCTGAAGGAAACCATACATAGTCTTCGCGGTTGTCAATTGCACCGGCAGTATCACAGTGAGGACGTAGCTCAGTTCAAGGAAAAACTGGCTGAAGTAAAAGGATGGCGGCGGTACTTCCGAAGTGGGATAGGTGCTGAGAGAGAGTGTGGTGCAAGGGCCTCCAGCAATAGGATGATAACGCACGTAGGACTACGGCGCCACAACGTCATGTGTGGGCCAATGAATAGGGCTACAGCTCTGTCAGGCACATGATACAGACCTAAACCGCCCCTGCACGGCACGAGAGTGAGGGTTTGGTACCTTATCTTGAATGCCAAGCCGTGGCAAACAAATGAACCCAATGCAGCTAGCATGCGGCGGGCCATGGAAGGCGGAATAGGAAGTGTCTGTGTCACGTGAGGAATACATTTCCGTATCGTGTAAGTTGCATAAGATGGAGTGATCATAAACGGTGATCTAATGGCCAGCTCGTAGTTGGAAAGTAGACGTCGGCAGTAGAGGGCAATGTGGTGACGTTGTACAGAGTACAGCGTAACATAATGTGTATAGAGGACAGATCACTTGCGAAATCGAATGCTAAGCATCGTAGAGTATGAGCTACACGCAAAGGAGCAGCACTGTCCGCAGGAAATCCCGCACCTATAGCCATGGTGCTCGATTTTCAGACATTAAGTCAGCTACCGGAAGCTTCGCCGTAGGTGGTGACCCATGCCAGTGACTCCCTAACTTCAGCACCACTACGAAGAACGATGACAAGATCGTCGGCACATGCAGTGCAGCTGAATACATGGCTACCGTGAGACACCCCAGAGAGGCGTTGACGGAAGACGCACTGCAAGTGTTCCATGACGAACACAAACAACAGTGCAGAGAGCGGGCAGCCTTGACGCTCTGATCGACGGATCGAGATAGGAGAAATAAGACGGCCATTATAGAATACACAAGACATAGCTCCACGAAAGAGACGCATTACGACGTCGACGTTAGTATCAGGGAAGCCCTTATTACGGAGCACCCCTTCCAGGAAATCGTGATCAACTCGATCGAACGTCTGGTCAAGAGCTGCCAAAAGTCGAGGCATAGGCTGAGCGTGAGCAAGAGCGATTATGTCCCGACACCGGCAGAGGGCACTGTGGATGTTATTGGTACTTCCGAAAGAAGTTTGATCGGAGGAAACCACGTGCCGAGTTGTCCGTTTGTAAGTAGCGCTCTGTATGAAAATCACTGACTGTGCTGTGTGCAGTCTGTGGCTGGTTGGCATTGTTGAAACTTTCTCTACTGTAGTGTAGGGCAGTTGGATGTGAACAGCGCGCAGCATTGCGCAGTTGGAGGTAAGCCGCCAGCAGTGGTGGATGTGGGGAGAGAGATGGCAGAATTTTAAGAGCGGACGATCTGGACGTGTGTCCGCCAGAAAGAGTAAATTTGTAGTACTGGATATCATGAACTTATATATATATATATATACTGACTTATGAACACTATTAAGGTAAATACATTGTTTGTTCTCTATCAAAATCTTTCATTTGCTTAGTATACCTATCAGTAGTTAGTGACTTCAGTAGTTAGCATCTTTTGTTTAGCTGGCAGTATTGGCGCTCGCTGTATTGCAGTAGTTTGAGTAACGGAGATTTTTGTGAGGTAAGTGATGCATGAAAGGTATAGGTTATTGTTAGTTAGGGCCATTCTTTTGTAGGGATTATTGAAAATCAGTCTGCGTTCCGCTAAAAATATTGTGTGTCAGCTTAGCGACGATTCAAATAAGTAAAGAGAGAAATCTCTGAGTACGTCCAGTTTTGCTCAGCTGTTTGAAAATCAAATAACGCAAAGGGTTTACCAGCACAGTAATTCACTAATTTTTCTAACGGGACGTTTCATATGTCGCGACGTTTTTTGATAATGTAGGCATTTTTATTTTCTTTCTTGATGAGTTCTTGTATTTTCTCATAATATTCTTCCACTTCCTCATCTCTGTGCTGGCTGGTTGGCATATATACCTCTATTAATACCAAATCTTTTGAACTACCCTTTAGTCATCATCATCAGTCTTCCATCAATATATGCTTACCTGATGTTTAATAATAGGTTGATTAATTCTACAGATGATGTGCTGTAATGAATTATTGTGTCTCTTGTTACTTAAGGCAGACGTTAGTCTGTTGTAGATTACCCACTAGTTCTTGGATTTTTCGTGCCTATTCGTGACCGTTGTTGCTCCCGTTTTGGGGTCCATGCTGAGCGCGTATTGGAAACAGCCGAGTGGGTGGGCGTCCGCTTCTGGGCGTAGTTGTTGAATCTCTCGAGATTGCTTGGTCACATGAAATTTTATGTTTTATATCCTACATTGTAGGGTGCCTGCCATTTAAGTAACGTGGTTGTGTGCCAAGGTATCTGATTTGTTGTTGCCTGCACTACTTTGGTAATACCAATCATTGCAGTAACGAAAGACATTTCCTCGTAAAATTTTAGTAAATTGTTCTTGATGTTGATCACAGTTCTGAGTAAATAATATTTAACACATTTCACTAAGTGTGTAATAGGCCATAAGTACCGTGGTTTATGAATGTTTAAGTTTTGAAGTAACTTGCTCTCACCTAAATGGTAACTTAAAATGTGTTGATGGTTTTGTTTGTTATTTATCTTCTTTAAATGTGCCAAATAAATGCTCAGTGGAACTGTCGATGGTGATTGCCTGATGTGTCACTTGATCCAGTCCAACCAGCCCACAGCCTATTGTGCTGAGCTTGTGTCTTTGTGTAAAAATTGAATTCCATGCTGTGCTGACACATCAATCTGTAAAAACTCTTTTGCCACTAATGATATACAGGGTGTGTCTGAAATAAATGTAAGAAATGAGAAGGGCTGTAGAGTGGGTCGTAACAAGCATATTTCACATAGCGACCCATGTCTGCATCCCTTAGCGTACGGCTCTAGGCGTCGTTGAACATCGCCTAGCGCCGCCAAGATAGGAGACGTAAACATACCATCCGAACCCTAATGGTAGCAGGTCTGTAGGACATTGATTTCAATGTATTTATGAGACCAAGATAAAAGAGACTTTGGGTTGAAGTTTTATGACATTTGTTTGCAAACGCTGAAGTCGACATACATCTACATCTACATCTATACTCCGCGAGCCACTTTACGGTGTGTGGCGGAGGGTACTTATTGTACCACTATCTGATCCCCCCTTCCCTGTTCCATTCACGAATTGTGCGTGGGAAGAACGACTGCTTGTAAGTCTCCGTATTTGCTCTAATTTCTCGGATCTTTTCGTTGTGATCATTACGCGAGATATATGTGGGCGGTAGTAATATGTTGCCCATCTCTTCCCGGAATGTGCTCTCTCGTAATTTCGATAATAAACCTCTCCGTATTGCGTAACGCCTTTCTTGAAGTGTCCGCCACTGGAGCTTGTTCAGCATCTCCGTAACGCTCTCACGCTGACTAAATGTCCCCATGACGAATCGCGCTGCTTTTCGCTGGATCATGTCTATCTCCTCTATTAATCCAACCTGGTAAGGGTCCCATACTGATGAGCAATACTCAAGAACCGGACGAACAAGCGTTTTGTAAGCTACTTCTTTCGTCGATGAGTCACATTTTCTTAGAATTCTTCCTATGAATCTCAACCTGGCGCCTGCTTTTCCCACTATTTGTTTTATGTGATCATTCCACTTCAGATCGCTCCGGACAGTAACTCCTAAGTATTTTACGGTCGTTACCGCTTCCAATGATTTACCACCTATGGCATAATCGTACTGGAATGGATTTCTGCCCCTATGTATGCGCATTATATTACATTTATCTACGTTTAGGGAAAGCTGCCAGCTGTCGCACCATGCATTAATCCTCTGTAGGTCTTCCTGGAGTACGTACGAGTCTTCTGATGTTGCTACTTTCTTGTAGACAACCGTGTCATCTGCAAATAGCCTCACGGAGCTACCGATGTTGTCAACTAAGTCATTTATGTATATTGTAAACAATAAAGGTCCTATCACGCTTCCTTGCGGTACTCCCGAAATTACCTCTACATCTGCAGATTTTGAACCGTTAAGAATGACATGTTGTGTTCTTTCTTCTAGGAAATCCTGAATCCAATCACAAACCTGGTCCGATATTCCGTAAGCTCGTATTTTTTTCACTAAACGTAAGTGCGGAACCGTATCAAATGCCTTCCTGAAGTCCAGGAATACGGCATCAATCTGCTCGCCAGTGTCTACGGCACTGTGAATTTCTTGGGCAAATAGGGCGAGCTGAGTTTCACATGATCTCTGTTTGCGGAATCCATGTTGGTTATGATGAAGGAGATTTGTATTATCTAAGAACGTCATAATACGAGAACACAAAACATGTTCCATTATTCTACAACAGATTGACGTAAGCCTATAATTATTCGCATCTGATTTATGACCCTTCTTGAAAATGGGAACGACCTGCGCTTTCTTCCAGTCGCTAGGTACTTTACGTTCTTCCAGCGATCTACGATAAATTGCTGATAGAAAGGGGGCAAGTTCTTTAGCATAATCACTGTAGAATCTTAAGGGTATCTCGTCTGGTCCGGATGCTTTTCCGCTACTAAGTGATAGCAGTTGTTTTTCAATTCCGATATCGTTTATTTCAATATTTACCATTTTGGCGTCCGTGCGACGGCTGAAGTCAGGGACCGTGTTACGATTTTCCGCAGTGAAACAGTTTCGGAACACTGAATTCAGTATTTCTGCCTTTCTTCGGTCGTCCTCTGTTTCGGTGCCATCGTGGTCAACGAGTGACTGAATAGGGGATTTAGATCCGCTTACCGATTTTACATATGACCAAAACTTTTTAGGGTTCTTGTTTAGATTGTTTGCCAATGTTTTATGTTCGAATTCGTTGAATGCTTCTCTCATTGCTCTCTTTACGCTCTTTTTCGCTTCGTTCAGCTTTTCCTTATCAGCTATGATTCGACTACTCTTAAACCTATGATGAAGCTTTCTTTGTTTCCGTAGTACCTTTCGTACATGATTGTTATACCACGGTGGATCTTTCCCCTCGCTTTGGACCTTAGTCGGTACGAACTTATCTAAGGCGTACTGGACGATGTTTCTGAATTTTTTCCATTTTTGTTCCACATCCTCTTCCTCAGAAATGAACGTTTGATGGTGGTCACTCAGATATTCTGCGATTTGTGCCCTATCACTCTTGTTAAGCAAATATATTTTCCTTCCTTTCTTGGCATTTCTTATTACACTTGTAGTCATTGATGCAACCATTGACTTATGATCACTGATACCCTCTTCTACATTCACGGAGTCGAAAAGTTCCGGTCTATTTGTTGCTATGAGGTCTAAACCGTTAGCTTCACGAGTTGGTTCTCTAACTATCTGCTCGAAGTAATTCTCGGACATGGCAGTCAGGATAATGTCACAAGAGTCTCTGTCCCTGGCTCCAGTTCTGATTGCGTGACTATCCCATTCTATACCTGGTAGATTGAAGTCTCCCCCTATTACAATAGTATGATCACGAAACTTCTTCACGACGTTCTGCAGGTTCTCTCTGAGGCGCTCAACTACTACGGTTGCTGATGCAGGTGGTCTATAGAAGCATCCGACTATCATATCTGACCCACCTTTGATACTTAGCTTAACCCAGATTATTTCACATTCGCATTCGCTAATAACTTCACTGGATATTATTGAATTCTTTACTGCTATAAATACTCCTCCACCATTGGCGTTTATCCTATCCTTGCGGTATATATTCCATTCTGTGTCTAGGATTTCGTTACTGTTCACTTCCGGTTTTAACCAACTTTCCGTTCCTAATACTATATGCGCACTATTTCCTTCAATAAGAGATACTAATTCAGGAACCTTGCCCTGGATACTCCTGCAGTTTACCAATATTACGTTAACTTTTCCTGTTTTTGGTCTCTGAAGACGGACGTTCTTTATCAACGATGATAATGTCCTCTCTGGTAAGCCGTCAGGTATTTTATCGTTTCGCCAAAGGGGGGTCCCTCTAACCTAAAACAACCCCGTGTGCACGCTACACGTACTCTGCTACCCTAGTAGCTGCTTCCGGTGTGTAGTGCACGCCTGACCTGTCTAGGGGGGCCCTACAGTTCTCCACCCAATAACGGAGGTCGATGAATTTGCAACCATTATAGTCGCAGAGTCGTCTGAGCCTCTGGTTTAGACCCTCCACACGGCTCCAAACCAGAGGACCGCGATCGACTCTGGGCACTATGCTGCAGATATTAAGCTCAGCTTGCACTCCGCGTGCGATGCTGGTTGTCTTCACCAAATCAGCCAGCCGCCGGAAGGAACCAAGGATGGCCTCAGAACCCAAGCGGCAGGCGGATATTCCATATGGGACAACACTACGGGTTTCTCGACTCTCACTGGGATGTGAACGCATTGTTTTTGGCTGTGCAAATGCCTGTTTGATAGGTGTTGCACAGAGTGCAGCGCCCGTGCACACTGCGAAGTCTCCTCCGTCCAGCATCTGTAAGTCAGCAAACGGGGACACTCTTGTGTTTTTTGCTGTGTGGAGCGGGCGAAAAATGGAGCGCTGTTCTTTAGAGGAAAGGGCAGACATGCATTGTGCTAAGGGGGTGGCAGATGGAAATGCTCAAGTTTGAAGGTTCGCGGATTTGTGATTCGTTGAGTGCCAGATCCACTCAAAATGGCTCTGAGCACTATGGGACTTAACATCTGAGGTCATCAGTCCCCTAGAACTTAGAACTACTTAAACCTAACTAACCTAAGGACATCACACACATCCATGCCCGAGGCAGGATTCGAACCTGCGACCGTAGCAGTCGCGCGGTTCCGGATTGAAGCGCCTAGAACCGCTCGGCCACCGCGGCCGGCAAATCCACTCATATTTACTGCCATCGTGAGGTCCCTGCGAGAGACATGTTCATTTGAAGTACGTTTTCCACTGGCGTGCTCTCGTAATGGTACACGCGGATTTAGGATCTACTTCGAAACCGCACTGCTGGGAAAGACACCGTCAACAAGATCGCGGCATATTTCAGGGGAAATGGGTGGTAATTATTCCACAGTTTGGCGTTTGATGCATTAAGACGATTTGCATCCATATCGTCTCCAGAATGTTCCCGCTCTTAACCCAGACGATTTTCTGCACCGATTTGAATTCTACCAGTGATTTTTGCAAAGGTGTGCCATCCAACCGGTCTTTCCGAACCCTGTACCTTTTACGCATGAGGCATCCTTTATAAAAGGGGGTATGTTCAACAACCACAATCATCACTTGTGGGCCTGGGAAAATATGCACGTAGCCTTTTTTCGTGATCACAAGGATCGCTTTGTTGTCAGCATTTGGAAGGGCTTGGCAGGTGATAATCTGGTTGGACCATGCATGTTTCCGCGGTGACTGAACACAAATATATATTTAACATTTTTACGAGAAATTCTGCCAGAGTTGTTGGATCATGTTCCACTCAACGTGCTATAGCAACCACGGTGCGGACACGTTAGTGTACCTGCGCGTTTGGCACATGCAGTTCCAACACCTTTGGTTGAAACCTGTGGCGAGAACTGGATAGGGTGCGATGGGCCAGTGGCGTGGCCTACACGTTCGCTTTACTTGATACCCGTTGACTTTTTCTTCTGAGGCCACCATTAAATTTGTTGTCTACCAAGCGCCCATTGAGACTGATGAAGAGCTGATAGCACGCATTATGGCAGCTGCCGTTGCTATTTCCACTTTGCCAGCAGTGTTTGAAAAAATGCGGCAGTCACTCCCGTGTCGTTGCAATGTGTGCATTGAAGTGGTAGGGTGTAATTTCGAGCACTTTTTGTAACTGTATTGAAATAAAGGTTATAAAATTCACCCCGACATCTCATTTACCTTGCTGCCACAAATACGCTGAAAGAAAACATTGTCCTGTAATCTGCTTCTGTGACGACTAGCATAGCATGTTGTGAGCCTCCCCTCTCAGCAGTGCCTAACTACTCCTAGCGCCTATGCTAAGGGATACAGACGTGAGTCGCTATATGAGTTATGCTTGTTGTGAGCCACTCTACGATCCCTTTCATCGTCTACGTTCATTACGTATACACCCCTTACATCGTCGTCGTCGTCGGCTGATACTCGTATCCGAGTTTTCATTTCTCTCCTGAGATTTCCTTTGTCACGGTTCAGGCTTGGAAGTGTCGTTGATGGCTTAGCAATCCTAGCGTGGAACAGGCGGCCACAGACATTACAGCTGATGGAAGGTGGAGCACATGGCTGAACCTAGAGGAGTTTACGTCTCCGGCGTTTGTCATTCTCCATTCTTCGACGTTCCTGCTCAAAGTTTTGAAGAGCATTTGAGGTAACTGAGCGCCAGCGACTTCGATCTTCTGCTATTGTGGACGAGTTATTCGGATCGATGTTCAAGTTTTACAGATTTTTCTTGTACTGATCCTTATAACGTTTGAGAGGGGCACCTCGTGGCCTTTTACCTGTGCTCACTTCGCTGTACAGCATTTGGCGTGGAAGTCTGTCATTTTTCATCCGCTGGACATGTCCGACCCATCTGAGTTGACGCCCAATGATAAGAGCTTCCATGCTATACGTTTTTGGTTACTCAAGAACAGCCGTGTTGGATATGAAGTCATCCCATTTCAGGCTCATGGTATATCTTAGCTTCTGTTGGTTGAAGCGTTCTAGTTTCTTCAGATCACAGCAATATAACGTCCAGATTTCGCAACCATATAGCAGGGTGGAAATGACTACAGCTTTGTACACCATCAGTTTGGTGTACAGTGTTTGGTCTTTATTCAGGAAAACACGCTTTGTAAGACGTCCAAATGCTACATGAGCAGCACGTAATCTATTCTCCACATCTTTTCCAGATGAGCAGTTAGATGACAGTATGCTTCCTAGGTAGAGGAAATGGTCCACGTGTTCCAAGGGTGTATCATAAATGGATATGCTGAAATCAGGAACGGAGGAGCCAGGAGTTGGCTGCGCCATCACGTTTGCCTTTGGAATATTGCTGGAGAGACCAAATCGTTCGTACGCCCTGCTGAAGGAATCAATTAACAGCTGCAACTCTGCAGGTGACTGAGCTGGAGAAGCATTGTCATCAGCATACTGCAGCTCTGTCACACGAGTGGTACTGCTGAACCTTTTTGAATGGAGTCTGGACTGGTTGAATAATCCTCCATCGAACCTGTACTTCTATTCCTGCGTTGTTTACGGATGTCTCGTAAAGCATAGCTGCCAGATACAATGCAAATAATGTTGGTGCAAGAACGCATTCTTGCTTAAACCCACTTGTTATTGGGAATTCACCAGTTGTTTCATTCTGGCAGAGGACCTGTCCAGTCATATCATCGTGGAGAGCTTCAATCACGTCAACGAATTGTTAAGGGCAGCCGAAGCATTTTAAGACCATCCACATGGCTTCTCTGGGAACTGTATCGAAGGCCTTTTCTAGATCGTAGAAAACAAGTAGTAAAGGCATTTTCTGTTCTCTGCACTTCTCATGTACTTGTCGTGCACAGAAAATCATGTCAATTGTCCCTCTGGAAGGTCGAAACCCGCATTGAGACTCAGGTAGTATCTCTGAAAGTGTCTGGAGGCGATTTAAAAGGATTCTTGCAAAAATTCTGCCAGTGACAGAGTAGAGATATCCCCCGGTATTTACCACAGACGCTTCTGTCGCTCTTCTTGAAGATGGTGACAATTGTGGAGTTCTTCAAGTCAGCTGGTACCTTGCGGGTTTCTCACATTAATAGAATGAGTGAGAAGAGTCTAGTTTTTAGAGGCAAGCCGCCACCCTCGATAAGCTCCATCGGGATGCTGTCAGGTACAGGAGCCTTCCCAGGTTTCACACTCTTGAGTGCCTTGCAAAATTCTTGAAAAGTTGGAGGATCAGCCATCCAGGGTTGTGGAGGGTGCTGTGGGACATTTTTGAGAAAATCTCCAGCGGCAGTAGAAGGGCGATTTAACAGTGAGCTGAAGTGCTCTTTCCAACGATTTAAGATGTCCTGACTTTCAGTAAGAATGATGGAGTTGTCAGCAGCTTTCAGTGTTCCTGATGAGGAGCGGATAGGTCCATACAGCTCTTTAATACCAGCGTAGAAGCCACGTAGGCTGGTTGCATCGGAAAGATTTTGGAGTTCTGTGGCTTTCTGTTGCCACCATTTGTTCTTGATTGCTCGTATTTCACTTTGACAGTTCTGCTTGAGTTCTTGGAAGTATGCTTTCTTTTCTGCGCAGGACGGATCTTGAGCAAGGGGTAGGTAAGCATCCCGCTTTGCATTGAAGGCTTGTATTTCTCCATGGTTGCCATCAAACCAGTCACTTCTTTTTCGTCTACTAAAACCAAGAACATTCTCAGCAGTTTATTTGATGATGTTCTTTAATGTGGTCCATTCTTGTTCGACATCATCTATGGTTGCTGGAGCTTTGTTAAATTGTTCAGGCAGTATGTCTTGGGAGTGTGAGCGAACGTTTTTGTTATTCAGATTGCTTATGCTGAATTTTCTGCGTGGTGGGTTTGAAAAGTGGGATCGTGGCTTGCGATACTTTGGTACTGTCAAATGGCTGACTAAAACTCTATGGTCAGTCCAGCACTCATCGATGTTTAGTGCTGCTTTTGTGCCGGCCGAAGTGGCCGTGCGGTTAAAGGCGCTGCAGTCTGGAACCGCAAGACCCCTACGGTCGCAGGTTCGAATCCTGCCTCGGGCATGGCTGTTTGTGATGTCCTTAGGTTAGTTAAGTTTAACTAGTTCTAAGTTCTAGGGGACTAATGACCTCAGCAGTTGAGTCCCATAGTGCTCAGAGCCATTTGAACCATTTTTGCTGCTTTTGTGATGAGAATGTCTTTCTTGTCACGCTGTCGAGTAATAACGTAGTCTATAAGATGCCAATGGTGCGTGGGTGCATCCATGCGGACTTACAGCGGTTAGGCAAGCGGAATTGGCTATTCGAGATGAGAAGCTCATGCTCAGCACATAGATCAAGAAGTAACAACCCACTGGCATTGCAGTTTCCGACCCCTTGTTCACCCATGACGTCTCTCCAAATACGGTTGTCCCTTCCCACTCTGGCATTGAAATCACCAAGTAAAATTAATTTATCTTTAATGGGTATCTTAGAGAGAGTACTGTTCAGTTGGTGGTAGAAATGATTCTTTGTGTCTTCATCACTGTCTAAAGTAGGAGCATATGCGGAGACGAAGGTGATGAAACTGTCTGAACCAATGGGTACTCTAAGAGTCATCAGTCTTTCATTAATTGAGACAGGTGTAAGTCGAAGATCTTTTAACTATTTTCGTTTTTACGGCAATTTTCTGCATCGTGGATGCGTGGATCTCCTGCATCCTGTCCCTACCAGAAGATGGTGTACCCTGAACGTACCTCACTAATGCGTCCCTCACCTGAGAGTCTTGTCTCACTCAAGGCAGCTATGTCTATATCTAGCCTGGCTAGTTCTTGGGTGATAAGAGCGGTTCTTCTCTCTGGCCTGTAATTGTTCACGTCCAGGAGGGTCCTGACTTCCATGTCCCTATTGTCATAATCATTTCATTCTTCTTTTGTTTACGTCCGCAGTATAAGGAGTGACCTACTGGGTGCGGATTCCCAACCCGGTTCAAGTGTGACTTCCGATGTTTAGCCCAAATTTTCTAGGGCCTTCCCCATTCAGGGTGGGCAGCGGTCATCCTAAATAGGCCTGCCCAGTCGCAGATGCAGGACCGGATTCCCGAGTAGTTCAAATGGTTCAAATGGCTCTGAGTACTATGGGTGTTAACAGCTGTGGTCATCAGTCCCTAGAACTTAGAACTACTTAAACATAACTAACCTAAGGAATCACACACATCCATGCCCGAGGCAGGATTCGAACCTGCGACCGGACTGAGCGCCTAGAACCGCTAGACCAACGCGGCCGGCTCCCGAGTAGTCACACGGGGTCTTAGGAAGGCGACCATCACACACCTGCCGCCAATGTGCAGGTCCAAATTAGTAGCTTCCAGCCTCACTCGGAGCCTGCTACCATCGTCCTTATCACATCGCCATTGGTCTTTAGAGAAAATGATAGGAGAAATTGCCATTTGTGTGAATTTGTTTAAGGTGGATTACAGTTTGCGAGGAAGTGACCCACACACTATGATTCTGGAACAATACATCACGGCACATACGTATGTGACACGTGACTTGAGGTACACCTTACATAATGTCAATGATAAAGTAACAAATGTTAATTATAATTCAAAGTTTGTATACATGAAATGTAGAAACCAACTTCTGTACGAAAGCTAAATTTATTTTTCTAAGGATACAAATGTTTTGTGAGGGACGTGGGACTTTTTCTTCTAATGTTTCACTTCTGTGTTAGTATTAGATGTACTAAGAGCTATGTTATCAACATCCCTTTGTCATATATTTTTATGTTATAATAATAATTTTCATTGTGTATATCGCTGTCTTCAATACAGCAGCAAACCTTTTAAGATCATCATACTCAATTTGTATAATGTTTCAGGCAGATGTATCAGAAAACTGTGTTCACATTGTTTCAAGACAAAAAAGCTGATTTCTTATCGCGCCGTGTCGTTTAAATATTTTATTCTTCACAGGACGAACCTGTAGATCTGTTTCTTTACAAAGTCCAATTGAATGCCTGTTACCGCTTTTCACGTGGAACTCTGTGATGATGCTCAGTAACAACCAAGATCTGATACGTTGAAGGAATATAGCTACAGTGGATTAAAGGATTAAAATTGAATATGTTTCAGTATTCTAAAAGAAATAATTATATACCTATGTATAAAATTTCGATCCCGTCGTGCCACCACATTTGTAATATGTCTTTCCTGAGGTAAATTCATACATGTTCACAGCATTTTTTTATTAATTTAAATAATTTTAAAACTTGTATCTGTCACTAAGGAAAGATATGTTACAACTGGTAATGCGTAATTGTATCTTCTTGTGAAAACACAGAAATTTGTGTTTGTACTTGTATTACAAAATATCTTTGTTGGATGTAAAACTACAACGCAATGTCTAACAAGGAACAGTATGTATATAAACAACTCCAAAGAGAAGGAAGAAATCAAATAAGGAATATTCATTTTCATTTAATAGGAAAACAGAAATTACGTTCTAGTACGACATCAGTCTCGTCATCACAACAACGTTCTTGTTTGATCTCTTCTTATCTAATCTCATGATTCCTGAGGTTGTTTTGTGGACGTACCATACTTCACTGCCTTTTTTTATTTGCAGTTTTAATTACAATAATTTTCGGCTGCTAGGGGACCGTGACATTGACACTCCTGCTACTGCATTCCATTTAATTAAAATGTCAACGTGAGTTGGTCTCCGCTTGTAATGTAGCGTGCCCCGTGTCAGAAGTTCGGGAAAATTTTCAGTGTTGCTAACTGCGTTACTTACACATATGCCACGGCAAGTGGAGTGGTTGGTATCATTTTTCAAAATTATTCACTGTTTTGCGAGAACGATTGGCTAGGTAGGAAATATCGATCACGCAGAAGAAATAAAAAGTCTATGAAACGTCGAAAACAGTAATACGGCAGAGCCGACCGTCAAGACTACGGATGCAGCCACGATTGAGACAGATACCACTGTAGATCGGCTTCCTACCGAAACAGCTCCACAAACATCTGCAATAGCGGACCCGTTTCTGATTTTGTATCACAAATTGGAGACTATGATGAGTAACAATTTCGATCGGTTAGCGAAAATTTTCAATGCACAGACGAAAGAAAGTTTTAACGAATTTGTAAAGGAACAGTCAGAACAAATTACAACAGTATTAGCTCAAGTGCCTAAGAGACCACCGTATCAAATTGGAACAAACGCCAAAATGGAAAATATTGAAATAAACGATATCGGAATTGAAAAACAACTGCTATCACTTAGTAGCGGAAAAGCATCCGGACCAGACGAGATACCCTTAAGATTCTACAGTGATTATGCTAAAGAACTTGCCCCCTTTCTACCAGCAATTTATCGTAGATCGCTGGAAGAACGTAAAGTACCTAGCGACTGGAAGAAAGCGCAGGTCGTTCCCATTTTCAAGAAGGGTCATGAATCAGATGCGAATAATTATAGGCCTATTTCGTTTACGTCAATCTGTTGTAGAATAATGGAACATGTTTTGTGTTCTCGTATTATGACGTTCTTAGATAATACAAATCTCCTTCATCATAACCAACATGGATTCCGCAAACAGAGATCATGTGAAACTCAGCTCGCCCTAATTGCCCAAGAAATTCACAGTGCCGTAGACACTGGCGAGCAGATTGATGCCGTATTCCTGGACTTCAGGAAGGCATTTGATACGGTTCCGCACTTACGTTTAGTGAAAAAAATACGAGCTTACGGAATATCGGACCAGGTTTGTGATTGGATTCAGGATTTCCTAGAAGAAAGAACACAACATGTCATTCTTAACGGTTCAAAATCTGCAGATGTAGAGGTAATTTCGGGAGTACCGCAAGGAAGCGTGATAGGACCTTTATTGTTTACAATATACATAAATGACTTAGTTGACAACATCGGTAGCTCCGTGAGGCTATTTGCAGATGACACGGTTGTCTACAAGAAAGTAGCAACATCAGAAGACTCGTACGTACTCCAGGAAGACCTGCAGAGGATTAATGCATGGTGCGACAGCTGGCAGCTTTCCCTAAACGTAGATAAATGTAATATAATGCGCATACATAGGGGCAGAAATCCATTCCAGTACGATTATGCCATAGGTGGTAAATCATTGGAAGCGGTAACGACCGTAAAATACTTAGGAGTTACTATCCGGAGTGATCTGAAGTGGAATGATCACATAAAACAAATAGTGGGAAAAGCAGGCGCCAGGTTGAGATTCATAGGAAGAATTCTAAGAAAATGTGACTCATCGACGAAAGAAGTAGCTTACATAACGCTTGTTCGTCCGATTCTTGAGTATTGCTCATCAGTATGGGACCCTTACCAGGTTGGATTAATAGAAGAGATAGACATGATCCAGCGAAAAGCAGCGCGATTCGTCATGAGGACATTTAGTCAGCGCGAGAGCGTTACGGAGATGCTGAACAAGCTCCAGTGGCGGACACTTCAAGAAAGGCGTTACGAAATACGGAGAGGTTTATTATCGAAATTACGAGAGAGCACATTCCGGGAAGAGATGGGCAACATATTACTACCGCCCACATATATCTCGCGTAATGATCACAACGAAAAGATCCGAGAAATTAGAGCAAATACGGAGACTTACAAGCAGTCGTTCTTCCCACGCACAATTCGTGAATGGAACAGGGAAGGGAAGATCAGATAGTGGTACAATAAGTACCCTCCGCCACACACCGTAAGGTGGCTCGCGGAGTATAGATGTAGATGTAGAATGCTCGCCGACACGGAAGTTCTGGCTGTAGAGAAGCAATATCACACGCGCTTGTTCAGAGAAGCTGTAGAAATACAAAAACACGCGAACAGTTTCAACAAGAAAGAGGAAAGCCTTAAGGTAAACGGATCCTGGCTTCGCGTACTGCAGCGAACGACCGTCACAGGTAGCAAGAGGAGAACCGCACTGGAAATGCCCGCGGAGAAGCCCTCGTACGTTGGCGCGCCAGGTACATATAGTCTGCGGCCGCGAGCTCGGCTCCAGTTCACCACCGGCAATGGAGGGTGAAGCTTTGACAATGCCAGCCACTCGTGCTGGCGAAACGTCAGTAAAATCATTAGATGAACGTCGGCCGAAGCACCCGAGATAGAAGCCAATAGGCAGTTTGTCAATGCTTGATATGATCTTGAAAGAACAATGCCATTAGATCACAGCGAATTTCATGTAAATACATTCCATAATCACCTCAGTAAAGGATGCATATCAAGACGTATTAGATTTCTTATAGTTATCTAATAAAGTGGGCTTACTAAGAACGGCACATACCACAATGGAAACACCAGGATAATAGCTCACAACTCAGTTTCAGAATTTAGTTGTGGAGCAAGAGGGTAAGATCAAAGGAATGCCAGGAATTTGCGAATGAAATTTCGTCCTGGGTAAGGAAGAGACACAAGTTAAAGAATCGCTCAAGACTGAATTACGTGCCGCTTCTTAAAGTGTGATCGAAGTAGTGGTGCTCGGATACAGTGCCTCTAATGAGTTATCGAAAAATGAATTGATACAGTAAAGATGGAGTTAAAGCACGAAATATCAGAGTGGTGCGAACAAGTAAATGGTCATGT
Organism: Schistocerca cancellata; assembly: GCF_023864275.1. Taxonomy (NCBI): domain Eukaryota; kingdom Metazoa; phylum Arthropoda; class Insecta; order Orthoptera; family Acrididae; genus Schistocerca; species Schistocerca cancellata. The sequence goes on along the minus strand of NC_064626.1, from coordinate 832,126,603 downwards.
CAACGACCTATGGAAAGAGATAGTCTCGGTGAAACGTACCGTCCCCGATTCATCACTGGTAAGCATATGTACAGGTGACACATTCATAAATGTACATGACTGATAGTGCAAAGAGGAGACTACTCACTTCAGTTCCTATACAGGTAGTTCATTCGGTCAAGTGGGGGCACGGGCCAACGTTACCCGCTACGCTCTTAGAATAGACCCTTCTACATCACAAGAAATTTCAGGTGTTGCCCCAGAGAAAAAGTCACAACATCCTGTTGTATTCATAAGAGGTTTTAGGGACGTGTTACCCTAAATATGGAATGATCGACTGAGGATCAGATTAATAAGAGTTTTCATACAAGGAAGTACCATCGTATGGGCTACGGGAACAGCCGAAGAATGCTAAACTCACGAAGAATTTCAAAGAGCGTTAATAAATAATTATTGATCACTATCCATAAACGAACAACTTTGGAAAGAAGAAGCCTCATGACACAGAGAGCAGTACTTCGTACGTTATTTAAACAAAATAAGACACTGGGCCGAAACGACGTCTCACAAGGACGTTATTAAACAGTTAAACTGAAGTTGCCGGTGCACATAAAAGAAAAACTTACCCATGCGCAAGAAGCCAATATAGAGCAATTTGTGCCCTCTCTCGGTTTTCTGGATTTAATACACGAAGAAACGAAAAGCATGTCTGGCGACGGCGCTGGGCAACAGGCGGCAGCCAGGACAATCACAGTAGGAAGGCTGGAGGGCACGGCAGCGGCGCGCAGACATAGTGGACCTGCGAATGTAAACAGACAACAACATCAGAATAGCGCTCAGCATTTCAGTAGAAAGAGGAGAAACGATCACCGTTTCAAGATAAAACAATCTGCACGGGTATAGTAACCACAACTGGCAAAATAAACTCAGCAGTTGGCAGAGTCATCACACGCCAAGCAACACAGGACCGCCCTACGTGAATAATAGAAACGTAGGGGATGGGAAGAGATCTAATTCAAGTAAAAACACAAGCTGCTCGCAACAACGAAAACAAGACTGGTCATCACTACAAACCAGGGCGTGAGAATAGTGAAGATTTGCAGGTGATTGAAGATCACGCTCCACTAACTTAGAGTCTCAAGGAAGTAGACAGGATTTCCTGTCAGAAAGGTCACACTTCGTAGTAATAAACGGAAAGTCATCGAGTAAAACAGAAGTAATATCTGGCGTTTCCCACGGAAGCGTTATAGGCCCTCTATTGTTCCTGATCTATATTAACGACATAAGAGACAATCTGAGTAACTGTCGTAGATTGTTTGCAGATGATGCTGTCATTTAACCGTCTTGTAAAGCCATCAGATGATCAATACGACTTGCAAAATGATTTAGATAAGGTATCTGTATGGTGCAAAAAGTTGCAATTGACCCTGAATAAAGAAAAGTGCAGAGTTATTCACATGAGTACTAAAAGAAATCAGCTAAATTTCGATTATTACTTTATCAAGTGTAGAGTGCAATCAAGGTGCCTCAGCCTGCTGCAAGTACAATCACCACCCTCTTGCAATCCTCCTGTACTTTCTGACCCAACAGTAACTTCACTGCTCAGGAACTGTGACCCTCTCTCTTTACTCTGTTTGTACATATCTTAATCTCATTCCTGTCACACAAATCTGAGGGCCGCAAATTCAACTAAATACTTAGGGATTACAATTACAAATAACCTAAACTGGAACGATCACATAGATAATATTGTGGGCAGAGCAAACCAAAGACTGCGATTCATTGGCAGAACACTTAGAAGGTGCTACAGGTCTACTATAGAGACTCCTTACACCACACTTGTCCGCCATATTCTGGGGTACTGCTGTGCGGTGTAGGATCGACATCACGTGGGACTGACGGATGACATCGAAAAAGAACAAAGAAGGGCAGCTCGTTTTGTATTACCGCGAAATAGGGGAGACAGTGTCACAGACATGATACGTGAATTGGAGTGGCAATCATTAAAACAAGGGCGTTTTTCGTTGCGACGGGATCTTCTCATGAAATTTCCATCACCAGTTTTCTCCTTCGATTGCGAAAACATTCTGTTGGCTCCAACCTGCATAGGGAGAAATGATCATCACGATGAAATAAGAAAAATCAGGCCTCGCACGGAAAAATGTAAGTGCTCGTTTTACCGGTTTCGAGAGTGGAACGGTAGAGAGCCCGCTTGAAGGTGGATCATTGAACCCTCTGCCAGGCACTTTATTGTGAATAGCAGAGTAATCACGTAGATGTAGATTTTGTCAAAGTTTGTGGTTGTGTGTGTGTGTGTGTGTGTGTGGGTGGGGGGGGGGGGGGGTTGTCCCCGATCTGTTAAAGAGGATCTTAAATGGCTCTTGTTTTTCATTCTATTCTGAAAACACATTTACTTATTTATTAACTTTATGTAAATAATTTGCTTTCGGAAACCTTCATACAAATAGTATTTGGTGTATAAAATTAAGCAGGAAAAAACTTTCTTTTTAAATGTAACCTGTACTAAGAAACACACAAATGCAGAATCAAATGTTTCTTTCGTAAAATAAAGGACAACCGTCTTCAGTCACAATCGAGATTTCATTTCAATGTTCCGTATTTCAATTTGCTCATGCTTTAACAGTCTTCATCGATTTCTTTTCTTTTGTCAGATTTCAGTTAATTCTGCTTCTGGTAAGATTAAAAGGGTATATTACAAAGTGCCGCATTGTGAATACAAATTTACAAAACTAAGAATGTTCGAATGTGTATGGATTTCTAAGGGACCAAACTGCTGAGGTCATGGGTCTCTACACTTACGCACTACTGAAACTATCTTATGCTAAGAACACACACACCCACATCCGAGGGAGGAATCGAACCTCCAGGGGGAGGTGCCGCTCATACCGTGACATGGTGCCTCAAACCGCAAGGCCACTCCGCGCGGCAAAACTAAGAAAGATATGGACGTATGGTTTTGAAGCACAGTGTGAGTAAGCATGTTCATGTGCATTTATACATGTATGTCTATATGTGATAGAGTGGATACATGGTTTTCAAGCAAATACGAATAATCATGTTTATGTGCATATATACATAAATGTATAGATGCACATAAAAATGTTTACTCATATTGTACTCCAAACTACGTATCCACTAGCGGAAACTTATTTTTAAATATGTCTTAACTGTAAATTTGTATCCACAATCTGCCACTTTACAGTATACCATCGTAGTCTTGCCAGGAGCAGAATTAACATATATGTGAGAAAAGAAAAAAGTTTTGTAGACGGTTGAACCAACTGAAGATTAGTTTCCAGGGCTCTAAATACTTCGTGCATTAAAATAAAATGACAATTAATAAAATATTACAGGGTTTCAAGCCACGCCAACTGTTAACTACCCAAGAGCCTTCGCCAGAGACCTCCCCTGGCACTGTCAACTGGCTGACCGTCGTGTGGTGCCGAAGCCATACTTATACAGGATGAACAGTAATAAAACGGGCAAATTGCATGGACGGATTTCTGACTTGAAGTGGAAGAAAAAAATGTTCTATACACATGTGTGTGGAAACGGACGGTGTGCTTGCAACGGTAACAAATCACCCCGGAACACAGTACAGAGCTGCATCGCATCCACTTCACAACACATGTTCAAAGTGGCGTCCATGGGATTGCCGGTGATAGGAATAGTAGCGGTTGTCATGCAGGATACAAATAATGGTACTTTCGCTTGCACCGGGTTGGCGGGCCACTTGCCTGGAGCTTCTTCTAGGATTCGTCTCAATATCCTGTAGACCTGGCCCTCCAAATCTCATATACGCACAGTCCGGCGCGTTCCTGCACGATCGTCTGTGTGAAAGGACTCATGATCACACAAATGGCCGAAAAGGTCTCTAAATGTTGTGTTATGTCTCTGGTGTCAGTGAGAATACCTGTTTTACTATAACCATGCTGCTTTCCGACTGTTTCCATCTGCTTAGCTGTACGCAAACACCATCTGGATTTGTTCCTGTCGGATACCAGACCATTATGCTGCTTACAGTACGCTACGTCACTCTCACAGCCTTTAACACACAAGGAACACACGGCACGTGGTCGGAGGAATTTTCATTTTCAGTGTAATCTACCATGGAAAAGATGCAATTTGGATACATGTTCATACGACCTTTTCTCCACGATTTACAGTCAGGCATCCGTCCCTGCAGTTGGTCGGTTTTATTAATGATCACCCTGTTCACACTTCATAACTGAACGGCCGCCAGTGGTGCCCAACCCCGCACTAGCATGTTTTGTTGGTGCGAACACAGCGCTCGCTCCAGCTCCCCAGTTACAGGGTCCCAGGCCGTTCTCAGCTGCTATCAACCACCAACCTTTTTTTTAGGATGTTGTCTCACATTTTCATTTCTGTTGATTCGTTTATTACGCTGCCCCAGTGGCCATTCGTCCGTTTAAAAACTTAAGTTTCGTGGAATGTAATTCGGTGTCCGTTTGCAAGATCTCCTCGCTTCTAAACTGATAGTGTTATTACTCATCTTAGCCGCGAGTCCTTAGAGGGTGGTGTATGTGACGTTCAGTATAACTGGTCAGCATTTCCACCCGGAATTTGCGAGTGTTAAGTCGGACCATCCTTGATCCGCCTTGGTGGGTCGTGTCGTCGGATTTCCTCCTATCTGTGCGCGGTGCAGCTCTCGTATTGTCGTCCCGTGCAGATTCTTCATTGGCGCATTGGATGTCTCTGTCGGTGGAAGCTAATTATCTGAAATTGCTGTCGATTAACTTTAGTGTATCTATTTACTCGAAATTAACATTCAGAATGCCGTAACATGACTTTTATTCCTATTAGATCAATAATGAAACACTCATGTCACAAACTACTCGTAACCGAGAGCATGGCTACCATCGAACAAGACAGGAAGAGCTCTTAACGCCGACTGCCGACTTTGGCGCGAAGTCCGTATCTCTTACTAGTTTCGTCACAGTTTGTGGATTTCCGATGAAGTTCATACTTACTAAGACATGCACTTGTTAATGAAAGGGTGTGAATTTTAACGAGGCAAAATTATGGTAAATACACTCCTGGAAATGGAAAAAAGAACACATTGACACCGGTGTGTCAGACCCACCATACCTGCTCCGGACACTGCGAGAGGGCTGTACAAGCAATGATCACACGCACGGCACAGCGGACACACCAGGAACCACGGTGTTGGCCGTCGAATGGCGCTAGCTGCGCAGCATTTGTGCACCGCCGCCGTCAGTGTCAGCCAGTTTGCCGTGGCATACGGAGCTCCATCGCAGTCTTTAACACTGGTAGCATGCCGCGACAGCGTGGACGTGAACCGTATGTGCAGTTGACGGACTTTGAGCGAGGCCGGGTGGACGTACCGCCGAATTGCTCAACACGTGGGGCGTGAGGTCTCCACAGTACATCGATGTTGTCGCCAGTGGTCGGCGGAAGGTGCACGTGCCCGTCGACCTGGGACCGGACCGCAGCGACGCACGGATGCACGCCAAGACCGTAGGATCCTACGCAGTGCCGTAGGGGACCGCACCGCCACTTCCCAGCAAATTAGGGACACTGTTGCTCCTGGGGTATCGGCGAGGACCATTCGCAACCGTCTCCATGAAGCTGGGCTACGGTCCCGCACACCGTTAGGCCGTCTTCCGCTCACGCCCCAACATCGTGCAGCCCGCCTCCAGTGGTGTCGCGACAGGCGTGAATGGAGGGACGAATGGAGACGTGTCGTCTTCAGCGATGAGAGTCGCTTCTGCCTTGGTGCCAATGATGGTCGTATGCGTGTTTGCCGCCGTGCAGGTGAGCGCCACAATCAGGACTGCATACGACCGAGGCACACAGGGCCAACACCCGGCATCATGGTGTGGGGAGCGATCTCCTACACTGTCCGTACACCACTGGTGATCGTCGAGGGAACACTGAATAGTGCACGGTACATCCAAACCGTCATCGAACCCATCGTTCTACCATTCCTAGACCGGCAAGGGTACTTGCTGTTCCAACAGGACAATGCACTTCCGCATGTATCCCGTGCCACCCAACGTGCTCTAGAAGGTGTAAGTCAACTACCCTGGCCAGCAAGATCTCCGGATCTGTCCCCCATTGAGCATGTTTGGGACTGGATGAAACGTCGTCTCACACGGTCTGCACGTCCAGCACGAACGCTGGTCCAACTGAGGCGCCAGGTGGAAATGGCATGGCAAGCCGTTCCACAGGACTACATCCAGCATCTCTACGATCGTCTCCATGGGAGAATAGCAGCCTGCATTTCTGCGAAAGGTGGATATACACTGTACTAGTGCCGCCATTGTGCATGCTCTGTTGCCTGTGTCTATGTGCCTGTGGTTCTGTCAGTGTGATCATGTGATGTATCTGACCCCAGGAATGTGTCAATAAAGTTTCCCCTTCCTGGGACAATGAATTCACGGTGTTCTTATTTCAATTTCCAGGAGTGTAGTTTTAAACATCCAGAGGCTCTTCCTAGTATTCATGTTGTCATAAATGACTTTAATTGTTAAATATAAGTGAACAAAATCGGTGAATCTGGCGCCAAGGTGGCGGTACTTCCCGTCATGTATATTTCCCAGGCTGACGCTTGTTGCTACGGACCAGCGCCGAGTCCCAGCCTAGTGCGCGACATAAGGTCGCTTCGTCACCTAGCCGGCCAGCGTGGGAAATGCTCTCCGACTCGTGGCCGGCTACGGACTACAGCACTTCCTAAATATTGGGAATACATCAATAAGAGACAATAATTTATTAAAACTGGTAAAAATGTCTTCCTCAAGTAAGAGGCACCTTACACGTTTTCCAGTCCACGTTCTGCTACAGCTGATTTTTCGGGATAGCGTAGGGGGAAACACGTAGCATGTTCTATACGGCACTGGGCAATACTGCAGACAGTCTGTCCAACGCAAAACTGCTCAAAACCGCGTAGTATTTTGTATATTCCACATGTTTTGAAACCTACATCATCTGTCACGCTCTTCATTAGTTGCCAGATCTTTGTTAGGGGCTGAAGACTGTGGCGAGTTTATGTATCTTCAGGAGTCCACTAATTTTCCTTCTCATTGAGCAACAAAACGGTAAAAACGCACTTTCTTCGTTTCTTCTCCGCAGGCCTTCTGCTTTTGTTGCTGAGTCGAAACTGCTTGCGAAATTTGTCTATTGTAACCGTTTTCCTTGAAAACCTCATGTAAGGTGCTCAGTCTCCTCTGCAGGTTCTGGGCGTTTGAGAGCCTTCGGTTTGAGACGGTTTCAGCTCGATGTACGAAAGTCCTCAGAACAGACTTTTCTGTGCTGGTTGGTGGTAGCTGGCGGCGTTCAGATACCGTTCCGTGTGGGTGGGCCTGCGGTAATCGCTATCACCAAAACACCCATTGGGTTTACGGCGGACAAGGACATCTGTAAACGCCAAGTAACCATCCTTATTTACTTTCATCGTAAACTTAATGTAATAGTGGATGTCATGGATGTGTTCCAGGAAGGCTTCCAGCTTTTCATGTCCACGAGGCCATATGCCGAAGCTATCTTCAACGTAGCTGCAAAAACAACTTGGCATTGCAGTTGCCGTTTCCAAGGCAATATCCTCGAAATGCTTCATGAAGTGCCTGCCTATAACTAGAGCTACATTTCTACGCCGTCCGTTTGGCTGAAGTATTGTCCTCCATGCAAAATGTATAATGACGTCAGCGTATGGTTAAATAAATCTAAGATGCTGTCGCCAGTGCGCCGGTACAGCACGTCTATCGAGTCTGTGATGGGCACACAATTGAATAAGGAAACCACATCAAAACTAACCATAATATCTCCTTCACGGAGGTGTAGACGTTTAAGTCAGTCGATGAAGTCCACCCTGTCCTTGATATAGTGCATAGTGACCAACGTGCTTCGAGATGAGACTGGCCAAATGTTTTTCAAGTCTTTAGGTGTGCTTTCCGATGGCGCTCACTATAGGTCTTAAAGGTTTATCCTTCTTATGTACCTTTGGCAGACCGTAGAACGTGGGTGGTCTGTGTGCCTATGGGAGGGAGTTCTGAATAACACTCTCTTGCAGCGATGAACGTTTGACAAGCTCTGAAGTGATCCTCACTATTCTGGATGTAGGGTCCCGAGGCAGTTTTTGGGACGTATTACTTTCCTCCAGCATCCATCGCATTTTAGCGTCACGGTCGACTCGTTCCATTAGGACGGCAGCACTGTTATCTTCAGCTGTCTCTTTGCAACTGCAGCGAGACGGTGAGAGGATCTTTGCGGAGAACACGGAGGACGTCGCACTCAGCTCTAGTCATAGTGTTGGCGGCCTGGATTTAAAAAAAATGCGGCTCGTTTCTCTACGAGTTTCTTCTGCCATTTCACTGGGAAGCTTAGGAACTGCTTGTTCAAATGGCTATCTGAGCACTATGGGACTTAACTTCTGAGGTCATCAGTCCCCTAGAACTTAGAACTACTTAAACCTAACCAACCTACGGACATCACACACATCCATGGCCGAGGCAGGATTCGAACCTGCGACCGTAGCGATCGCGCAGTTCCAGGCTGTAGCGCCTAGAACCGCTCGGCCACCCCGGCCGGCGAACTGCTTGTTCAGCACCACTTAACATGGCAGCAACAGGACTACTACATGGTGAAGGAAATACTTAAGTCCCTCCTTAAGTGCTGAGATGACATCCACGTCCACGTTTCTTGTAATCCTGATCACGGTACGAACCACAGTTATCCATGTTGTCGTTGTTGTGAAAGCCGATTGATTTACCCTTTATGCTTCCTCGTGGCTCTCTTCCTCGATGAAGTTCGTTGTGCCACCGTTGCTGCGTTGATCCAGTCAATATCTGATGCCGAAAGTGGCAGCATCATTACTAGGTGAACAGCCAAAATTTGGAAATTTGTGGTAACTAACTATGGGACGAAATTGCCGAGGTCATCGGTCCCTATGCATACACACTACTTAACCTTACTTTAACTTACGCTAAGGACAACACACGCACCCATGCCCGAGGAAGGACTCGAACCCCCGACGGCAGGAGCCGTGCGAACTGTGGCACGGCGCTTTAGACCGAGTGCCTACCCTGCGCGGCGAAAGGCCAAAGTTCACTGTCGTTTGCGTCCAGCTGTTTTCTGGTGAAGAGTATCCTCTCCCGCAGCATGGCCAAAGTGGTACGGTGAAATACGATTCCGTTTACTTCAGCCATGGAAATAGAAACTGATTGTGGCAAATTGCAGTTTCGCTAAATGCTTTACTTAAAATTTCCACCGAAAAAAATTTGATGGTGATGCTTAAAAGAATTGTTTTCTAGTCATCTATAGTACTTGTCGTCGCTAGGTAACTTAGAATTTCCCCACGACCCTGTCGTAAATAGTCTGTCCTCCTTTCCAGTGAGTGTGTAAGTTAAAGTCGCAAATCATGCATCTACTATAAATGATACAGAGTCTCCATTATTTTAATTTAAGGCCAGTGCCATCGTTTCGTTAAACTAAACTTGCAAATTTCCCTTACAGAAATATGTAGCTAGGTCGGAGGTCGGTCTCTTCTTTCGTTCTCCTGTGGTGAATTTCTGAAACTGGTTCGTGGAAATCGGTCAATGCCTCTGTGTTTGACAGCTGAGAGGCGCTACGGAGAATTAACACCGGTTCGGTGGAATTCCACGTCTAAACTGCTCAAAAGGATACTGTTGCTGAAGGGTCATCAGTACCACTCTCCCGATGCGCAGTAAATTCAGTTTGCCGCATATTACTGTTTCCCAGAACTGTAATTGCGCTGCATACCAGCAAAACATACCACAGCAATTCAACTGTACTCCTCAGCCACAGAATCACCCAGTGAAAATTAGTCGAGAACAGACCGTGCTGCTCTTAATTAAATGGTTGTGGGCGTTGAGAGGGCGCCGTTTCCAAGCAGTGACCGTTTGTCTGCGGTAGTTTGGTGCTGTATGTGTTACCGTGAACTAGGAATACTTCACGTGTTAAATGATAGATTCGATGCTGTGCAATAACCCACCCATGTTTTGAGTAGCGCTCTCATAACAAGATATACCTGTGTAATAATTTTAACCGTTTCCATGGACGACTTTATTCCATATTTTCTGCTATTTGACTTGAGCTTTATACCCCATAATATATGTTAACAAGTTAAAAGTCATCTAATTAATGAAAGTACCATTTTTATCCATGTACTTCATTTCAGTGTTACAATGTTTTAAGTGTTTTAGGCATTTATTTTATAACAATTTTATAACATTATAGGCGACTTTAATTCTCAAGAAGGTACTCTTAGTGTTACTGAAACCAGGTCAAAGTATTTAGAACATACTTATGCAACCGGTTGGCTGTATTACTTCCTTTATAGGAAATCATGAGAAATATGGCGGTCCTCTCAACGCGACAACTGTTCGTACATAATGTTGCATGTTTTTGCCTTACAAATTCCTAACTCCCTTCCGCTGCCACTTAAGAATAGCTTTAATGAGTTCTGAAATAGGGTGTGATTATCGTGTTGAATTATATTTTATTTATTTATTTATTTTTTATTTTTTTATTTATTTATTTATTTTATTTTATTTTATTTTTTTGCTGTGTGCCAATGCAGGATGCAATATTGAATGGGACTATTTCAGTGCCCTCAAGTCTGGACTGAATATGTGGCACACAGTTTTAACTGTAACGATATTATTACAATCATTTTCTTCCCGGGCTACGCTGTCTTAGATGACTGTCCGAGCTGCACTGTAATGAAGCTATTGCCACACCACTCCGTCAGGGGTACGCATTACTGAAAACTGACTTTTGATATGTTTCCAACAGATTTTTTGCATTTAATTAAGAGATTTCTTTAGATTTAGTAATATTTCTGTGGTAATCTACCTAGCTATATGGTGCATCCTGCCATCCACTGTACATTTTCCAGGTTTTATGGCTTTGGTAGCACGTTTCTCTGTTACGGGCATTTGCATCCCTGATGAGTGGTTTTGTAACTCCTGCTCACTCTGCCATACCCTGCCTATGTTACTCTGTTCATGTTGTTTTGGTGCTGATAGGGTTCGTGAGTGCGACATTTAGTTCTGCAGTGACTTTTGCACTTGTCACTCTCTTATTTTCCTTCACGATCTTGTTCAGTGACCGTCTATCACGATCTCTCAACAAATGCTTTGGTCCGCGTTGTGACTTAAAGGATGATGTTTTCTCCACTATCCGTATATGTGGTACAAATCTTTCACTTGGCGCCTCTTTTAACACCAAACACTTAGGGTATCTTCGTTACTGGTCTAGACTGTAGGTCAGTGAGAGTGGTGGAGAATGACCTCCTTCAAGTCAAAATAAAATATGAGAATTATTCACACAGTCTCGTTGATGTTAGACGGTAATAGACTGACAGTCCGCCGTGAACGGTTAAGTCTACGAGTGCACAATTCGTTCTACAGGATGACACCATGATCATGTTACAAACTTTCAGGGATGATAAAATGTTCAAATGTGTGTGAAATCTTATGGGACTTAACTGCTAAGCTCATCAGTCCCTAAGCTTACACACTACTTAACCTAAATTATCCTAAGGACAAACACACACACCGAGGGAAGCCTCGAACCTCAGCCGGGACCTCAGGGATGATAAAGAAGGGTAAATACATCAAATTGACCCTGGTCCGCGAACGACCGAGTCGAAAACTCTAAGCAAAACTCTTTCTGATACCGCAGACAGTGAAACACATTTTGCGGTACCGTAAGTACTGAGGGTGTACGTTAGGCAACTTTCAGAGGTGGTAGTATGCACCAAACCAAGAAAAAGAGAATAGTAAAGGTGGGCTCTAAAATGCATAGCTTGAGCGCTATGGACACTTGTTCATTTGCGATAGCTTGAAACACACCTTTTCTACTGCATTATTTTTAATTTCCATATTTTCAGAGTAGGCAGCATGCGCCAAAACAAGAAAAAAGTGCAGTAAACAAGGGCTCTAAAGTGCATACCTTAAGATCTGTGAGAAATTTCTCATCTTCGCTGCTTTGAAACGCTTCTCTTCAACTGAGCAAGTGGTCGTAGTTCTTACGGTATGCATTCTAGAATACATTTTTACTGGTAATTTTTTCTTCTTTTGGTCCATATTACCTCCTCAAAAAATATTGAAACCAAAGATCTTGCGGCAGAAGATATGTGTTTCACAATATAGAAGATGAACAACTGCTCATAATTCTTGGTTATGCATTTCAGATCCCATGTTTACTAGACTTTTTATTCTTTTGGTTTCTTGTTACTATCTCTGAAAGTTGCCTACACTACAGTCTTAGCAACAACAGTACCGGTGAATGTCTTCCACTGCCAGAGGAATCCGAACTTGTATCTTTCGAACCGGTGTTTCCTACCAGGATTCCTTGCCTCAAATTTATACCTTTACCCTTCTCCACCATCTCCGACAGTTTGTAACATCATCACGAAACCACCCTGTATAATAACCAATGATAGTGCGTAAGCAAAGCTACAGTCCTGCAACACGTCGCTCCCGGTCGAGTCACATTATTCATGTGCTGTGCCTCATCACCAAGATGCTATTCGTAACTGCGTGATCATTCTTGTGGAGGAAGGGAATTTGACACTGTCAAAGAACGGGGCACTGTGTGGCGTTCATGAGCGCACTGCACGACGATCGATAAAACGTTATCTAGACACAGGAAAATCAAGTAGGCATGTAGGAGCAGGTTTTTGGCGTGTATTAAGAACTGTCCAGGACAATGAACTTGTCAGCAAGTCAAGGAAAAATTGTTTTTTAGTCGCAGTTCATTTGAAAGACGCTACTGTTTTCCCGGCTGGGTGAATACTGTTCGGCGCCATCTTTGGGTGGCCGGATAAAATAGAAAACGTACGGCCATCAAGCAGAGGATCCGTAATGATTGTCAAATCTCCTGATTAGCGTTTGCCTAGAACAATGTCAGACGTGATATTTTACGACGAAACGTTTTCTCAATGAATCATGGTCCAGTACGAGTATACAGGGCACAAGGTGCCGTATCGACCCCAAGTGCATCGATGAATCATGTCGCACTGGCCTGTTTTTGGCAATTTGATGCTGGACATTTTCTCGTTGACTTGGGACGCTTCATGTGATATGTAGTCAACTCGACGCTGCTCAGTATGCTCATAGTATAAGTAATATTACATCCTTTTCAATGCAAGAACTTTATCCTGAGGGAATAATCCGTTTCCAGCAGCGATTAGGCAAGAATGGTTTACATAACGGAAAGAGATTTCTCGATTGGTCTCCTCCTGCACCAGACCTAAACCCTACTGGAAACGCATGTGCAGAGACGAAATGGAAACTAGCCTGACGCCGCGCCAAGAAACTGTGATGACCTTTGGAACGTCACCCTGGTTCCCTAACAGAGGCATGCAGAAAATGTGAAACTTACCCTCCATCTCGCAGATTCCCTTCCTCGCAGACTGCAGGCTTCAAGTTGAAGGCTTTTGGATGCGATATTAAGTGGTGAAGAAGCCACATGCTGTGCCCTTTAAGAGACGAAAATATCTTAATAAGAACCGTAAACCATAAATTTTATAATTTTCAATGATAAAAAATTAATGGAGCAACACAAAAAAGTTTCGCTAAGCCGGATGAGCCGTAGTATAATTTGCTGTTTTGAAGAGCGCGCCGCAACGCGTAGTGTTAATCAGTCGCCCTCCGTTTCTAGCGGTGGCAACGCTGTGGCAATCGCAGCTTTGGTGTCTCACTCTGTGGAAAAGGGGAAAAGTTGCCTGTTCAGGTGCATTTAAGGGGCGCTATGACCTCTGCAGGAGGTCAGTCTGAGTGAGTCAGTCGGAGGTAGTTGGGCAGTCTGTCAGTCTCGGCGAGTCTGTTCACTTGGTCGGCCGTCAGTGTCCGGCAGTTAGTGTCTGTCCGTCGTTCGGAGTTCTAGTATGTCTGTCGTTTGGATCGAACATTAAAGCCGGCACAACGGGGCGAGTCTAGGCAGTTGGTCAGCCGGGTCAGTGTGGGCTAGTCAGTGCCTGTCTGTCGTCCCGGGTACTAGTAAATGTTAGGCCGCCAGTCTGCTCGAGATTGCTTAGGCAATAGGAATTGGCGGTTGGATCGATCGGTTGGTCGGTTGCGCACTGAGACACCAGATGACTTGTCTGTCTTGAGCGTCGGTGCATGTGAGGTCGACACGTGAGTCCAGTGCGCTGCGCCGTATAGCGAGGGGTAGTGGCTTCGCGGCCGACACTAGAGCGACATCTACATCTACATTTATACTCCGCAAGCCACCCAACGGTGTGTGGCGGAGGGCACCATACGTGCCATTGTCATTACCTCCCTTTCCTGTTCCAGTCGCGTATGGTTCGCGGGAAGAACGACTGTCTGAAAGACTCCGTGCGCGCTCTAATCTCTCTAATTTTACATTAGTGATCTCCTCGGGAGGTATAAGTAGGTGGAAGCAATATATTCCATACCTCATCCAGAAACGCACCCTCTCGAAACCTGGCGAGCAAGCTACACCGCGATGCAGAGCGCCTCTCTTGCAGAGTCTGCCACTTGAGTTTGTTAAACATCTGCGTAACGCTATCACGCTTACCAAATAACCCTGTGACGAAACGCGCCGCTCTTCTTTGGATCTTCTCTATCTCCTCCGTCAACCCGATCTGGTACAGATCCCACACTGATGCGCAATACTCAAGTATAGGTCGAACGAGTGTTTTGTAAGCCCCCTCCTTTGTTGATGGACTACATTTTCTAAGGACTCTCCCAATGAATCTCAACCTGTTACCCGCCTTACCAACAATTAATTTTATATGATCATTCCACTTCAAATCGTTCCGCACCCATACTCCCAGATATTTTACAGAAGTAACTGCTACCAGCGTTTGTTCTGCTATCATATAATCATACAATAAAGGATCCTTCTTTCTATGTATTCGCAATACATTACATTTGTCTACGTTAAGGGTCAGTTGCCACTCCCTGCACCAAGTGCCTATCCGCTACAGATCTTCCTGCATTTCGCTACAATTTTCTAATGCTGCAACTTCTCTGTATATTACAGCATCAGCCGCGAAAAGCCGCATGGAACTTCCGACACTATCTACTAGGTCATTTATATATATTGTGATAACCAATGGTCCCATAACATTCCCCTGTGGCACGCCAGAGGTTACTTTAACGTCTGTAGACGTCTCTCCACTGATAACAACATGCTGTGTTCTGTTTGCTAAAAATTCTTCAATCCAGCCACACAGCTGGTCTGATATTCCGTAGGCTCTTACTTTGTTTATCAGGCGACAAGAGCCAACGTACGAGATCTGTCTGGCCGGTACGAGTTGCGACGCCGAGATACGGGAGATCGGCGTGCCTTCCTGTGTCCGTTGAAGCGGCTGGCAGCGGACGGTTCGGGAGAGCGTTTTTGGGGTGCTGCACCAGGTCTTCGCCAGACATCGCCGTTTATTAGAAGTGAAGTGATAGCTGATATGTTGTTTCATTTACTTGTGAAATTCTACTTGTTTTCTTGGTCAGTCTCTCGTTCGCAGCTTCCTCGCCTGTCTTTCGTCCGCATTTGTTAGGCAGTTAGTGTCTGTCTGTCTGTCTGGCGGTCGGTCTGCCGTACGTTAATAGCTGCCTCTGTCATGTTTGTTGGATTCGGTGTTAACGACTTTATAGAACTAAGGTAAAGGCCGAATTCTTGAAATATGTTTATCTTCCCTATCATCTTGCGAGGTGGTATATGTGTAATGTAGAGCATGTTGTACGTTTTAAGTAAGTCTGCATTTTATGGCTTTTATTTGTATAGTCATTTTTATAAAGTTGCCATCCTTCCACCGTAAGAGCACTTTTAGAAACAAATGGCACTTTTGGTGGCAAATAATTTCTTAGTGTGAGTGATTGTACCATTTCCATCCCTCTTACGCGGTGCTTAGTTAATGTGTTTGTATGAGTTGTTAAAATTTTTACTTTAAAGTAATCTGTTGTGTTGCAGATTTGCACCAGTGTAGTTTTTCATAGGCGTTGTGAGCGGTCGTGATTACACCTGAGTTGAAAGGAAGCTTCTCAGCCCGAAGGCTCCTACTGGAAAAGGAAATTGTAATTGTGCCTCTGAATAATTGTAACTTGATATTTAGAGGGTGCTTTCTGATTGTAATTTTAAATCTGTTTTTGAAAATTCTTTTAGGAATAAAATTCACATTTGTTAAAGGCAATTTCATTTTCCATCAGTTACTTCCTGGCAACGATTTCCACGCTCACCTAGTGTGATTAAATGCGTTAATGTTCTTGGTGAATCGCTAGTAAATAAAATTCTTTAAG
This sequence comes from Schistocerca cancellata, assembly GCF_023864275.1. Classification (NCBI taxonomy): domain Eukaryota; kingdom Metazoa; phylum Arthropoda; class Insecta; order Orthoptera; family Acrididae; genus Schistocerca; species Schistocerca cancellata. Next base: position 832,110,335 of record NC_064626.1, on the reverse strand, counting down.
AAAAGATTTTTAATCAAAAATTACGGTTCACCGGATGTAAACCAAGTCTTCTCGTCGGGCAGTTGCCTGCTAGATCACAGACCATGCCACTGATCGCGAATGCACTATGTTAGTGTAGCCAACATCTAGATTGCCTACTTTTTACCACTTTTGACTCCACATCGCAGAATAAAAGTAGCTGTACAAGGTCTTCAGTGCTACAAAACAATGCGGTGCAATCCTTTTTCACGTTTTTAGAGGTTGCATCCTTATTATAAGAGCCATAAAGCTTTAATCCTTCCTCTACAATCACAATAACAAGTTTTTCTTACTTTTATGAGCAGATCTGTATATCCCTGTGCCGTGCGCGGCTCGTGTTTGTGCCGTTTATTGCTTGTCACCTTGTGTTTGCGGTACTGCCGTCCCGTTTCTTATCCGATTTACTGTCGTCAATAAGTTGCAGGCTTGCCTGTCCGTGAGTGGCAGCAGCAGCGCTTATCGCTTAGAGCACTGTCGTACTATCCTTGGAGCGACTGATAGTATTTCCGGGCCGTTGGGTGCGGGAATTCCATCGGGACGGGGCAGCAGTGAGGTCCGTACAGCCATGACACTCCCAACCGTTGGTTGGTCGTTCGGTCGGTAGTCTCATCGGATGACGTGTATTTGGTCGTCGACTGTTTTTGGGTTCTCCGTGTGTGTCGAATTGTGATTCGTCCTCGTTGTTCCGCGGTCACTGGTTTTAGTATTGTTAGAGTTGTTTCTGGAAGTGTTTTCGTGAAACCGTGTTTAACTTGTGCGGTGTTGACTGAGCAGATATTTTAATGCTGTCTGCGTGCTGCATGTGATCAGTCAGTTGGGACGGAGCAGCGAGGAAGTCTCCATGGCGTGAGGCCAGGCCGGGACCGCTGCACGTGCTGTAGGATTCTGAGGCACTAGCTGCGAGAGCGACAGAGTTTGTTGCCCACTGAACCTGGAGAATAAAGTTGAGTGATCAGTTAACCCTTTATGAAATCTTAACTACTGTGACAGCTCTTCATTCATTTGCTCCCTGGGCCATTAGGACTAGCAACAACGTATGATGTGTTGGAGTTGTCAAAATCTTGCAGGCATTTTCCTATATTGTGATGAATTATTAAATTAGCTGTTACTTAAGAGTGAAGTGCACCACTGGTATTTTCTGCTCTGTGGCCGTGAATGCCCCAGTTACCTGCCCTGGTCGTTAGCGTAATTTTCCGGCAATATGCCTTTTCCTCGTCGTTGATGCTGTCCGGCACATCTTGTAGTTCGACAACCTATTAAGTTGTTTGATTCGTATTTTGCTTAGAGTAATTATTGTCCCCTTAGCTGTTTTTTAGACGCCAATTACTGAAGACGTAGTGCTGTTCATATCCTCGTCCTCAGCCAATATTTCTCATCGTCGTGCCATTGGTTGGACAGAAGGGAATTAGTTAAGTTGTTGGTCGGTCCTTGGACCATCCGTAATTCGGGTTGTCATCCGATTATTTAACTTCAACTTTTGGCTGCCTGTCTCACCTCACCTTACGTTTGAGCTACCTTTTCAGGTTGACCCTTGGAACACTTCCGAGCACCATACGTTCTGTTTGTTTTAGAGTGTGATTTTCATGTTAGTTTGAGGTATTGTGTGAGGCCTTCGGCCATTTATTAATTCAGTTCTTTTTAAATTTACATGAAGGCCTTCAGCCATGTTAAATTAAAATTTGGAAGATTGATTTTATTTTATAATTTTTTTTTCTTAACATTGGTTCTATCTGAAATTGTTTGTAATCCAGGCCCTAAGCCGTTAGTTGTTTGATGTGTTGTGTGGCCTTCATCCAACGATTTACGTGAACCCCTTTTAGTAAGGCCTTCAGCCAAGTGTATTCTTTAAAGGAAAATTTTTTTATAAGAAGGAAGGGGTTTGTTTTAAATTGATTTTCTGACTTGATGTTCAGGCCTTCAGCCGTTGTTTCAAATTTGTTTGTGGCCTTCAGCCGTGCAATAATTCAATATTTCTTTGATTAAGCTTTTGGCCACTCTGTTGTAAGTTTAAAAGGAAATTTCTTGATTAGGAAAATAGTTGTCCTTCAGACATGTAGTGTAGGCCTTCAGCCGCTAATTGTTTCAATTGCATTTTTTTAACCCTCTGCTGTTAATTGCTTTTGGTGTCTAAGCCAGGCCTTCAGCCATTCATGTTTTCGCTGCGGTTTTGAGTCTTCCGCCCAGAAAGAATCTCAAGTTTTCTCTAACTAGGCCTTCAGCCGTATTGTTAATTATAATCTTTAAGGCAATGTGTAAATAAGTGGTTCTTAGAAAAATAAAGTTGTGTGTTTGATTTTGCAACTCACAGTAACTGTTTACGGCCCCATCTAAAACTTTAACCTTATCCTGTGCGCTCTCTGAGTGCCTACCAACCATCCCGTAATGTGATTGGCTCCTGCATCAGCCACAGACATTTCTGTTGCTGACAAGTATGCTATATAGCTACAGCTATATTGAGACTGAAATTAACTTTTAAATAATCAGTTAATAGCAAATTACAATGAGAGGTTTCATGAATAAAGAATATCATAGCCTTTGGACTGTAGAAAGTTTACTCAAAACAGTGGTCCACCTAAAGTAATGAGAAAAGAACGAATGATCAAGGTCCTTTTGGGTGATAGAGGTGGAAGACAAAAGAGGTGTGTCGTTATGGAATCTTTCGGATATTCGCCTTGAGTGTAGATGAACCACAAGCAATTTAAGTAATTAACAACAGGTGGAGATTTTTCCCTTACTCTTCTGAAATATAAGCTGTGTGTCCACCCATTTGCCCCATTTGACTGATGAAGAAATGGTTCTGGAATCTCTGCACTTTAGTAGGATGCGTAAAATTTCCTGTATTTGTAAGACAATTTTTGGCCCAGATTAAAGCTGCGGATAAGATTTCTTAGAAAATGTTGAAACATTTTGTTGGTTCCTATAAAGCTGTTGAGAGTGTGAGTCCAGTCACCTTGTAAGTAGGCTGTTTAGGTTTTTATGTTGCATACATAATTTTGTCAATGAATGGGTAACTTGTTTCATAGAGTAATTTATCGTGATGCATCACTCTAGTGTTAAGTTCTGACATAGGTATTAGACATGGCCATCTTTACTGTAATATAAGCTGTGTGTCCACCCATTTGCCCCATTTGACTGATGCTGTTTGCCAAGCATAGTGCTACTGAATTTCACTTTGTATTACTCTGTTGAGCCAGTCTTACTACTGATTTATTTTTCTTGTTTGCTGCACATTGTCTTATATTAGTTGTCATATTGCAATTGCTTTGCTAATTTATGTTTATTGCTGCTTGATATGCCAATTTGCATTTTTTGTCATTGCTGTTTGTGTTAACAGTTTCCTGCTGCTGCATTGCCTCGTCCCTTAGTTCAGCATCTGAAGTTAGCTTAAGCGGGGGTAAGACTATATAAGAGAATGAGTTGTGATGAATTGGAAGAAATGCATTGACAAGGTATAAGAAAAAAGTGAAATAAGGGGAAACATCTATGAAATGAAGTTTTGGGTTGGACTGCAGTACAAAATAACACACTGAAAACAAATCCTGCCCTGTCCTTTTGTGTTATTCTGCTAGGTGTTTGTGTGCCCTTGTGTATTTGTGTTCTTCCTGTCTTTATATGTTTATCTGATAAGAGATATGTTGAAGAATTTTTGTAATACTATGTTACTTACTTTGTAAAGATGTTTACACATTATTTATTCTGTTCTGTTTCAATGCTAATGTGTGAGATTAATGTTTAGAAAACCAGTCTTATTATTTTATTTACTTATGTCATAATTCCTGTAACACTGATGTATCTGTTTATTTCTATTCTTTTGAAAAGCCTGTACCACTACAAATGTTACCTGTGTTGTTATGTTCTTTAATGATGTATTTTGTACCTTTGTAATTGTATTCTCATGTCGTAAATTTAAAATTGCAATTGACACCAGTTCATCACATTAAGTAACTTGTAAGCATTCATTTCAGTGCACAATATGTGAGAAGTTGGGACTGTTAGTGTTTTCAAGTGTGTTAATAATTCAGCAAGGGACTGGATATCATCATTGCTGGTTCTAAGGACTTTCAAAAAAAAATTTTGTCAGTGCACAATTGGTGATTCATGGACTTGCTATATGGTCCGCAAGACTCTTCGATGGTGATTGTGCACCTGCACAGTCGCAACAGATGGCGGCTGGCCGTCTCTACCAGGACTACAGTGGGTCTGCTCGGTGATGACCTACCTAGCAATATTCTTCAAAACTTTGACTGACTCTGCTGTGGGTTTGCTCTGTTGTGGACCATTACCTGTCTGCAGGCCAAGAGTCAGCATTATCTTTCTGTTGGAAGGACAACACTACTTCTTCAAGACTGTATGGAAATCCATTACTTCCGTGTGCATTTTCTTTTACTGCTCAGACTTTGTGCATAAAATTGTAATTAATACTGTGATGATCAGGACTGTCTTTATGGACTGTGATAAAATTTTAGCTTTTGACCAACATTGTATTAATAAGTGTGTGCATTTGATCTCTTTGTTATTGTAAATATGAAACTTGTTTTTCAAATCTGTATTGGCCACTGCCAAAAACAATTCGTAAAATATTTTGTGGGGAGCATGGGGGCTATGTAAGTAGGCTGTTTAAGTTTTTGTATTGGTAACGCCATGCATCGCTCTATACGAAAATCACTGGCTGTTCTGTGTGCAGTCTGTGGCCGGTTTGCACTGTCGGAATTTGCTATTGTAGTGTTGGGCAGTTGGCTGTTAACAGCGCGTAGCGTTGCGCAGTTGGAGGTGAGCCGCCAGCAGTGGTGGATGTGGGTAGAGAAATGGCGGAGTTTTGAGAGCGGATACTCTGGACGTGTGTCCATCATAGACAGTAAATTTGTGAGACTGGATGCCATGAGCTGCTATATATTGACTTTAGAACACTATTAAGGTAAATACATTGTCTGTTCTCTATCAAAATCTTTCATTTGCTAACTATGCCTATCAGTGGTTAGTGACTTCAGTAGTTTGAATCTTTTATTTAGCTGGCAGTTGTGGCGCTCGCTGTATTGCTGTAGTTCGAGTAACGAAGATTTTTGTGAGGTAAGGGATTTGTGAAAGGTATAGGTTAATGTTAGTCAGGGCCATTCTCTTGTAGGGATTATTGAGTCAGGTTGCATTGCGCTAAAAAAATATTGTGTGTCAGGTTAGTGTTGATCAGAATAGGTGAAGAGCGAAATGTCTGAGTACGTTCAGTTCTGCTCAGACGTTTGAAAATCAAATAATGTAAGAGATTTATCAGCACAGTAATTCATTAATTTTTTTAAGGATACGTTTCAACCTTTGGTATACAGAGAACGACCACAGGTGAAACTATCACAGCAGATTAAAAATTCGGATAAGCACGGAAATGACTGGGGAATGTCACATCGTTCATCCACACACACGCAGGTTCCTGATTAAGGCATGGAGAGTGAGTTGTGGTCGACTCAGATGGATCCCGTTCTATCAAAGTAATCGATCTTGTCGTACCAAAGACCTTTGGGTAGCATGTCCCGCTACGTTTGTCTCTGTCTGCTGGAGGACAGTGCGGCCGAGCCTACGGGAGAAGTGTGTGGGACTTCGCCAGGAGGAAGCTTTGTCAGTACGCATAGACACAGCAACGCATGCCACACCAGAGACGGGGCTAGAGGGGCACTACAGGGATGTCCGGAGTTGAGAAGAAATTTTGTTCTCCGTACTACATTCCCTGATCGTTTGGGAGTTGATTCGTTGCTGGCATAAGGACCATCTTAAAGCCGGCCGTTTCGGCCGGGCGTTTCTAGGCGCTGCAGCCTGGAACCGCGCAACCGCTACGCTCTCAGGTTCGAATCCTGCCTCGGGCATCGATGTGTTTGATGTCCTTGGGTTAGTTAGGTTTAAGTAGTTCTAATTCTAGGGGACTGATTACCTCAGAAGTTAAGTCCCATAGTGCTTAGAACCATTTGAACTATGTTAAACGTGACGACTGCAGCTTCATCAGAGTGACTGCTCGCCGATCGTAGTTCCTGGTGAGGATTTTCGTTTGAAAACATTGAACATTGTGTCCCCTGGTATCTAGTTGGCTATTGGTCGTGCTCCGATTATAGCACGCCCGTTGCGGCTACAGTTGATTGATCTGTTCCTTTTCTATGAGCTGTTGGTATTATTGTTTAATACAAAACAAACTGAAGTTATGCTTATATACGCTTAACTGTGTTTTCTGGTCATAATCTGTTTCTCCAATTTCACTCTCGACTTCACGGAATTGTACTAATTGCAGTGATTCAGTTAAATTTAACTACTAATTGTTCTCTACTTCTATGTCACAGAGAACTTGGCTGTACATTTATTATCTTAATTGGTTTGTTCAGGTGTCAAGACCGGTTCTCACTATTGTTTATAAGTGTCACTCAGCTATTTTCTATACTGTGCTTCGCCGGTTCGTGAGGTGGTGAAAGAATCTATTTGTATCCTTGTTGACAAGAGTGATTTGCCTACAGTTACTTTCACTTGAAAAGGTATATCACTCTTACAATTTCTATGTTGTAAAATATGTATGTTATATTTGTCAGTCGTTAGTTTATTAGCTGTAATCCTTATCAAAAATAATTAAAAAATTTAAAAATATAAAAACATAAATTATTTTTTTATCTTCACCTTGCGTGACCCTTTCGATTCAGCAAAATTATTTTTGTGTATTTTGATTCAGTTAAGATTCAAGTTGTGTCATAAAGTTGAGGAATTTTTCCTTTAACGTTTACTGTGTTATCATATCAGATTTGGCGCAAATAAAAGTAAACTTATAACCCTCAATTTAATTTTGCAAAAGACATATAATTTTATCTGTTGCACTGTTTTGTTGTTTTAGCATGTCAAATGTTTTTGCGATACGTCTGTGGCTTAAAATATCTTAGTAGAATATAAAACTGGTTATCTGAGTTACCAGACCTTACCACTCCCGAACTCTTGCTTACTTTGCTCAACAATTGATTAAATATGTACAAGAATGAGTTTATCTATCATGAGAAACAGATTCAATTGCAATAGCGATTAATTTTAAAGTCATATTTCAAAATTCTGCAGGGTATCAAGAAACAAATATTCAGTTCTTTCACTAAACTTCTATGATTATAAAGTTTCATTAATTTGAGATCCGATTTTTCTCCACCAGTCTTACGGACAGCACTCAAAGTTCTGAACAATTTATAGAAATGTGATTTGCAGTGGTGATGAGGGAAAGAATGGTACCGACATAAACTAAAATACAGCAAAAACACTAACATAATATTTGTTCTTGAAAGCGACAGCTAAATGACGCATATAAATATAACAATAAAAATGAAATATAGACGCCCAACTAGAATGTTCAGGTGTAAGTATTCGAGTCAGATATTCACTTTACCCTTACTTGTAGTTGTGGCGTTTGCTGACCCTGTTTGAGTTACATGTGTTGGTTAGAATTCTGCTGACTAGTTGGTTTGCCAGGGGAGCCTGAAAACAACGAGGGGTAATCCCATACGTATTATAAATGCGAAAATTCGTGTGTATGTTTGGTACTCTTCACGCTGAAACGGCTGGGCGGATTTGGAAGAGATCTGGAATGGAATTAGCTTATACTCTTAACTAACACGTGGACTACCTTCAACCGTGTATAGTACAAGGTATTTATTGATCGGAAGAACAAAAAACGAAAGTGGGGAAATAATACTCGCAGAGAAAGCTATGTTCTTTTTGATACCTCACAACTAGGTTTGGGATAACTTTTACGGAAAAGTATGAAAGGTTGACTCACATATTTGTCATTTTTATTTTCATGGAGTACATATTATTACTTAATAACAATATTAACATTACAATTTCAAAATTTATTAAAAGAATCAGAATTCTCACCAAAACTTGTACAAGGTTAAATCACTTTTAAAAAGTTCAACAGTTGCACTATTATTAACAGCAGGACGTGAATATCAAAAGAACAGAGTTAAAAAAAAAAAGAAGAAAAGACGCATAAACTGTGCGTGGATGCAAGCAGGTTCAACAAACAATTTAAACAACTAACTGAATTACAGTAACAGCTGTTTAATGTACTAAGAAATAGCAAGCTTAAGTAACCGTTACACGATTGGACAACATTAATTCAAATGAGGGAATGATCACAAGACATGCCACTGATTTGCAGCTGTTGGAAATCCGCTTAGAAATACATAACTCTTAATAAGAAAATACCTTAAGCAATAAAATACACTGTCGCTCAAACAGATCAACTGGGTAGGTATAAAATTTAAACGTAGATGCCCACCTGTATATTCCAACCTATCTTTGACAACAACAACCCTTAATAAATATACAACTGCCCAAAATTCACGATACGTTGGAAGTACATACAATTGAATTGTACTTCCAACAGATACACACCAGTAGAATCTTTGATACAAACATTAATAACTATACAGTTGTCCAAAATTCAAAGTTAGCTGAGAGCTACAGCTGACGGCTATCAAAGGCAACAACTTTCACAGAAAGTATAGCTAATGACTGTGGAGCGAGGTAAGAGTAAGGTTCCGTAGTTTATATAAATAAGTAACAGGCCTTAAACTAAACGCGCGGAGAAATAGTAATGAAAACGCCGGCTTTAAACGAATAGTTACAGATCCTCAGGCTTGGCAAACATGCCTTAACATACTGAGAATCTAACTACTTGTATCCACTTAAGCGGCGACACTTCACCGAGGCACGCATGACACAATCAACTTTACTTGAGCCACCACGACGCGACTGGTGGCGGCGACAGACAGCAGGTCAACCCATACGCCGTGCGACGAAGGGAGTGCCGCCGCGTCAACAAACACGCCTCTGCTAGGGGCGCAGGAAACGGGAATGTCTCGTTTACCGTCCAAGGTGTTCCGCCAGCACACTTGAAACGGGAACAGTATTCTGTGCAAATAAAGCTTCGCACAAGAATGACGAGGGAGTAAAAGATATACATAAATTAATGACAAAGCAGGTACCAATAAGGGTTAAATTTAACACTCCTTAAAATTACGCTACTGGCCATAAAAATTGCTACAGCAAGAAGAAATGCAGATGATAAACTGGTATTCATTGGACGCATATACTAGAACTGACATGTGATTACATTTTCACGCAATTTGAGTGCATAGATCCTGAGAAATCAGTACCCAGAACAACCACCTCTGGCCGTAATAATGGCCTTGATACGTATGGGCATTGAGCCAGAGCTTGGATGGCGTGTACAGGTACAGCTCCCCATGCAGCTTCAACACGATACCACAGTTCATCAAGAGTAGTGACTGGCGTATTCTGACGAGCTAGTTGCTCGGCCTCCAATTACCAGACGTTTTCAATTGGTGAGAGATCTGGAGAATGTGCTGGCCAGGGCAGCAGTCGAACATTTCCTGTATCCAGAAAGGCCCATACAGGACCTGCAACATGCGGTCGTGCATTATCCTGCTGACATGTAGGTTTTCGGAGGGATCGAATGAAGGGTAGAGCAACGGGTCGTAACACATCTGAAATGTAACGTCAATGCGAACAAGAGGTGACCGAGACGTGTAACCAATAGCACCCCATACCATCACGCCGGGTGATACGCCAGTATGGCGATGACGAATACACGCTTCCAATGTGCGTTCACCGCCGTGTCGCCAAACACGGATGCGACCATCATGACGCTGTAAACAGAACCTGGATTCATTCGAAAAAATGACGTTTTGCCATTCGTGCATCCATGTTCGTCGTTGAGTACACCATCGCAGGCGCTCCTGTCTCTGATGCAGCATCAAGCTAATAGTTCATGCTGCTGCAAACGTCGTCGAACTGTTCGTGCACGTCTGTTGACTTAGGGATCGAGACGTAGCTGCACGATCCGTTACAGCCATGCGTATAAGATGCCTGTCATTTCGACTGCTAGTAATACGAGGCCGTTGGGATCCAGCACGCCGTTCCGTATTACCTTCCTGAACTTACCAATTACATATTCTGTTAACAATCATTGGATCTCGACCAACGCGAGCAGCAATGTCGCGATACGACAAACCGCAATCGCGATAGGCTACAATCGGACCTTTATCAAAGTCGGAAACGTGATGGTACGCATTTATGCTCGTTACACGAGGCATCACAACAACGTTTCACCAGGCAACGCCGGTTGACTGCTTTTTGTGTATGAGAAATCGGTTGGAAACTTACCTGATGTCAGCACGTTGTAGGTGTCGCCACCGACGCTAACTCTGTGTGAATGCTCTGAAAAGCTGATCATTTGCATATCACAGCATCTTCTTTCTGTCGGTTAAATTTCGCGTCTGCAGCACGTCATCTTCGTGGTGTAACAATATTAATGGCCAGTGGTGTAATAGTACTCACAAGTCATGATCTCTGCGCCGGCTCATGCATTAACGCAAACATACACAACGCTATCTTTCCTCCCATACAGATCATGTTACAGTTGATGTCCTTCACAGGACCTATCCCAGGGAAGTAGTCTTACACTTGCATGACATATGGCCTAGAACACCAACTGCAATTAGTAACACTGAGCGAGGGTCATGCGCTCAAATATTCGTAGGCTCGTTAATATAACAGATCCAATTCCATATAATACAGAGGTGGCCTTACAATATCAAGTACTCAATATAAGAAAAAAACTCTTAACTCTACTCAGGTATGAAGGAGTCGTGACTTGCACGATTCCAGCCACGGTGTTACTACCTCCAACCCATAGAGGCAATCGTCGAGCTGTGGTAAACTTTACGTTTGCAGAGTAAGCAGGGAACTTGCCGACCATGTTGCACATGTAGCGAGTCGGGGTTTTGTGACACTATATTTTGAGCGTCAGTGACAGAGAGGAGCAATGGTCATTATTTTGTCATGGATGGCGGGAGGGAAAGCGACATTTTGTGGGCGGTGGAATCAGTACTTCCCTTGACTCAACGGGTGAGCGAAAAATTGGTGGTTCTACTATGTCATTTATTGACACAAGACCCGGCTCGTGGTCTCGCGGTAGCGTTCTCGCTTGCCGACCACGGGGTCCCGGGTTCGATTCCCGGTGGGGTCAGGGATTTTTCCTGCCTCGAGATGACTGGGTGTTGTTGTGTCGTCTTCGTCATCATCATTCATCCCCATTACGGTCGGAGGAACGCAATGGCAAACCACCTCCACTAGGACCTTGCCTAGTAAGGCGGCGCGGGTCCCCCGCGTCTCTCTCCTACGCTCTGTGAAGGAGTACGGGACTCGTCATCATCATCATCATCATTATCATCGAGACCCTTTAAACAAACAGAGTAATACACTGTGTATTAACTCGCTCAGTTCCTCGCGACAGCGTTGCGGCGCGGAGTCGTAGCGTGCGGATTACAGTGACTGCCGATGCGGCGACTGCTGGTGTTGCAGTAAACCCCCACTGTGTCAGCGACGCGGTCTTCTCCTTATGAATTCGCTCGCTGCGTTGTTAACAAGCGGCTACGGTGTGGTGCGGGGTACTCCGTCCCGGAATCGAAGCAGCGACCCAAAGATTCGGCGTCTTCTGGTGGAGTTCGTCAACCTCCATGTCCACAGGTGACCCATTTGGTGAGGCCACAGCCCCTATATGCTCACCAGCCACCTGGATAGGTACCACACGAACTTCTTTCTGGTAACACCTGGGATGGCATCTTCCGCGTTGACCTATTTGCGCAGAACCGACATCTTCCACTGTCGAGCAGCGTAGCAGCTAAGTCCTCCCCTGAAAGGATCACTCACGCCCGTTTGGATGAGGTATTTATTCGGTGTTCTCGCCAATGTCGCTAAGGCGCCGCTAGTTGATATGTGCTTTTCACGTTTGGCAGAAATTTGACGAATGTCTACACACGTCCCGGCTTTCCTTGTTTTACCTCTACGCTGGCGTCGTCGGACATTGCCCGCCTTCCTCCTCCACATCGCCAGATGCGTCATGCACATGAGTTCAGTATGATGTGCTAACTGCGGGGGTCGTTGGTCTCCTTGAAGCACCACCCTTCTGCTCGGTCGTTGATCTGTCGAAGTGCTGACAGCTGCTTTGCAATCTCCGCTGGTAATCGGCCTCCTTGTACGATTGCTGCCACTTCCGAATGTAGTGGCTTAACCTGTAATAAGTCTTTACTAAATTTTCTGCCGGATCTCTGCTTTGAACAACCGTCAACAACACATAATTATTATAAATAGTTATTATACACCCTACACACGCGACGTGCGTCTGTGTTCGCGCCGCCTGCCGCTACCAATTCTTAAGCGAGCCTACGAGGCATGCCTCTGACCAATTTAACTTTACGCCACTTCTCGAGATACGCGCCGGAGAGCCTGGGCCCCCAAAAGCCACAACTTTCCAGTCAGCCAGCTGACTTTGCAAGCCCCACTAAACCAACCGCACACACACGCACACACACACACACACATACACACACACACACACACACACACACACACACACACACGCTCGCACCTCGACCAAAGCTCGCGACACGCCATCGAATCGATATTGGCAACGTAATCAGTTAGAGGCGCCAGTGGAATGCCATGCAGCCAAGATTAGAGCCGCCACGGCTCATTCTTCTACTTTTGAACTGCATCGTATTTGTAAAAACACTTTTATAGTTCAATATGTCCTAAATAATATGGGTCAATGTAGTGAATACAATGCTTATACAGTTCACACAGTGTTTAATCCATCCTTCGATACAGGCCAGTTGCATTTCAGCTGCCGAGCTTCTGAAACGCCCGTGTCTCTAAAATGCTGTGTAACAGAGAGACGTCGCGCTGTTAACTTGTACAACGGGGTAGTCGTATCCGCTGGTAACAGGTACACACGTGAGGGCAGGTAGACGTTTTTGACAGAACAAATATTATAAAATTTGCGCTACATCGATCTGGAAATTGCTTATTTTCTTTCTTCGTCGACTTTGTATGTTTTTCACGCTGAAGCTGCTGGACAAATGTGGATTAAATTTGGATGGGAGATAGTCTATTACCTAAATTAACGCATAGGCTATCTTTTATTCCGAAAAAAGTCACTGTTCCCATAGGTTGGTCAACTTATTACGGCAGATTTCTGGTTCTCCATGCACGTCAAGACAGGTATGATCTTTTCCGTGGTAGGCAAGTCACAGGCAACCGTGAAATTACACTACTGCCCATTAAAATTGCTACACCAAGAAGAAATGCAGATGATAAACGGCTATTCATTGGACAATTAAAGTATACTATAACTGACATGTGATTACATTTTCACGCAATTTGGATGCATAGATCCTGAGAAATCAGTACCCATAACAACCACCTCTGCCCGTAATAACGGTCTTGATACGCCTGGGCATTGAGTCAAACAGACCTTGGATGGCGTGTACAGGTACAGCTGCCCATGCAGCTTCAAGAGTATACCACAGTTCATCAAGAGTAGTGACTGGCCAGTTGCTCGGCCACTATTAAAAAAATTTTCAAATGTGTGTGAAACCTTATGGGACTTAACTGCTAAGGTCATCAGTCCCTAAGCTTACACACTACTTAACCTAAATTATCCTAAGGACAAACACACACACACAAATGCCCGTGGGAGGACTCGAACTTCTGCCGGGACCTGGCGCACAGTCCATGGCTGCAGCGCCTTAGACCGCTCTGCTAACCCCGCGCGGCTCGGCCACTATTGAAAAGACGTTTTCAATTGGAGAGAGATCTGGAGAATGTGCTGGCCAGGGCAGCAGCCGAACATTTTATCTATCCAGAAAAACCGGTACAGGACCTGCAACATGCGGTCGTGCGTTATCGTGCTGAAATGTAGGGTATCGCAGGGATCGAATGAAGGGTAGAAAAAAATGTGTGTGAAATCTTATGGGACTTAACTGCGAAGGTCATCAGTCCCTAAGCTTACACACTACTTAATTTAAATTATCCTAAGAACAAACACACACACACCCATGCCCGAGGGAAGACTCGCTAATCCCGCGCGGCAATGAAGGGTAGAGCCACGGGTCGTAACACATCTGAAATGTAACGTCCACTGTTCACAGTGCCGTCAATGCCAACAAGAGGTGACCGAGAAGTGTAACCAATGGCACGCCATATCATCACGCAGGGTGATCCGCCAGTATGGCGATGACGAACATACGCATCCAATGTGTATTCACCGCTATGTCGCGAAACACGGATGCGACTATCATCATGCTGTAAACGAAACCTGGATTCATCTGAAAAAATGACGTTTTGCCATTCATGCATCCAGATTCGTTATTGAGTACACCATCGTTGGCGCTCCTGTGTGTGGCACAGCGTTATGGGTAACCGCAGCCATGGTCTCCGAGCTGATAGTCCATGCTGCTGCAAACGTCGTCGAACTGTTCGTGCAGACTGTTGTTGTCTTGAAAACGTCCCCATCTGTTGACCCAGGGATCGAGATGTGGCTGCATGATCCGTTACAGCCATGCGGATAAAATGCCTGTTATTTCGACTGCTAGTGATATGAGGCCGTTGGGATCCAGCGCGGCGTTCTGTATTACCCTCTTGAACCCACCTATTCCATATCCTGCTAATAGTCATTGGATCTCGACTAACACGACCAGCAATGTCGCGATAAGATAAACCGCAATCGCGATAGGCTACAATCCGACATTTATCAAAGTCGGAAACGTGATGATAGGCATTTCTCCTCCTTACACGAGACATCACAACAACGTTTCATCAGGCAATGCCGGTTAACTGCTGTTTGTGTATGAGAAATCGGTTAGAAACTTTCCTTATGTCAGAACGTTTTAGGTGGCGCCACCGGTGCGAACCTTGTGAGAATGCTCTGAAAAGCTAATCATTTGCATATCACAGCATCTTGTTCCTGTCGGTTAAATTTCGCGTCTGTAAAACGTCATTTTCGTGGTGTAGCCATTTTAATGACCAGTAGTGTAATTACTCCCTTTCCTGGCAAATTTTGTGATTCACTGCTCGGTCACGTAAAGATTATTTCGCTGAAGTAAACGAGCGGGGTGTTAGCGACATGTATTCTATTAGACTGTCCCTCCGTCTTTTCTTTTCCCCCGATGTCGTGTAGTTTGTTGGGCCGCAAGAAGCCCGCGCCTCAGTTCCTCCAAGAGGTAATTTTGTGATGACGCATACGCGTGGATAGTGAATTCTGTTGTTAACATTTGTCTGTAGGTGACTGTTTAGCCGTGGGTAAGTCCATGAGGCTCAGTTAGTGCCGAAATATAGTTCAGTTCCGTTTGTTAGTCAACCACAGCTTGTTACATAAGTATACATTGTGTCATAAATATTTATTTTTGTCTTAAACTTCCGTTCGTACCTTTTACTTTTATTATACGAATCCCCTTGTTTGGGATATCTTTGAGACATAAGCACACTGGACTAAAAGTTAATCACCCAAAGTGGCCTTATGCTAATACACTGTAAACTGTATGTTTTCTTAATAATGGCCTATATCCAACGACGAAGATATTCCGTGGGTTTCTTCCGATATACCACATGAAGAAGAAGCTACTCATTGACGATTAGATACTGTGGATCTACGAAACTGCGGTGATACTCGTAGCTATGTTTGTCACGTTGTTCTAACTTGTTCCTGACATTGTGAATGAGATTAAGATCGGGTGCCTTAGAGGCTTCTCGAGGTTCAATAGGGTTCCTAAAGTGTTCATCAAATGTTCGAATGTGTGTGAATTCCTAAGGGACCAAACTGCTGAGGTCAGGTCACTACTTAAACTAACTATGCTAACAGCAACACACATACACACACACCTACCCGAGGGAGTATTCGAACCCCCGACGGGAGCGGCCGCACAATCCGTGACATAGCGCCACGAACAGGGCGGCCACTCTGCGCGGCAAAGTGTTCATCAAACCAGAAACGTAAGCGTGCACCTGAATGAACACATATATCTTGGAAGGTGGAAGTATACACAAAATGTTTATAGTGATGATGTAGAAGAAAGGGGAATGATAGTTCAGCAATCATGATAAAATACACCTAAATGTTCATATTTATGGGAAGTCGAATGATTCTATACTAGTCGTGGTATGAAACGTATCACTCAAAAGTCAGAGAATTCCTGTGCCTTCTCTACACCTTCCATACACAGCAGGTTAAGCGCGTCATTGGGCCGTGGGTGCACTCACCGACTTGCATCTTTCGAAAGGATGTTAAATCTCGACTCTTGGACCAGACGACACGTCTTCATTCAGTTACTGTCCAATTTCTGTTTTGTTTGCCCCCATGAAGACATTCAGCCTTATGTTCCGCTACGAGGACTCCGACTGCAGATCTCTGTATCATACTGTTTCCTTCACTAAGCTCGCTCGGGAACTGTTTGGGATGGACCTGTATTCACTGGCAGCAGCAATTCCTGCCGGGTTTGTATAATATTGCTATTGGCGAAGCGTGACACTCGTCTCCACTCCCTGCATATATGATTTCTTTACGACCATTGTTCTTACACCATGTTACATGATTGTAGATGGTACACAATTCTAGGTAGACATTTTGGGCAGTCTGCATGGATTAATCAATACACAGGACAACTTCAGTCAAAATAGATTCTTTTTGCCATTTTCACGTTTCTACTCCGATCAGTGTCAATTATTTGATTTCGTACAACCTACTAACACATACACGGCTCTACACCGCCTTGAACTGCGTCAGCAGCGGACGATCTAATGACCGCCCGATACCAGTTCTATATTATCTGTACAAGTGACCACTTTCCACTCTTAACGGAGTGATTAATTTTCTGGTAGGCTTACGTTAATTCATTTTAAAGAGAACAGAACCCCATTACGAATGGTCTTAGCAGGCTCAGAATGTATTGGCTAATATTCGTGCAGAGTTGATAGCCACCTTGATTACGGTCAATAACTGGACGCTATTACGAGTGTGGTAGGCGAACTGCGCCGAGGTGTCATAGATAGCCAGTGTATCTCAAGTATTGTCTGCCGTTATTAGCGCTGTTTCCCATCCAGGAAAGATTGCTGTGCAACCTGCCCATTGTGAAAGGACACACTACGGGGACCCTTGTGTAAAGTATTCGGTACCACGCTTTTACGTATTATACGATTCACAATATAAAAAAATGTTAAAATACACATTTTGTGCTGTGTATTGTACCAAGTAGCATTTTAAACGAGATGCATATAATCTAATACACCTATTTAGTCAACTACAGCTCATTTAAATACAAATAACAAGAACCCGTAACTAATGGAAGAAGTATTATTGTAATCACCGGTTTTACGAAATTTAGAGTAAAACTGATTATTTCATTTGTGTAACTATCAGACAGGAAACACTGCAAATATTAGAGTTAAAATCAGCTCGGCCATTAAGTGGAAAATTGTCGAAATTAGCTTATTTCATAAAATGGTAAAATTAATATTTTGGGTAAATTTCTGGCTAAGTGATGCACTGAAAGTTACGTTCACCTTCTAGAGGTTATGTTTCTATAAAAACTCAAATCAAAGTCATTCTAATTAATTATCTAATTACTATTTGTAGAACTTTCTGTAACAGACAATCTATTAGTTCGATCATCTGGTCAAAACGAGATTATTATATAAACTTTTTGAACCTCAAAATCTACTTCTATATTACGTGAAGTACTAAAAAATATGTTAGCATCAAAGGTCGTGTTGTAATGAACGAGATATTAATAATTTTGTATCAAGTATTGTTAGTCACGTCTCTAAAGGAGAATTTCGGCGGTAAATTTGAAAAGCAATTTTGGAAACCACATTATAATCACTGTAACTAACATTTCTTATGAAACTTCCGATTTTCATTGCAACTCAATTAATGTGACTTCGTTGAAAAATGTTTTCAGAGAAAATGCATCGCTGAGGAACTATGTAAGCAGTGAGCTTGAGAACTCGGGAGTGGCAGAAGAGTGACAGTTGTTTTCAGTTAGTTCGAGTTCATGATCTGTGAATTCATTCTCTTTAATCTGTGCATTGTGAGAATGTTCTGGAACAATATAAACATTAACGCAAAATGCAAATGATGTGTTGATGTAATTTATTCAATAATATCGGCTTTTGACATTGACTTCTGGGATTTCTGCAATGAAGAAATTAATATTATTCACTGCAGTTAGCAATGAATTGGTGGAGAAAAGTAGTCGAATGCAACCAGATAAGTAGACAACCAAGCATTTATTTGAATTTAACACAGACTCGTCATCTACGAGTGTATTAACCAAACATTTTTACCTAGAACCTGTTGAAAGGTTATTGTGTGCTGTGACTGATCCTTCAGCTGCGGGGGAGCAGTCCCGTTGAGGGATAGAATGGAAGACAGCCATTCCTCCTGACCAACTTGTGTGAATAACTGTCTTAAACTGACACTAAAGCCGAGCTTGCTGTTGGGAAAATATCTACATACAGGCTCTGTTCAAAGAATGTCGAGAGATATTAACAGTTGTGAGTTCAATATTGATACCCTTTGAAGAAATGGGGGACAAGGGATGGGGAAGGGTATTGTGTGGTCTCAGTGTGCATAGCTGTTGAGATTATTCGTCACGCTAAAGAGGCCAGCTCAGCAGCAGGCCACAACTCGTTGAATACGTTGGCACTTCATTTATGAAGTCTTGATTGTTTCCTTCTGATGACTTGCAGAGAAGGTGAAGACAAGCAGCCTTGATAGTGGTTTTTGGTCTACGACCACAAACTGTAGCAATGGGCCCAGAATAACTGTGGACTTTTGGTTATGATCCGAGTGGAAACATGAAGCACAGACTTCGGCGATTCTGTGGCAACCTCGGCCAACGTCGGCTGCGGCACCTCACCCCAAAACCGATAAAAGAGGGGTGTGGGGTATAAAGGGGAATTACGTACCAATGTAGCTGACTTTATTTGTGGAATGAATGAAGTGTTGAGGCTACTCAGGGTACCAGTGCCACAAAAGTCACACTCCAGGCACTCGCGGACGAGTCAAGAATCAAAATAGAAAATAGGAATCAAAAGATCAAAAGTTGTATTGTATTTTACATTTATCTGCCCTAAACATACAGCAGTTTAAGGCAGAGATTCACTAAAAACATTTCCCTTCAATGACACTACTTCATAAGTTATGATTAGCGTCTTTTTTAAAATTCAGTTTTCCTTTAGCGGCGATTTGTTTCTCCGTGTGTAGGCACTTGGTGGTATTAGAATACGTATGCTTCACTGAATAAATATGAGAATTAATATCTCAGTTTCTGTTTTGAGCTCTCGGATTCTCGTTGAACGCTTCGTGATTATCAGGTAATTGTGTGAGAGGTCTGCTGTAGAACCATAAAAAGTATCATTTTTCCCTCTCTAAACGTCGAAAACGCGTGGTAACAGCTTTAATGTAATCAATAGTCTCGACGAAGCCTTTCCATTTTTAAATCCCGTTCTCTGAGGCTTTTATTTAATGCTCGCGATTGTATCGTAAATGGGAACAGCATGCAATATTACTTCGGGGCGATACGTGTTTGTATTAGAACCTGTTGGTAGGTGAATTAGCTAGATTACAGTTCACGATGAAAAAACGGAACGAAGGTACGCAGTAAGCGAATATGCGGCTTACTGTAGCTTTTACGTTGATACTTCGGTCTCTGCTCCACATACAAAGAAGATTGAATGAGAAAGAACAATGTACAGTCGCTAATAACATTACAACGGATTGTGAATGGCAGTTTTATTCCGACAAGTCAAGTTAAGGTACTAATTATCGTTGGATAATTTCTATAGCTGTATCGATCAGTACTGAAAGCTGTATATCAGGTTCGAGTGCAAAGTCGATATGTTCGTTTATACGAACCACATAAATTAATGTGGGACGTACGACGAACGTATTGATTAGGACAGACTGGCGCAATTTGGTGTTAAAGGGATGTGCCAACAGAATAACGACGCGAGTGGCTTTGCTAACAGGACATAGCCTTCAGCGCCTCTACTGGGCTCGTGACCATATCAATTGGATCCTAGACGACAGGAAAACCATGGCGTAGTCAGATGAGTCCCTGTTTCAGTTGATAAGATTTGATGGCTGGATTTCAGTAGGGCAAAGACCCCATGCAGGCATGAACCCAGGTTGTCAATGGGGCAGTGTCAAACAGGTGGTGGCTCCATTCCACATGGAATGGATAGGATCCTCTGATCCATCTGAACCGAACACCTACTGGAAATGGTTATGTTCGGCTATTTAGAGACCATTCGCAGCCATTCATGGACTTCATGTTCCCAAACAACGATGCCCTTCTTATGTATGACAGTGTGCCATATGACAGGGCCACTACAGTTCGCGATTTGTTTGAAGAATATTCTGAACAATTCGAGCGAATGATTTGGTCACTCAGACCGTCCAGCATCAGTCTCATCGAACATTTGTGAGACATAATCGAGAGATTAGTTCGTGCACGTAATGCTCCACCGGTAACATTTTAGCAGTTATGGACGGCTATTGTGGCAGCATGGCTCAACATTTCAGCAGGGGACTTCCAACGACTGGTCCATGATCGAACTGCT
The DNA here is from genome assembly GCF_023864275.1 of Schistocerca cancellata. NCBI lineage: Eukaryota > Metazoa > Arthropoda > Insecta > Orthoptera > Acrididae > Schistocerca > Schistocerca cancellata. The sequence goes on along the minus strand of NC_064626.1, from coordinate 832,089,830 downwards.
ACACTACGCTGGACAAAAGCCGGTCAACTACATATTAGGAGGCATGCCGTGACTTTTGTCACCTTGAGTGTAAGATCTGTTAACGGTCTTTTGTAATTTTAGGTTGGCGACAGGTGATCATCATAAATTTAGAACAAATTCGTCGCTTTTTATCTCTCTCTCCCTCTCTTTCTCTCTTCCTGTTGTAACCTCCTCCTCACTTATCGACCCTAATGACAGTGAAAAATTAAACTGCGTGTACCTAATGGAAAATTGGGAAAAGCAATCGTCACCGAAGTTAATCTGTCGGTAAAGAGGGAGGAAAGGGTTACACCTAAATGAAAGGAAAAAGGCAAATGAAACTGGGGGAAATTGATTTTGAAAAGGGGTAAAGTTAATAAAGAAAGTAAATGTGCGGCCGTTACGTTAACAATTAACTAGCGGTAATTAGATATTTGAGATTTGGGGGAAATTACGGTCGCCAGTCCTATGGACAATTACCATAGTAACTGAAAAAGAAAGGTTATTACACATATAATTAGCACTAGAAGCGTGGCAACTGAAGGTTGACACCTGTAGTGTGAAAACTGAAAGTTTGTCAGAAGTAATAAATTTCGCTACACTCTGACTTAATTTAGCAAAAGAATTAATAAAACCGGAAAACTGAAAGTTAATTTAGTGACTGAAATTAATAGTGAGCTTTGTTTCCGAAGCACATCGAAATTCAGTAAAATACGATTAGTCTTGGGCTACCTCAACAATCATTTCAAAAGCTACTTGAATCTACGCAATTTAGAAATAAGAGATTTACACTCTGACTTAATTTAGCAAAAGAATTAATAAAACCGGAAAACTGAAAGTTAATTTAGTGACTGAAATTAATAGTGAGCTTTGTTTCCGAAGCACATCGAAATTCAGTAAAATACGATTAGTCTTGGGCTACCTCAACAATCATTTCAAAAGCTACTTGAATCTACGCAATTTAGAAATAAGAGATTTAACTTTGAACTTGAATTAAATGATTCTGAACAATTAACAATACTAAAATTTAGTACGTACCAAGCTTAGCTGCAGTCACAGGTAAGCTAAAATACGGTAACAAAACTCGCACTCTTAATTTGTGCTTGTGTAATCTAAATATTGTAGCCAGCTATGAATACCTTAACTGAACTTCGAAATTAAAGCAGTGAAATCGAATGATATTACTTTAATGCTGGCGTTTGAATTTCAACGACACTCGGGTTCATTCCGGAAAAGGAAGGGACCCTGCTGGGCAATGCAATTGGGACAATGAGCAGCAAAGGTTCCTGCTACGTTGCTGTAATTTAGTGAGAAAAATTTAACAGTTTGAAAAGCTGAGGTCTGCCATACAGTTCTAAAACTTTACGTGCTACCAGTCTTCCTTGTTGGTTGATTGAAGGTTTGAAGTCGTCGATCGAGGAGGTGGCGACAGTCACTCATTGTCGGCCGTCGCTGTTGCAGAAGCTGGATGTTGGCGCGCCTTCTTCTCGACACAGTCTCCAGCCGAAACGGGCTCTTGATGTGTGCCAGCCAACGCTTCCGTCCGCGACACCATATCAGAAACTAACATAGCAATTCGAGCGCAATTACATGCTGCCAAACCCCGAAAGCGCGGCAACTTGCTGGAGCGTCACACAACACACCTGCTCCACTGTCCTCCTCCAGCCAGACTCTCCATGCTCTGCCCGCGATCCACGCGGCAGAGTTAACACTACCAAATATCATAAACACTTAGGTTCTCCACACGACCTATCGCTGTATTCGTTCGACAGCATAGTTCTCCCTAGGCAAGACCCAGCGTAAAAATACAAATAATATTTACAAAACAAACCAATTATACATCGACATAAATACACACACACACACACACACACACACACACACACACACACACACATATATATATATATATATATATATATATATATATATATATATATATATATATATATATATAGTAAAACAATTACAATATATAAAGACATAGAAATGTCATATCTTCAGGTAACAAAATAAGGAAAAAATTCATAGTACATGGAAACAGGAGGATATGTATTTCCGGCGTTACACTGTCTCTCTCTCTCTCTACCCCATCCCCCTTCTGACGTCATCGCCTCTCTGTCTCTCTCTCTCTCTCTCTCTCTCTCTCCCTGCCTGTTACCGCTACTTTTCATTCTACACTACCGTTCGCCGTCGAGGCGAATCATATTTATAGCAGCTCGTCTATATGGAATACACTGATGGTTAGTGGATTTTCTTTAGTGAGACAGGGAAAGTTTAAAACATAAAGAACGCATCAGACCTCTCATGCGAACATACTGAAAGGTACATGGAAAATGTATGAAACGAAGAAAATTAGATGATTAATAAATAATGATCTCTGAGTTTCATGAAATTTTGGCTTAGTCTGTGAAACAACAAAACAAAAAAATCTAATTAAGTTACATTTACTACACGGCTAACGTCTTTACATTAAACTTCACTGTAATTCTGTGATATACGCTATATTTCTGATAGTGGTAACGGTTTTTGTAGCACAGCACTCATAAGCAATTTAATTCTGGTCTTGTTTCGAGGTGTTGAAAGAAGCTTTTCGATTAAGTACTCTTCCACATGTACCATAGATTTGTTTGCAGAGATTCAAGTAATATCCAATTTGTTATATAGGGTGACAATTATTGAACTATATGAAAAAAACTTAAATTAGTTACAAACTACAGCGTGGATACGCTTTATTCAACACGTAAATGGCACTGCAGATCTTCGGCTTTAGCTTATGACATGTTCGATGTGCCTGCCATTATTGGCGATGATGTGGCGCAAACGAATAGCGAAATTCTGCATGACCTGCTGAAGTGTTGGAACATCGATGTTGACGGTGACCTCCTGAATGGCTGTTTTCAGCTCAGCAATGGTTTTGGGTTATTGCTGTACACTTAGTCTTTATTATAGCTCCACAAAAAGGGATCACGTATGTTCAGATGTGGAGAATACGGCGGCGAATCGAGAACCATGCCTGTGGCCTTTGGGTACCCGACAGACAAAATGAGGCCCCTAAAGTGCTCTTCCAGGACGTCAAATACTCTTCTGCTTCGATGGGATCGTGTTACGTCTTTCGTGAACCACATTTTGTCAAAATAAGGGTAAATTTGGATAATGGGGATGATATCTTCCAACACCTTCACCTACCATTCAGTAGTCACCGTGCCAACATGGAATATCGCACCGATTATTCCGTGACTGGACATTGCACACTACACAGTCACACGCTTTGGGTGAAGAGACTTCTCGATCGCGAAATGCGCTTTCCCAGTCCCCGAAATGCGCCAATTTTGCTTATTGACGAACCCATCCAAATGAAAATGGGCTTTGTCGGTTTTATTGCCTATGTAGTTCAGTAATTGTCACCCTGTAAGTAAGTATGAGCCATCGATATCTGTGCGACAGAAGCCCTGTTAAAATATTCTCAAAACAATGTCAGTATTTTATTTTGGTATTTTCCTGATATCTTATCGAAAAAAAGGTTTCATATCTCCATGGATGTACAAATAAATTGTAGTTCATTGTTTACCGGTACATCTTTATGCTGTTTAAAGTTAAACGCTGTTGATGTGGGGTATGGCATTACCGAAAACCTTATTACGGTTCAATCCCGTCTCCGGCCATCCTGATTTAAGTTTTCCGTGATTTCCCTCAATCGTTTCAGGCAAATGCCGGGATGGTTCCTTTGAAAGGGCACGGCCGATTTCCTTCCAAATCCTTCCCTAACCCGAGCTTGCGCTCCGTCCCTAATGACCTCGTTGTCGACGGGACGTTAAACACTAACCACCGCCACCACCACCTTATTACGGTGGCTCAGCTATGAGTCAGAAGTGGCTAGTGGTGCACCGTCACTTTTAAGACCAAATCTTTAACATATAAATACTCATCGAACCTTTAAATAGTAGATATAACGTGTTATTGAAGTCAAATGAGATAATAAATAGGAAAATATAACTAAAAATAGATGGAATGAATGCGTAAAATGCCGTAGAATAATCATATACGAGGCGTGATGGGAAAATTTTAAGAATGTATCCGCTGCTGTTTACTGGTTTGGCGGGCGCGCAGACGGAGGGTAGGGAGTGAGTCATGTCCTTAAAATCCCTCTGACAGGAAAGTGCGTTTCCTGTGTTCAGTTCTTTGTGGCAGCTGGTTGAGTGCGGGTCTGTTAGGGCTTGTTGCCGGATTCTGTCTGCGTGAAAATGGATGTAAAATCTGAGCAACGAGTTTGTGTGAAATTTTGTTTTAAAACTGGGAAATCAGCTTCTGACACTTACGAACTTTAAAAACAGCTTTTGGAGATAATTGTATGAGCCAATCAAATGTTTTTGTCTGGTTCAACAGATTTAAAAATGGCCGCGAATCATTTGAAGATGAACTACGGTCCGGCCGTCCCTCCCTCCTCAAAACCGTATGAAAGTGTTGTGAAATTTCGCGACTTAGTGCGCTCTGATCGTAGACTTACAATTAGGGAGATGACTGATGAACTTAATTTAAATTTCTATGCAGTTCAGTCAATTTTAACTGAAGATTTGAACATGCATCGAGTGTCTGCAAAATTCCTTCCAGAAGTGTTGTCAAGTGACCAGAGACAATACTGACTTGAAGTGTGTCAAGAACTGATAAATCGGACTAAAATGACCCAGATTTGTTAAACAGGGTAATTACAGGTGATGAATCGTGGGTATATGGATATAATACTGAAACCAAAGAGCAGTCTTCGCAGTGGAATACTCCAGGTTCACCACGACCGAAGAAAGCACGGCAAAGTCGGTCGAAGGTGAAGATCATGTTGGTGATTTTTTCCCCGTGGAGGACAGACAATTAACCAGGAATACTACAAATGTGTCCTTGAGCGTTTGCGCGGAAAGGTGCGGGAGAAAAGGACTGCATTGTGCAAAGACAGGAGTTGGGTGCTACACCATGACAATGCTCCGGCTCATCGTGCCTTCTCCATCGTTGAATTTTTGACCAAATTCAAAATTCCTGTGCTTCCACAACCGCCATATTACCCTGATTTGGCCGTTGTGGACTTCTACCTGTCTCTTAAACTGAAATTTTCACTGAAGGGGAAGCAATTTGAATCGACTGAAGACATCCAGGAAAATATTGAGAGCATCCTTAACACACTTCAGGAACAAAATTTTCAGGTAATTTTCCTAAAGTGGAAACACAGTTGGAGTCGGTGCGTTCAGTCAGAAGAGGACTATTTTGAAGGAGATGCATCACAGTAGCATGTAAGTACCACCATTGTACAATTACAAGTCCATTCTTAAAACTTTCAAATCACACCTCGTAGGCTGGAACAAAAAGCGTACAAATCAGTTTCAAGGAAAGATTATTAAATTGGTATGTGCACAAATGCTACCGTTTGTGGAATTGCAACACATAGAGAAAACGCATTAATTCTATTTAACACCACAGGATACGTACATGACAACTTTGTAATTTATTGTCGTTTTTGGGGGGGAAAAATTAAATAAAACGCTCTTTCTTAGTTTCAGCCTTCGTCGTTTGTCTCCATTGTCAAATTTATGAACGCCAATGAAAAATCGAATTAAAGATATCTGCCCAACGGCATGTAGCGTTACGTTTCGGCGGCGGCGCCACATCTTTGCAAGAGTCAAAATCGTAGCTAATGACAAATAGGTTGCGTCGTCTCACGTGCTTTCCGATATATTCTCACCCTGGCATCGGTGAGAGTATCGTGACTGTACTGGAAACATCGAACTGCGGTGTTTCTGTGCACCTGACAATTTCTGTGCGCGATGAGTGGAGAGCCCCGTGTTAGTGGTGGCTTCTATACGTCATAGGGAGGAAATGGGAATGAGTGACATGTCTGCTCTGCAGAATTTGCCTTACAATAGTGAAATAGCGTCTGACTTGCCGTCCAACGCTGAAATACGAGACAGTAGATACAGATCTCTGTCGACAACACGTTGCTGCCAAAAGCAGTACAGTGTGGCAAAATCGTTTCGTCCAGAATTGCGGTACTCACGGAACACGGTACATGCAGTGGCATGTGAAAAGCCAAATGGCTGTACGGCGTTGGGAGATGGGGCGTCGCATGCGTCGGACAACCCGGTAATTGCCTCGGCTATATGCGCCGCTATCGAGCGCTCTGTCCATCCTGGTCTCCACCGGCTCGCACACAGCCAGTACAAAATCTGATGCCATTTCAGTCGCGTGACACACCGAACTCTATACTCACAACTCCCTATGCGCCATGGTGACACGAGAGCTATCTCTCGAACACTGCTGCTGTCATCACATCACTTCGTTACGAGACAGCAAGAAACCAAGCATTAACGTAATTTCTAATTCCTCTGTCACTACTGAATTATCTCTATAATGTGTTCCCTGTGAACACTTTGGTGGCGTATACACACATAAACATTACCTGCTGTCGCTCCTAAAACGTGTCCTTAGTCAGAAAATACGTTACATAAAATCAAGTAATGGTAAAAGATTGTGAATCTCCTCCGTTGGAAACTTTTCTTTTGTAAACCCACGTCGCCAGTTTTTTAAAGGCTTCTTCGCTACTGCTGTGGAGGCCGAGTTCGTGAAACGGCTTCTGGTACAGTACAGCGCTAAGAAAATTTCTCCCTGCCACTCTTACACAGCTATGCTTCAGGGACAGATGACAGGACAGGAGAACGAAGGTTCCACAACACTCCAACCAATTAGTAACAAATTAGAATTATACATTTATACCTTCAGCTGCTGACGGGTGTTGATATACGTATATCAACGGGGATAGGTGAAAATGTGTGCCCCGACCGGGACTCGAACCCGGGATCTCCTGCTTACATGGCAGACGCTCTATCGATCTGAGCCACCGAAGGCACAGAAGATAGTGTGACTGCAGGGACCATCTCGCTAACGCCTCCCGCGAGACCCACATTCTCACCTTATACGTCCACACACTACATTCGTAGTGTCACTACCCAACACACTCATTACTCGTGGAAGACATTCTTACGAAATCCTGTAAGAGTTTGGGCAGTATGTGTGCATCAACACAGAAGAAGGAGGTCATGGCCGGTATTGCCAGAACTATATACTTATATGGATATGGTGTGTGTTCTTTCGGACATGAAATGTAAAAACACACATTCAATATAGCTGAATGACACACTAACTCACTAAACATTTCTGCAATAAAAATTTAGTTAGTGCAAAGGTGTATTATGTTTTAATGCAAAGAGCGGACCATGTATTAATAATTCGCATTGAAATCATCAAAATACTTGAAAACTAGTTCACAAAACACCCATCAGCACCACCGCTCATCTAACATCGTGTGCACATGTCGACATGAATTAACAAGGTAAACAATGTTATTCCAAGTCCAAAATCATCGAAAACGCATCTCTAAAATCGATCTCAAAGTCACACTGTTATAATAACGATCCTGTGTTAGGGTATTAGCTTCATTTTATAGTTCAAAACGTCGTCTTTAGCTGTCAGACAGTAGATTACATTATACTTTGGTGGAATAGCATGCTGAAAAGGGGTTATTCACTATCAAACAGGTAAGAAGTGTGGACTTATACGCTTTCATAGTAGCTCAAATATTATAGGGTCTCGATGTTAGTGTACCAATGTACCTAGCAATATGAGACCTTTGCCATCTTCTGCTGATAATGCTAAATCACGCTCTCAGACAATGAAAACTACTCGTCACTTCGATGAAATGAGTACTGAACAGTGGCTGATAACTGTAATTGCCTGCTTGCCCCCCCCCCCCCCCCCGACAAACACACGTAAGCACACTATCCTGCATTGTGTTTCTTCTCTGCACAAATTTTGTACTGATTCGTCAATAAATTTTATGTCACAGACGTTCTTACAAGATCAAAAAATCAGGTACACCACTTCCTCCTCAACATCATCATTATCATCATCATCATCATCATCATCTCATATATATACTACATCATTTTCGCTCTCTCTCTCTCTTTCTCTCCCTCTCTCCCCATTCTCTGTTCTGCTTTCTTTAATGAGACAAAAGGATTATGATATAGAAGGAACGAAATGACAGCAGTTCCCTACAGTAGCTGACTCCCCAATAGCAGACACTCACTCAGCTGTGAGAACAAAATTTGATAGTCTCAACCTGCCGACTGATCGCTTTGTGTTGTTGGAACAAATCGCAGCTTTCCCAAACAAGCTTCAACATACTTACTCAGTGTCATAATTAGACTTTCTGACATAGGTGCATGTGCTTTGACGCCATCTTCAGGCCGGCCGATGTGACCGAGCGGTTCTAGGCGCTTCAGTCTGGAACCGCGCGACCGCTAAGGTCGCAGGTTCGAATCCTGCCTCGGGCATGGATGTGTGTGATGTCCTTAGGTGAGTTAGGTTTAAATAGATCTAAGTTCTAGGGGACTGATGACCTCAGATGTTAAGTCCCATAGTGCTGAGAACCATGTGAACCACTTTTTTGCCATCTTCAGGAGTTGTGACTGGAGGTAATGGCGGTTAACATATTGCAGTTGCAATGGTAAAGACAGTCTGCATATCAAGTGACCAATACCCCATTCAACAGAATCCGGGGATAGTGGGAGAAAGCCACAATTTCGCTACAACATGAAGATGATTTATTTGAACTTGTCAGAAGTGATTGGAAATATTCAGAATTATTCGGAACTTCCTGAGGGATACGAAAGAAGCTGTGCTAAGATGTGTATGCACAATTAATGATACTGATAGTCACTTTGCAAACTGACCATAAATGGACGTGCGATAGAGCAGACACCTGATGTATAACAATCAGTATGTAGAAAGTGACGATAAATTAAGTGCTGATGGACACTGTCCGTGCTCTTGTGGGAATCAAGTAAAGCTGTGAGCAGTTAGGATAATGGACAGTGAACACTACATTTGTAGGCGATTGCTCGTATAAAGTGGAAATACAGGAAAAAAATTTCACTTATTTCCACTGAGTATAATTTACTTCCCAATTAAACCTGAGATCCGCGTTTCTTCTAAATTATATAAATAGCTTTATATTTGAAGCTATTACACCCCTACTACTCCCGTACTACTCATTCTTACACGTGTTCCTAAGGATCCCCACAATATGGAATAAGGCATCTGATCAGAAATAAAATTATTCTGCAGTAACGTAGTGTGTGTTATAACCAATTCTTCACCAACCCACGTTCCTACTAATGACGATAAACGAGGTGTCGCTTAACTGAAATGTTATTCAATGGTCTACCTGAAGTTTCAGTAGTTAGTTGTTCTGATTTCCTGTTTATTAATATTCAGAGTTAACTGAAAAACTTACGGTCGCCAGCTCGCTGGACGAGCAACTGTGGTATACTGAAATATTGAAATAATGACAATAGCAGTGTAAGAGCTCGTTTTCTTATTAGCACACGACATTACTGAATATCTCAGTATACATTAACACAGCTGTGAAATGAAAATGGTATAGTGAAAAGAAGGTTCCTTTTGCTGGCTGCTAAACAGAGTAGTTGCGCAAAGCACTGCCACTGCACAGTAAATTACCTTTAACAAAAGGATTGCGCCCTGCAGAATATCACGACGTTACTTACCTTAAAGCTTAATGTTGGCTGCCTTCATTATACCTGTATTGAAACTGTTCGCTTTTTGGTCTTATATATTAACTTCGAAAATGGAGCAATAACTGAATATATTTTCTGGTGTAGTGATTTTAGCAATCAATGTAGCGTAATGCTCACTGCAATAAATAAGGCGTTAATTTCGTTAATCAGTAACAAACAATGTAAACGCGAACATTTTCATTCATATTCTGACAATTGAAAGGTAACACCTTTCTATTTAAAAAGTACTGTTCAATAAAATCCTGAAAGCTATCACTGAAAACGTTATAGTACTGACGTTTGTTAAAATAATTTAAACTGCACATGACCAGTTACTTTTGTTAAATACTTTTGAAATAAGAAACTTCCTGGCAGATTAAAACTGTGTGCCCGACCGAGAGTCGAACTCGGGTCGGGCACACAGTTTTAATCAGCCAGGAAGTTTCATATCAGCGCACACTCCGCTGCAGAGTGAAAATCTCATTATGGAAACTTCTGGAATAGTTTATCCAAGAAATTAAGGCTATTATCGCCTGGTTTAAGAAAAGATAGATACCACTGTCATTATCATTTAACTGTTGTTCAACTGTGAGCAGTTAACGTAAAGCATTGAAAAAGTTTTGACTGTTTCAAACTGATAAATGTTATTAGATTACTGTTCACTTCTTTAAATAAGTGTTCCATAATACAACGCTGAATTTCACTTAAGGAAAGGAAGGATCTTGTCATGGTAAAAGTTCCGTTTGAAACATAATTACGATCACAATGAAAAACTGTAGTTTCGTAACCATCCTGTTCTAAACGCTGGAATCTCTGTACAAACTCGTACGATATGCTGGTTAGACCTTACTTTCTGCTGAATCTTCTTAGCTGCTTCGGAGGATAACATTATGTAACAAATGGTATAGGACCTTCCAGGCGTCGATTCAAAAAATGCAGAATGGGGCCCACAGTACTTTTTGTCGTCAGTTAAGTTCTTGACGGTTTGTACAGTGCCCACGTAATTCTAAATACTGCCTGTCCATACAAGATGATCTCACTGCGGTATCATAAGCGCAAACAGATGCCAACACACGTTGACTGTGTTACATTTTACGTCTGAACGAGAAGCAGTCTAGTAGCGCAATGCAATGGCTGCCTCTCCAGCAACTACTTCGCGCACAAGCGGGCCCACAGACGTTAACGAAGTCTACCGATCGCTCCTCTTAGAGATAATGTCAGACTCTCGGCTATTCCAGTGTGTCTACATACAACACTTTAAACACTTATATTAGTGTATTGACACATAGCTGACTGAATTGAATAACATTAATAACAATGTTCACAGCATGAACATTACACAAAAAATATGTACAGTCTAACCATATATCAAAACCAAAAATCGATAATCCACTGTGTTATGGTGTTACAAGGCAGAAATTGTATTTTCAAGATTTTGAGCTTCCATCTCTGTCTTGTACCACGACTATGTTTGTAAATGTTTCGTTTCTGTCCTGTTCCACCACCAAGATATTTGGCTGTGTTGTCATGACAGCGAATATTACCGAAACTCTCCTGCTGTATTGCGAAAATAAGTACTGTAAATGTTTTGTCGCAATGTAAAATTCGTCCAAACAAGTTCTTCCTTTCTTCCAAACATTGTGTTTAGTAAGTTGGCTCCTGTTTTGGCTGTGATTTGTATGTTTCTTCGCATTGCTCATTTAGATTAGATTTTGGTTTTACGAAGTAGTTTTTTCAAGAAATACGGTCTGTCAACGATCCAGAGAACCTTAGTACTATAGCCCTAATCGGTAAATACTGATGCAATGCTCGAAAATTCGTTTTGTACTTGGCCTCTAGTGCATTCAGTTAAAATGCAAATACAAAGATGTATTAGTCTTTTAATAACTCAATTTATATGTTCTAGGGTAGAACAAGAATTTTCTTCGTCCACCATAAAATGCTGCTTGCTAAGATGAAAGCATTAACGGAAACTTCTAAAAACGCTAGGTGATGTCAGTCCGCTCTGTGAAACAGCAATAACATATACTCAGATTGAAAAGGTTTCACCCTTCATTTGATTTAGTTGTGAAAATACTTTATTGCACTCTGCACAGTCGGCGGTACTACTGAAACTACAAGTTTTTGGCATAAGCATTGTGTGTACAGGCGTGTTTCCATTTAAGTCTGTGTGCCTTCGCAGAGTGTGTGTGAGTGTGCGCGTATGCGCGTGTGGGCTCGCAGTGTGCGCGTGCGCGCCTGTTCGCGTGCGCGCCTGTGCGTGTGTGCGCTCGCAATGTGCGCGTTCGTGTGTACGCGTGAATTTGTGCGCGTGCGTGTGTGCGTGAGCGCGGATGCGCGTGTGCGCTCGCAGTGTGCGTGTGTGCGCGTGTGCGCTCGCAGTGTGCGCGTGCGCGTGCGCGCGTGTGCATCAGTTCGCGTGCGCGCCTGTGCGCGTGCGCGCTCGCAACGTGCGCGTGCGCGCTCGCAATGTGCGCGTGCGTGTGTGCGCGTGCGTGTGTGCGTGTGCGTGTGTGCGCGTGAGCTCGGATGCGCGTGTGCACTCGCAGTGTGCGTGTGTGCGCGTGTGCGCTCGCAGTGTTCACGTGTGCGCTCGCTGTGTGCGCGTGTGCGCAGTGTGTGCGTGCGCGTGCTGTCTGTCTTAGATATTGCAGTTTTACAATTTCACCCTTTAAGTAATTTTTTGGATTAATGGTTTAGAATATGGCACAGGATACTAACAAGGGGAGGACATGACATTGGGATCACGGAATAACTTCAAACTTTGTATACTGTTAGTACGCCATAGCAATACATAATATGATAGAAGTAAGGTACACTACTCCAACAATCCCGTAAAAATCGTAGGAGAAGTTTTACGTGTCTGTTACGCAACTCATATATCTGTGTGTATATGCCTGCTGTAAGAAGTCATTGTAGTGAGGTGTTTAGCCTTCACGATTTATCAGAGAGTCGTGGGCGAGGCGACGGTTCGAATCCCGCTAACATTCAAGTTAGAATCTATATTTTCTCATCACCAATCGCTTTACTTAATTCATATGACATTTGAGAGGTATACAATTAAAAGACACGTGCATTTTCATGAAGTTGCGGTGAATTACGTATGTAATTTGACTATTTACTATTTGCAATTACATTTTCAAGGACGAGGGACAGTCTTGTAAAGACCAAGTCAGACCTCAATAAATAATGATGCGAATGACGTTATTCACTATCAGTAATACAGGGTGTCCGAAAAGTCTTTCCCTGATTACATAAATTGACAACTCAGGCTAGAAGTAAGATACAAATATGAAACTGGTGTCTAATTGTTTACAAACTATCAAAGTTTTTTCACACATCAGTAAACATCCACATGAGCACCGTTGGTAGCACATACACATCTAGACGATATTCAATTTCCGTCCACACATTACCCAACATCACTGGGGGGATCGATTCAACGACTGTGGTTATCTGTTGCTGCAGGGTTTCAAGATCTGGTACACGTGTTCGCTAGCCCTCGTCCTTGACATAACCCCATAAAAAGAAGTATAATGGGGTTATCTCAGGAGAGCGTGGAGGGCAAACCCATCACGACCAAACCATCACCCAGGAAAGGTCATATCGGGATAGGCACGGACGTCCAAACCCCAATGAGGCGGTGTACCGTCATGCTGAAACAAGACATCGGGGTGATACTGAAGCAGCTGAGGAACAGTGTTGCTACACACTAGTGAAATCAAGGACACAGTAAAACTTCTGCTCACACACACCTTTATTCTCACACGTCCATTTTACAGTTATAGTTGAAATATATCCGCTGCAGAGGGCAGCACAATGTAGAGACTTAACAGAACACCAACAGATGGCGTAGGAGTCTTCATTCCCCGACAAACAGCATACAGCTGCAACATGTCCAGATACACTGCAGATGTGATGGTAGCGTCAGCGAAGAAGATCGTGCAATACCGCGCACCAAACATTCACCTTTGGACTGCATCTGGTGCACTCCATGACCTCGCCAGGGGGTTGTGAACCCAAAATGCGCACATTATGGCGATTCACTATTCCATTGACAAAAAAGGTCGCTTCGTCCGAAAAGGCAATTCGTCTGAGATAACCATCATCGTCCTCAATACGTGATAACATTTCGACCGCAAAGTCATATCGACGTGTACTGTCATTGGGCAACAAGGTCTGAACGATTTGCACTTTGTATGCACGAAACAATAAACGTTTGTGTAAAATGTCATGGAGAGAGCTTTTTGGCATCCGTAATTCACGTGAGGCCCTGCGTACCGATTTCTTAGGACTTCGCAGAAAAGACTGCCTTACAGCTTCCACCCTGTCTGTTGAGGTTCTTGGTCGACCAGACCTCGGAAGGTCAGCAACCGATCCTGTGTTCTTGAACTTATCGTACCAGGCTTTAATGCTCTTGAAATCAGGCGGATTCCTTCCAAATGTTGCCTGGAAGTGTCTCTGCGCTGTGGTTGGTGATCGTGTCTCATGGAACCACAGGACACACTGTGCCTTCTTTTAATTGGTTAACATGGCTTCTTGGGCACTGCACCTCATCCATTACTAACATACTGCGAACCTAAAACAGAAAAAAAGCTTTGATAGTTGTAAACAACTCGACACAAGTTTCATATTTGTATCTTACCTCTAGCCTGAGTTATCAATTTATTTAATCATGGAAAATCTTTCCGCACACCCTGTATAGTAAGTGACAGTGTGCCACGCCATAAGAGTAATGTACAATTACTCGTCGGATGTGCTCTCGACATCACACGTTGCAGGATCTTATTTGTCGTACAGACATGGAAACCTTAAATTGAAACTTCATGGAAATACTTAACGCGAATATACATACATTTTTCATTGCCTCTCAAATGTCATACGAGTTAAATAATATGAACAGCGATGAAAAAATAGATTAATAATTAAGCTTGAGTAGGAGTGGAACCGACACCTCAAACACGTTGTCTTGCAAAACTTGAACGCTAAGAACATGATCCCCACGAAGTCTAACGTCCGGTACCTTCGAACAGATACATCATTTACATAACTGACGCGTAAAACTTTTCTTGCAATTTTCTCGGACTTGGCAGAGTTGTGCACCTTATGTTGTTTTAATGGCCTACTAAAGAAGTACAAAGTTTGAAGTAAAACCGTGACATCAACGGTGTGGCCTCCCCTTGTAGGATCGTTCGGATACTTTTGACCACAGCCAGGGGGAGCGACATCACAGTGACTGCATTCGCACAAGACATACAGCGCCAAGTCACGGCCTTACTGCGTGGGGTGCTATTGGGCACAACCACAAATCACAGTTGGTGCGTGTCCAGCGCACTGCGACCAGAGTGAATGACATCCTGCAAGCCGTAGCCATCCTCTTTCTGCACAACACCCAAGACGTCATTTTTCAGCAAGACAATGCACGACCACATGTTGCTGGACGAACACGGGTCTTTTTGGTGACACAGGACGTCAACCTTTTGACCTGGGCCACCAGGTCACCAGACATGTCGCCACGGGACGCTGTTCGCGCTATGCGCGTGCATGCCATCACGCATGGAACAAGCTATCAGAGACAATGGAGGACCCTGTGCCTACTGGGCAACCTGACACATGCTGAACCTAGGTGACTGAAATGCTAACCACTTCTGCAGAACCTACTGGTGTACATATCCTGTGAACATGAACGTCATATCCCTAGGTTTTTAAGGTTTTTTTCTTTCTTTCTGAACATAACTGTAGATGACGCATAAGCACTTCGACGGAAACAATGGCAACAATAAGAATAATAAAAGTTTGGAAGGGAAGTCAATACTGAGCAAAGGAGGGAAGGTTGAAAGTTTGATGAATTGTATATAACGGTAAAACTAGCAAAACGATGGCAACATTTTAGAAATGGAGAGGAGGTGATGGAGACAGAAAAAGTACGAAGTATATGCATTCTACCAGGAGCATACGACATTCCGTCAGAGTTGCTGAGATGGGGAAGTACCATGACAACACTGTTCCACATGGGATGCGAGATAAGGAAATGGACAAAATATCCTCAGACTTCAAAAACATAGCAGTAATTCCAGTTCAAGGAAAGACGAGTGATGACAGGTCAGAATATTATGCAACCATCTGATCGAAAGTCATATCTGAAAAACACTGACATTGATTATTTACGGAACAACGGACAAAAATTGGTAAAAGCTGACAGGGTGGAGAATCATTTTACGCTCGAAGGAATTCTAGTAACAAGGCAATGTCGACTCTACGACATACGTCAAAGAAGTTCTTGATTAACACAAGAAAACACATCCATCAACCAAAAACGGGACAGCATGACATATGACAACCAACTCACACACAAAATTAGTAACGTCTACATAAAGCATAAAATTAATGCAGCCTTCAAGACAAATAGTACAATATATAAGAAACTAACCCTGTGGCAGAAGAGAAAGATAAATACAACAGCTCAGGAATATATGAATTGACATATAATAGCTGCAGCTCTAAATATATTTGGATGACTGCAAGAAATTTTAACATGAGGTACAAATAACATAACGGCACTGAAGAGCAAATGCACTCACTCCACGTATGTAGAACATTTAATAAAAGAAAATCACCGTCTCACTGGAATAAACACATACATAATAATGTTATGCTCTAACGACACAAACTGAATTCTCATTATACAGGAAGAATATTCCATGCAGAAGGCCATAAACTAGAATGAAAATATTCCCAATAAGTAAATCAGCAAGAATTGAAGACGTAAATTCAAACAGTCTCCCATGAAAATATAAAAAATTAACCCCCCCCTCCACCCACACACACACAGGGCCACGCCACTCACATTTCTTCCATCACACCTCTAAATTCCACCTCTCCCTCCTGTTCTAGAGGCGCGTAATGGGGCCACTTAGGGATATGGCAGCAAGAGAGGGGAAGAAAACCAATGTGCACTCCGTGTGCATACCGATGGGAGTCATTCCAGATGTGGAACGGGTCCTTCCGGATACCATGAAGGGTACAGGGTGCACCCATCTGCAGTTGGTCGCTCATGTCGGCACCAATGATGTGTGTCGCCATCTGATTTGGTAGACTCCCAGTCTCGCTATCGGGATGAAAGCAGGGCTCACCATCTGCAGCATCGTCGACAGGACTGACTGCGGACCTTTGGTACAGAGCCGAGTGGAGCGTCTGAATCAGAGGCTGTGACGGTTCTGCGACCGTGTGGGCTGCAGATTCCTAGACTTGTCCCATAGGGTGGTTGGGTTTCGGGTTCCGCTGAACAGGTCAGGAGTCCACTACACACAGGAGACGGCTACACGGTAGCAGGGGTTGTGTGGCGTGGAATGGGCGGTTTTTTTAGTTTAGATGGCCACGGGCAACAGCTTCAAACGGTGCGGGGCAAAGTCAGGACATGCGGGGACCAAGCAGCAATCGGTATTGTAATTGTAAACTTTCGAAGCTGCTTTGGTAAAGTACCGGAACTTCAAGCGTTAATAGAAAGCACCGAAGCTGAAATTGTTATAGGTACAGAAAGCTGGCTGAAGCCAGAGGTAAACTCTGTCGAAAATTTTACAAAGACACAGACGGTGTTTAGAAAGGATAGATTGCATGCAACTGGTGGTGGCGTGTTTGTCGCTGTTAGTAGTAGTTTATCCTGTAGTGAAGTAGAAGTGGATACTTACTGTGAATTATTATTGGTGGAGGTTATACCCAACAACCGAGCTAGGTTAATAATTGGCTCCTTTCACCGACCTCCCGACTCAGCAGCCTTAGTGGCAGAACAACGGAAAGAAAATTTTGAATACATTTCACATAAATTTCTTCAGCATGTTATAGTCTAAGGTGGAGATTTCAATTTACCAGATATAGACTGGGACACTCAGATGTTTAGGACGGGTGGTAGGTATAGAGCATCGAGTGACATTATTCTGAGTGCACTATACGAAAATTACCTGTAGCAATTAAACAGAGAACCGACTCGTAGGGATAACATTTTGGACCTACTGATAACAAACAGACCCGAACTTTTCGACTCTGTAAGCGCAGAAAAGGGAATCAGTGATCATAAAGCCGCTGCAGCATCCATGAATATGGAAGTATATAGGAATAAAAAAAAGGAGGAAGGTTTATCTGTGTAGTAAGAGTAATAGGAGGCAGATTTCAGACTACCTAACAGATCAAAACGAAAATTTCTGTGCTGACACTGACAATGTTGAGTGTTTAAGGATAAAGTTCAAGGCAATCGTAAAATGCGTTTTAGACAGGTACGTGCCGAGTAAAACTGTGAGGAACGGGAAAAACCCACCGTGGTTCAACAACAACGTTAGGAAACTGCTGCGAAGGCAAAGAGAGCTTCACTCCAATTTTAAATGCAGCCAAAACCTCTCAGACAAACAGAAGCTAAACGATGTCAAAGTTAGCGTAAGGAGGGCTATGCGTGAAGCGTTCAGTGAATTCGAAAGTAAAATTCTATGTACCTACTTGTCAGAAAATCCTCTGAAGTTCTGCTCTTACGTTAAATCAGTAAATGGATCGAAACAGCATACCCAGACACTCTGGGACGATGATGGCATTGAAACAGAGGATGACACGCGTAAAGCTGAAATACTAAACACCTTTTTCCAAAGCTGTTTCACAGAGGAAGACCGCACTGCAGTTCCTTCTCTAAATCCTCGCACAAACGAAAAAATAGCTGACATCGAAATAAGTCTCGAAGGAATAGAAAAGCAACTGAAATCAATCTACAGAGGAAAGTCCACTGCACATGACGGGATACCAATTCGATTCTACACAGAGTACGCGAAAGAACTTGCCCCACTTCTAAAAGCCGTGTACCGCAAGTCTCTAGAGGAACGGAGGGTCCCAAATTATTGGAAAGGAGCACAGGTAGTTCCAGTTTTTAAGAAGGGTTGTCGAGCAGATGCGCAAAACTATAGGCCTATATCTCTGACATCTATCTGCTGTAGAATTTTAGAATATGTTTCTTGCTCGCGTATCATGTCATTTCTGGAAACCCAGAACATACTCTGTAGGAATCAACATGGATTCCGGAAACAGCGATCTTGTGAGATCCAACTCGCTTTATTTGTTCATGAGACTCCGAAAATATTAGGTACAGGCTCCCAGATAGATGCCATTTTCCTTGACTTCCGGAAGGTGTTCGATACAGTTCCGCACTGTCGCCTGATAAACAAAGTAAGAGCCTACGGAATATCAGACCAGATGCGTGGTTGGATTGAAGAGTTTTTAGCAAACAGAACACAGCATGTTGTTATCAATGCCGAGCCGTCTACAGACGTTAAAGTAACCTCTGGGGTACCACGGGCGAGTGGAATGGAACCAATGCTTTTCACAATATATATAAATGACCTAGTAGATAGTGGAACAAACACTGGCAGCAGTTATTTCTGTGAAATATCTGCGAGTATGCGTACGGAACGATTTGAAGAGGAATGATCATATAAAATTAATTGCTGATAAGGCGGGTGCCAGGTTGACATTCATTGGGAGAGTCCTTAGAAAATGTAGTCCATCAACAAAGGAGGTGGCTTACAAAACACTCGATCGACCTACACTTGAGTATTGCTCATCAGTGTGGTCTCCGTAACAGGTCGGGTTGATAGAGGAGGTAGATAAAATCCAAAGAAGAGCGGCGCTTTTCGTCACAGGGTTATTTGGTAACCGTGATAGCGTTACGGATGTTTAACAAACTCAAGTGGCAGACTCTGCAAGAGAGACGCTCTGCATCGCGGTGTAGCTTGCTGTCCAGGTTTCGAGATGGTGCGTTTCTGGATGAGGTATCGAATATATTGCTTGCCCCTACTTATACCTCCCGAGGAGATCACGAATGTAAAATTAGAGAGGTTCGAGCGCGCACGGAGGCTTTCCGGCAGTCGTTCTTCCCGAGAACCATACGCGACTGGAACAGGAAAGAGAGGTAATGACAGTGGCACGTAAAGTGCCCTCCACCACACACCGTTGGGTGGCTTGCGGAGTATAAATGTAGATGTAGATGTAGAGCTCCCACGGTCCTCCTGACAGTCATGTGACTATGTACTCCAAGCATGCGTAATATACTGTAGTACAGGTTATCTACAAAAAATATTTACGGGACGAAACTTGTCTAAGTGCGTTTAGCTCATACAGAGCACAAAAATGGTTGCATGAACGGCACTCAAAATGAATATAAATAGAAAACACAACCGTACAGTTATAAATAGATATAGCTAGATTTAAAGGAATTGCCAAAGAATCACAGCAAATTTTAAGTGAAAGCATATGTTATTAAATAATTTTATTTGAATTATAGACCAGTGAGGATGCCGGACATGACTAGGCGCAAGACGTCTGGTACACAAGAATAATTGCAGTTTTAAATATTGCTGTTTCTCAGCAACCGTATATTAGTTTCAGCATAGTAATTATACAGACGACCGGTTGGCTATGTAATTCCTATGTTGACACAAGAATAAATTTCAGTAGCAAAAGATGGAAGTTTTCTTATCTTTATGATAAAACGTTATAGAAGTTAGCTACCTGTGAATATGGCTGCAGATATTATCAATATTGACGAAAGTTTTTGACAAAGTTGAGTGAAATACTTTTTGAAATTCTGAAGTCAGCTGAGATATAATACAAGGAGCGAAAATTTAATTACAGGTCATTCAAAAACAAGATTGCCATTATAATAGACGACTGACAAAAAACAAACAGTAAACCGTAAAGATTAAAAAGTTGTAAAAAGGGAAGTCTAAGACCATGTCCAGGCTGACGGCCTTAACTTATAGTACAGCCTTTCTTCGCCTTAGCACATGGAGAGGAGGATGAGGGATTCTTTGCCGCAGCCGCATTTTACGCCCAGGAAAGATTCCTGATACTCCTGATGGTAGGCTGGGTGGATCTCGGGCGCTTGTCTTCAGGATTGATGCCTGGATCTCCGGGACCGAAATCTAGTGTTCTACGATGTAGGCCACCACGGGCACTACAGACATGAATGAGAGGCTGTAATTGGAGTAGCAGTCTAGCATCTCCCCAACGTTATTCAACCTGTAATTTTAGAAAGCAGTGATGAAAACCAATGAGAAATTTGGAAAGGCAAATAAAGTTCATGCTAAAGAAATAAAATCTTTGTAGTTCGTCGCTGACACACTTATCATGTCAGAAACGGGAATGGACTTGGAAGAGCAGTTGAACACAATTGATAGTCTCTTGAAACTGGCTTATAAGATGAACATCAACAGAAGTGCTTCAAGGTTAATGGAACGTAGTCGAATTAAATCAGACGATGCTTACGTAATTTGATTGAGAAATAAGACTCAGAAAGCAGTAGATAGAAGGTTGGAATTTTGGCAGCAAAATGAGTCATGTTGGCGGAGTTAGAGTGATATAAGATTTGACTGGTAATAGCAAGAAAAACGATTCAGGAAATATAAAGTTCTCGGCATCTAATGAAAGAAACGCTGTGACAGTATGATTACACCGATTTGTTTGGAGTGCAGTCTTGTTCGGAAGCGGAACTGTTGAAAAGGTACGGAATCTGATTGGGGAGGGGAGAAGTTATAGCACCATCTGATCAAAAGGAAGGACTAATAAACAGGACACATCCTGGGATATTTGGGAATCGGTAGGTTGCTACAGTGGAGGTTGCGGGAGGAGTGATTTTTTTTTTGGGGGGGGGGGGGAGGGGAAGGAATTATAGATGGAGACGTTGGCTTGAATACACCACGGTTGTTTACATGGCTATAGGCTGCAGTAATTATGCAGAATGAAGAGATATGCAGAGGATGGAGAGGGGTATAAAACTGTATTTAGACTATAGACCCCAAAACAGCAGGATTTCTTGTTTACTTCGTTTTTCCATTTGAAACAAAGGATATCATATGCAGGTGGGTCATATCATGTTTGTTTCCCTTTGTAAAACACTACTAAGCGACAGCAAATTACAAATTCCAGAATCACGTTTATGTGATGACCCATTATAGGTTTTAAAAATATGAAAATAACAGAAAATAATTGAAACGCTGCATTATAGATACATAGTTTTGTTGTTGTCGGATTAAATTATTAATGGCTCCTGTGATAAATCATGACACAATAACATTACAAAGGTTAACTTTCACACCACTTCCATTACGGATGCATTATGCACCTAATTTAAATTTTAATCATCACTACGCTGCATGTAGGGAAAAAAATTTTACGCGCTAAATCAGTAACAGTTTTAATTAGTCAGCAAAACGTATGTCTTCGGCGACAGGGCGTGCTATTCCAAATAAGCGGTAACTATAGACAACAATGTTCCATTCAGGATGTTAATCAACATAATATTTTTATGGAACTACGCTTCCTGTTTCTCGATGGGTAAGAAAGCGAATCAAGACTGGCTAAGTAAGTGTTTAGTTACAGACGTAGATAATAAATATGTAAGACACTGCACAAAAGTGTTATTTTCAGAATTACTTTATCGTTCGTCTGCTTCATTCTACACAGTTTATAGCAAATACATCAACAATCAAATATTGCATAATATAGCTCAGAGTACACCACCGCAATGTTGTGAACTGGTGTGCGGATTAACAGGAAGTGGACGACAAACGGTAATGGCAGACTTAACTGTTCCTAGCCGTTAAGGTTTCAGTATTATTTACGTAGGCTCCTTATCTAGCCGAGGGCGGCGAGCTCGATACGGTTAGTTGCTATACTATCGCTTGCTCGGATTATGCTGCTTAATGCGTGCCGATATTAGCCGTGAAGTTGCTGGTTTACCAGGGAGAGAAACTTTGGTGATCAGGGCGGGACGTTGTGGCTGTGGATATTGCTGCCGCTCCAGGCCTGAGAGACTGGTGAGGCAGTCCTGCGTTCACGTTCGTTGTCGTCAATAATTATGTTCCCTCCAGCAAGTGCGGATCCGCAGTTAAAGCAAAGCGCACTGATGGGAAAGGCGATAAACAAGAGAAGTGAATGAAGACGCTTAGAGCGCACTGAAGTTTAACTGTGTGTTGTTATGTAGATTCTAACTGTATGCCTCAATCCCTGTTGTGAATTGTCAGTACCTCTACATAAACTTGGAATAATTGATAACACTCACTAACAAACAATTCCTACTACATATTTAGGATTACTCCCTCACTTACATTTTAACTATAATTCAGCTGTCGCTACTACAAGTTACTTTAAAAGTAACAGTAGGTACACCATTGAACATTCAAGAAAAAGTAGATTAAAAGTAATGGTAGAATATTCTTTTCAAAGAATTGATTTAGTCGCTATTTTTCTTACAGGAGTGCTGTAATTTGTAGAACACATTTCTGCCGGCCCTGCAGATATGTTTCCAGATATATTTGTCCAAGTTAAAGTCGATATGCAGTTGCCAGGAGTAGAATGTACTATCTTTAGATGTTTTACAAGAAATTGAGCATTAAAAAAAGGTTCGTTTTTCGGTAAATCTTCTCGGAGAGCAGATAAAAAGTTGATTGTACATACGTACGCGGTCAGTCCTGTTAGTAAACCATCTGAGAAAACACGTAGTCAGTGGAACAAGAGACACTAACGACGTCCCGAAGGCAGCTTACCGATGTAATTCAACGATTAGAATTACTAACTGGTGTTATATAGTTCCTGGTAGATGCAGTACACAATAAACTCGCATCGTCTCCCGTACCAGTTTCCATGTTTGGTGGCAACACCTGTTGTGGTGGATGACTATCACATGCCACTGCCACAGCATCGGTTACTACCAATCAAGCACACCGGGATACTAGGCCTCCTATAGGTGGCGCACTTGATTTCTAGCAACAAAACGTCTTTATACAGCAAACTTAGGCACAAAACAATACTTGTCACCATGAATAAACTTCTTTGTTAGTGAAAACTAGACCCTGTCCTTATTAAGAGGGACTGGAAATTCGAATCGATGGAAAATAATCGTCTTAATCACCACTGATGCGACAACGTCGGAACTTGACAGCAGACGGTAAAAATAGACATCATGTCCGCATTCTAAGAAGGGATCCAAATAGAAGGAATGAAGATATCCTGCCAGATCGGAGTGGGCACCAAGACTTGGGTCTCTTCAGCAGTTTCGTGTCGAAAAGGTTTTATTTAAAAAAAAATTAAATACGTTGGTTTCCGACTGCGTTCAATCCATTAACAGATATATCAACTAATTTGTCATATTGTTGAACATTCATAGTCAAATAACGGTCGTTCCATATCAATTCATTTAAGCTTTCCTATTCGATCACGTCAGATTTCGTTGAAATTTTATGTGAACATTCACTCATCTCTCCAATGAACATAGTCACTTGTTTTGAATCCATGCGCGGCTATGCGCTGAGGGTGCGTGATTTTCTGGCTTTTTTGAATCGTTGTATCTCGGACAATACTTCGCTGAAAGAAATGAAATTTCGTCATCTCGTGCACCTTCGCCCGTTCTCTTGAATTAATAACAAAAAAAGAATTTTACGAGCGATATTAGCCCAGAAAACTGTAGGCAAACTCGCCCCAAAAAATGAGCACACTAAAAAATTTCAAAATTTGGCTTCTTATATCTCGAGGAATTGAAGCATGACGAACGTGATACTTGGCATGTAGTAACCTAAAACACACGGAACACACGGTTCTCAGACCTTAAGTGTCATTTGTAAACTACTTTCCAACACCGAATAAATTAAGTACAAAGTTGAGTCAAATTTCGGCACTAAAACGGCGGAACGAAAAATAAAAGTGAATTTCGGATTCTTAGATCTCGTAAACACTTGATGAACATGAAACTTTATATGCAATATCTCGGTAGCACACTGATGTAAAACACAAAATTTCATTCATCCACTGTTTTATAATCCACAAATTCGTTGAAAAGGTGATGATTTTTGTGAAAAAGTGAACTGGGGTATATTCGATAATTCTGTCACAAGTGCTGTTTTCTGTTAAAGCTTCAAAACCAGTCACACTCGAAACAACGTAATATATGCTCCCGCAGAACAATGGGTTCAGTTTACGACATGGACTAGCAATTCCACATAAATCGAGACAAAGTAGCGGAAAAATCGCGCTGCAGAAAAAGTTTTAACTTTGGTCTTCTTATATCTCGTTGATTAAAGGGAACATAAACTGAAAATGTGCACACAACAAGTTGGCAACAAAAGATTTTCCAGTATAAAATGTCATTTATGTATTGCTTCCCAAATTTCTTCAAAGTCATTTCAAACTTTATTTTCGTCATACTTTAAAAAAATTAGTTTTCCATAATTGATTCCAAAATAATCGCAGTTGGAAAGTGAATGTATTTAAGCAGCTCGAAAATCATGTTCGATTTTCTAGTGTGCTCAAGCAAATACCAGAAAATAACTGACAAATCTGAGAAAATGTACCACGGAATTGCCGCAACCTGTTGTCTGTGGTAAGTGGTTTTTATTTTTAAACTGACAAATAGTATCTCACTGTACTGCGTTGGTCCATGGCAATTTTGTCACTACCGGTAAAAGAAGATGAAACGCAATCCCATCGCCATAGGGGTTATATCTCGTTGATTAAAGGGAACATAAACTGAAAATATGCACACAACAAGTTAGCAACATAAGATTTTCCAGTATAATATGTCATTTATGCATTGCTTCCCAAATTTCGGGGTCGGTTTCTTCACACAGGTCCCCAAGCCTGTGATGTTCTTTTCTTTGTTTTAGGCTCCAAAGCCTTGTGGTGGTCTCTGCTCACAACGTTATCTGCTAAGTACCTTACTTCCGATTTTGAAATCTGTAGAAGTATCTCATATAGGTGGCAAGTTAAAAGTAATTTCAGTTATGATTTTGAGCTTCTCAACATTTAAGTTTGCATTTTCCGAAATTTTTCAACCACTTTCTTCGTTTTATTTTCTGGAAATCGGTACTGTCGTGAAATGATGATTTTGAAGGAAAAGAGAACGATAAGATGAGGTGTTGTGCTGGTACTCAACATGCATCCTGTTTTTCGAGTTAATGAAATGAATGAGCCGGACTTTGACGATGTATAAACTTTATCAGTCTTTCATTTCGTTCCGTTCATACGTTAATAATGTTACTGATCCACCATTCATCATCATACCGTGTGTTCCGTGTGCTCCGTGTGTTTTAGGTTACTGCATGCCAAGTATCACGTTCGTCATGCTTCAAGTCCTCGAGATATAAGAAGCCAAATTTAGAAATTTTACATTTACTATTCCGTCAGTTTCAGACTTACCATGGCCCCTCCAGATAATCCGGCAAAAAATTTATTGTGTTATTAGAAACTTCGCTGAAACGAACCGAGCTCGAGCCAGGTGGTATAAACCGATGATCTTCTCTCATATAGGCAATCCTGCTGCTTTTTTGCCATATTTCTTGAAACTTCTTGTTCACTTAGATTTCTTGATTTTTGGTCGCGAAATTGGAACAGATCTCTTGGCTTCCGTATTTGATTAGTAGTGAGCCTTTGTAGGCTTGCGCGAGTAGCCAATAACTTGGTTGCGTCCGCAAACCCATCACACTGTGATTTTCCGTGGATGACGCCACAAAATTTCCACTCCGCATCAAATGATTAAATCATTTTTATAGCCACAAAAGTTGACAAAATCTATATAATTTTTATACTGTACAGCTGACATCACTAAAAGATATACAGTATGATTCAAAAGTAACTGTACACACTTCTTGATTATAATGTATGTATCAAAATAAGAGTAAAACGTTAAATAAAGTTTTGTCTGAAACTGCTTTATTTCAGAGTAATGCAGTATGGTAGGAATCACAAGAGCAACGTAAACAACACAAAATTAATTCTTTTGAGAAAGCAACGACACTACGGGACCCGAACTTCAACTCAGGTACATACTGGACATTTACCCCAGAACATACTCCAAATGATTTCCACTTTGATGAAGACACTGACGTGTTCGATTTCTTTCCGCTCTCGCAATGCTAATGATTCCATTCATCTCATTCCTCATAGATGCACAGCTATTTTCGGTTCAATGCTGTAGTTGTGCTACATTCTCAGCTGCAACACCCTACATGAGCTCCTTGAGACGGCCCGAAAAGTACAAATTCAGGGCGTTAATATCTGAAGATGTAGTGGGACAAGCAACTGACCGTGCACGACCTATCAACTTAACGTGATAAGCTGCTTTGAGAAAATCTCTTCTCTCCCAACTCAAATGTTCAGAGGCACCGTCGACAAAGCACATAAGCCGATATGTAGGTGAACACGAAATGCCAAATCCCCGTACTGGTCCATTATATAATGCTTACCACAAATGACATTGCACATCATAACTTGGAAATAAAGCAGTTTCGGACAAAACTTTATTCAACATTTTACCTTTATTTTTGATTCATACATTACACCCACGAATTGTTTACAGTTACTTTTGAATCACCCTGTATTTTGGTGATCTTTGTTTGAGTCGACAAAACGTCGAACAATTTTCGAATAAACCCATGTACGGATGCCGTATAATGTCGCAAGTGAGCTGAAATAATGCAACAATAACAGTTTGCAACATGCCCTCGTTGACATGATAAGCTACTTAACGATGTATTGTAGCTTGAAAATCTTCCCAATGAAACCCCTGAGCAAACAGCGGACGTATCACAGAAGTGGTGATCGAAGAGATCCATGTCTTAAGAAGAAATCTACGGAACCAGTCACTGAATTTTTGCCCCTATTTAGACTGGATCAGAGGTGGGATTCCTCTTGCACGTCGGTCAGCGGGTCTGAAGGTAATGTAGGGAAACATGTTGCACAATTAACATAACAACTGGGATTTTAGACGGCTGAAAGGTGTTTTGTTTCGACATTTTATACTGAACAGCCGACCTCGGGGAAGATCAGTTTGGATTCCGTAGAAATGGTGGAACACGTGAGGCAATACTAACCCTACCACTTATCTTAGAAGAAAGATTAAGGAAAGGCAAACCTACGTTTCTAGCATTTGTAGACTTAGAGAAAGCTTTTGACAATGTTGACTGGAATACTCTCTTCAATTTCTGAAGGTGGCAGGGGTAAAATACTGGGAGCGAAAGGCTATTTACAATTTGTACATAAACCAGATGGCAGTTATAAGAGTTGAGGGACATGAATGGGAAGCATTGGTTGGGAAGGGAGTGAGACAGGGTTGTAGCCTTCTCCGATGTTATTCGATCTGTATATTGAGCAAGCAGTAAAGGAAGCAAAAGAAAAATTCGGAGTAGGAATTAAACTCCATGGAGAAGAAATAAAAACTTTCAGGTTCGCCGATGACATTGTAATTCTGTCAGAGACAGCAAAGGACTTGGAAGAGCAGTTGAACGGAATGGACAGTGTCTTGAATGGAGGGTATGGATGTACATCAAGAAAAGCAAAACGAGGATAATGGAATGTAGTCGAATTAAGTCGGGTGATGCTGCGGGAATTAGGTTAGGAAATGAGACACTTGAAGTAGTAAAGGAGTTTTGCTATTTGGGGAGCAAAATAACTGATGATGGTCGAAATGTAGACTGGCAATGGCAAGAAAAGCGTTTCTGAAGAACGAAAATTTGTTAACATCAAGTATAGATTTAAATGTTAGGAAGTTTTATCTAAGAGTATTTGTATAGAGTGTAGCCATGTATGGAAGTGAAACGTGGACGATAAATAATTTGGACAAGAAGAGAATAGAAGCTTTAGAAATGTGGTGCTACAGAAGAATGCTGAAGATTAGATGGGTAGATCACATAACTAATGAGGAGGTATTGAATGGAATTGGGGAGAAGAGGAGTTTGTGGCACAACTTGACTAGAAGAAGGGATCGGTTGGTAGGACATGTTCTGAGGCATCAAGGGATCACCAATTTAGTATTGGAGGGTAGCGTGGACAGTAAAAATCATAGAGGGAGACTAAGAAATGAATACACTAAGCAGATTCAGAAGGATGTAGGCAGTAGGTACTGGGAGATGAAGAAGTTTGCACAGGATAGAGTAGCATGGAGAGCTGTATCTAACCAGTCTCAGGACTGAAGACCACAACAACAACAACAACAACATACTGAACAGCCGAGGCCCCGCAACCATCTTGTATAAGGATGGACTTACAGAGACGTTCTAAACCAGTCTGATACTAAAATGTAGACTTTCACGGCCGGAAATATCATGTCCATTATAATTATCCGGGCTGTTATGCCGTGGTCGGTTGATGAATTCTGTGTCGATTCCTAACGTATCGTCTCCGACTGCGGGAGACATCTTCAAGGGGGTCCGTAGCTCGATGGAAAGTCCAACACACCCATTGGCTCGCTACTGACTGTTGCTAAATTCCGTGTCCGCGCGCTCCCGCGCCGCGGTGTGACGTCACGTGTTTTGAAAACGTCAGTGCAATTGGCCGCTGTCCGTCGCCGTCGATCGTTGTTGCCATCACCCAGTAGTGGACGGGTGGTACACATCTTCTTTAACACCGGCATCCATATACCGTTTAATTTCACGCCCTCATCCTTTCGATTGAAATTATTTGGGTGTTTAGCGATTTCAGTTGCCTCCCTGTAGAGCCGTTCGTAATATCCGCTTGAGGCCGCCAGTACTTGCGTCTCCTCGAAATGAACATTGTGCTTCCCTGGCTGGAAAGCTTGCTCCGCAACAGCTGATCGTTTCGTTTCTCCTCTTTACAAATTCACTTACAAACATTTAGAAACAGTTCCTTTAGTGGTACCCACATAAACATCACCACAGCTGCATGGGATCCTATACACTCCAGTTTTTTCCTATGGTTTGCGAGCGTCCTTGGCAGGCTTAATGTATTCCTGTATCTTCCTGGTGGGCTTGTAAATTACGGTAATATTCCGCTTCGTCAAGATCCTCCGTATTCTTTCCGTTACATTTGTAACAAACGGCAGGAAAACCTTAGATTTTGCAGTAGCCTGTACGTCAGTATGATTTCTGCGTGGCTGCCTCAACGCACATTTTATTTCGGCGGACGAATATCCGTTCTTCATTAGTGCATTGTGGAGATGTTCTATCTCAGCGTCGAGCAACTCAGGTTCACAAATATTTCTAGCTCTGTCCGCTAACGTCTTGATAACACCCCGCTTCTGTTGTGGGTTTTGGTGGTTCGAATCCCGGTGCAAATAACGGTCCGTGTGCGTGGGTTTGCGGTGTACTGAGTGGCCCAAACTACCATTTTCATTTCTAAAAACAAGCACATCGAGGAAATGTAGTTTGCCGTCTACCTCCTGCTCCATTGTAAACTGAATTCTCGAGTTTATGCTGTTCAGATGTTCGTGGAACCGGCTTAGTTCCTCCCTACCATGTCTCCACAGCACAAACGTGTCATCCACGTATCGGAAATATACATTTGGTTATTTGCTGGCAGTACCTAAGGCCTGTTCTTCGAATTTCTCCATAAAGAAGTTTGCAATTACGGGACTTCGGGGGCGTCCCATAGCCACGCCATCCGTTTGCTCATAAAACTGTTCATTCCACTTGAAGTATGTGGTCATCAAACAACACTTAACAGTTCTGAAATATCGGCAGGAAAAATTCGATCCAGCTGTTCCAATACATCACTAAGTGGAACCATGGTAAACAGCGATACCACATCGAAGCTGACCCCTATGTCCTCCAGCTGGACCACTATGCCATTCAATCTGCTGACGAAATGTGTCGAATTCGTTATATAAGAGTCCGAACGGCCCACATGTGCCCTTTTAACAGCGTAGTACAAAAACTTGGCTAACGAGTAGTTGGGCGAACCAATGGCACTTAGTATCGGTGTTAACGGAACATTTTCTTTATGAATTTTGGGCAATCCATAAAGCCTCGGTGGTAGCGCAACCGAATTGCAGAGACCTTTCTGTACACTCTCTTGAATGGAGGACTTTTTTATTAACCGCGACACAGTTCTGAGAACGTTGTTAGTGGGGTCCTTATTCAGATTCCTATATGCTTGCGGATCCAGTAGATCAGTAATTTTACTCTGATACTCGGCCACATCCATAACCACCGTTGCGCTTCCTTTGTCAGCTGGGAGAACCAAAATACTATCGTCGTCATTCAGGAGTTTTAAAGCTCTTCTCTCACCCACAGTTATATTACGTTTCGGCGGTTTTGCATTGGCTGATATTCTCACTGTTTCTATACAGATTTCTTCAGCTGTTACAGAATCCACACTGCGAATTCCTGCTTCTACACTGGCTATTATTTCTTCCATGGGCACAAAACGCGGACTAACAGCAAAATTTCCTCCCTTGGCAAGTACAGATGTCTCATCGTCAGATAAACGAACGTTTGGAGAAATTGGTAACGGTCCGGGAAACGTCTAAATGCCGAACAGTCTGATTAGGTAGCAAATTATGGAACTTCTTCTTCTGTCTACTAGACGTTGTCAACATACGCTTCCCCATGGTATCATGCAGTAGTCTATCAATATTATCCCAGTCACCGCTGCACAGTTTATTACTGATCGTAATATGGAGAGACATTAACTTACAGTTTGTGCTTGCCAAGTCCCGTCTGCTGAATGCGCTCTCGTAGTAAGGCCTCTTCAGTCAGTTTGAAAATGCGTTGTGCCTTTCCCGAATAGAACAGTCGCTTTATCTTCAGAAACTTCGGTATAACGCCGACGGCTCTGCAACGAGACAGGAATGTGAGGGAACACAAAAGCTGCACTCTCTTCTTCTGGAGTCCTTCCAGGCGTCGCACTTCTCTTGACATCTCCTCCCCGTAGAGGCGTCTGATACTAAAATGTAGACTTTCACGGCCGGAAATATCATGTCCATTATAATTATCCGGGCTGTTATGCCGTGGTCGGTTGATGAGTTCTGTGTCGATTCCCAACGTTTCGTCTATGACCAGTCTGTTCTTTTAGTAATTAAACGTCTGTCATGACTGATTATTTTACTTAATATTATTGCATATATTTTATGTCGTATGATCAAAACTTCATTCCTCTATAATTTTCACACCCGTCTCTAGCACTTTTTTGAAATATAAGCGTAATTTGTGCGTGCGACTAGCTTATTGCAATCTGATATCCATTCCAGTCGCTACTAATTACATTCAGAAACGTCTGATTCATTATTGGATCCCCGTATCTCCATAATTCTGCAGTTATTCCGCCTTCTCAAGTAGCCTTCCTAATCTTCATTTCTTTTAATACTATTTCTAATTCCTCTGACGTAATGTGATCAATCCGACAAACAGGCGCCTCGTTTTCTTTTCCTTTTCCCAGTGAGTGATTAGACCACAAATCTCTCTTACAAATTAGTAAGGAAGAGTAAAGGGAGAGTAAAATTTTCTATTCAGACAGCCAGCGTTAATCACTCGGAAGTATCAACAGTAACCATCTGGGAAGTGCATACCTTTCAACACGGTTCTTCGGTCAGGAAGACAGGACACTATTTGTGTGACTGAGAGCGTACTTATCAGAAAATGGTTACAACACATACGGAACTGTCTTCGTTACTCTCGTTAAGTTATGTAAGACATAGTGAGTAGGCCGAAACTTCGCCCAGCTGGAGTTCGACTAAAGACAGTGAAGCAAATGTAGCTGATCTGAAGACTGCTGACAACTGGAGAAGAGAAGAACTGATTTGGTCATTACGAATGGCGTCGTAGAGAGGAGTCTGTCCTCGACGACATAAATTGTCTCCTCCCACTACGTTAGGGGAATCGATCAGTGAGTTTTACGGCGTTCACGTCGTTCGCACTCGATTCTATAGTTTGTTGTTGTTGCTCTGGTCTTCAGTCCAGAGACTGGTTTGATGCAGCTATCCATGCGACTGTATCCTGTGCAAACCTCTTCATCTCTGAATAACTACTGCAACCTACATCCTTCTTAACCTGCTTAGTGTATTCATCTCTTGGATCCCTCTACGCTTACCTCCAACACTAAATTGATGGTCTTTTGATGCCTCAGAACGTTTCCTAACAACCGATCCCTTCTAGTCAAGTTGCACAACATATTCCTCTTCTCCCCAGTTCTATTCAGTACCTCAGCATTAGTTACGTGGTCTTTCCCTCTAACCTTTAGCATTATTCTGTAGCACCACATTTCAAAAGCTTCTATTCTCTTGTTATCTAAATCGTTTATTGTCCAAGTTTCACTTCCATGCATGGCTACAACCCATAAAAATTCTTCCAGAAAACACTTCCTAACTTAAATTCATACTCGATCTTGACCAATTTCTCTTCTTCTGAGACACTGTCCTTGTTGTAGTCAGCCTACATTTTATATCCTCTCTACTTCGACCATCATCAGTTATTTTCCTCCCCAAATAGCAAAACTCATTTACTACTTTAAGTGTCTCATTTCCTAATATAATTCCCTCAGCATCACCTGATTTAATTAGACTAAATTTCATTATAATCGTCTCGCTTTTGTTGATGTTCATCTTATACCCTCCTTTCAAGACACTGTCCATTGCGTTCAGCTGCTCTTCTAGGTCCTTTGCTGTCTCTGACAGATTAAATTGTCGTTGGCAAACCTCAAAGCTTTTATTTCTTCTCCATGGATTTTAATTCCTTCTCCAAATTATTGTTTTGTTTTCTTTACTGCTTGCTGACTGAATAATATCGGGGATAGGTTACAATCCTGTCCCACTTCCTTCTCAACGGTTATTATACGGTAACATCTTGTGTGTGTTCTAGCGTTGGTCTCGCACTTGCTGCCTCGCTAGAAGAACAACGATTCATAGCCGTGGGTAAAGAAGTTCAGCATCCAGTATTGAAGACAATACAGCAGCCAGCACTGATGGGTAGTCCAGGAGTCCACCGACACGAGTCCAGTTAAGTGAGATACTGCTCTAAATCTCCAGCGTCACTCCAGTCTGACGGGATACCGTACCGACAGGCCAGCTGCAGCATTCAGTGCCACTTCACGACATCCGACATTACGGTCCGTCTGAGTGGCCAACACGGGACTAAGTGAGTACTTTCCGAAACGGCGTGTGAACAAACACGAACATCGCTGCCACCGCCGTCTCCAGGCACGGCTAAAGACTGGACGTGCCCTCCTCGGCAGCGTGCGGGTAACAGCCGAAGCAGGGTAACGTCAACTTCCGCTCCGAGCTCATGCAGCGTCCTCGGCAGCCGTGAGTCCGCTGTTGGATGCAGCGGATTCCTCTCTGGATTTCGTAGACACCAGGCGTCGCAGAAGACACGGTATCGACTGGTATTCTGAATCATAAATGGAATTTATCTTGAATAAAACTTGTGTCTAACGATGTCGCACAAATCCTCGGTGCGAATCCTGACAGAACAATAGGGGTGTCCAGCCCAGCAGTGGGCGACCTCAACACCTCTGCAATACTGAACCCATTACCCCTCTACCATTACGTTTATATTTTCGAAATCTCTTTCTTGACTATCTAGATAACCAAGCACTTTATAGGCCCAAGACTCACGATGAGCTTCCTGTACAGTAATTTTTGCTTGGCTTCGTTTTTCCCTATATGAATCTGCTGGTTCATCTGTTTGTTGTTGTAACGCTTGTTGATACGCTTATTTCTTGTCTTTCATTAAAATTGTTACTCTTGCATTCTATATCCTTATACTTCTTTTTTCTTCTGCTACTTTCTTATTTTACATAACACATCGTTATCTATAGTCGATACAACTTGTATAACGTTATTCCAGTACATATTGGTTAACTTCTCGTTTATGCAGGTAGGCAGATAACCTCCTTTGATGTAAAGTTTTTACATATTCTTCTTGCAGTTGGTATGTTTTAAATACTTCTCCATTCGCTCTTTCATGGTTTTTAATTTTGTTCCACCTTGTTAGGAGACGTATCTCTGTTATTAGCAAATGGTTATCAGTTGATATATCACTTTCCGAACAGAGGGTTTCATCTTTACCTTGAGATATCAGTTTTTTATTCTTAATGACATACTCAATTGGAAATCTACGTCCTCTTCTGCACCAAGTAAACTTAATGTGATTTTTTTTCTAGAGAACGTATTTGTTATCATAAATTTGACAAATGCTGCAGACTGTCTCAGCTTATTTCCATTATAGTTCACAATATGTTCACCAAATGTACCTATAACATCAACGATATTTTGTCCACTCATGAATTCAGATCTTCTGAAAATGTAAAGCATACACTTTTTTATAAATCTACTCATTCATATATTTACTTCTTCGTAGAATCTTTCAATATCTTCGGTCCAAATACGGTCAAGTGAACTCTAGGTATTTTAAATCTAGCTGATAGTATTTTGCCATTTACAAAAATGTAAGAGTCTACTCATTAGCTCGGCTTTAATCAAACTGGAATTCCACTAGGTGCTCTTTGTTGTTTACTAACTCCACCGTAAATCAAGGTATTGTCCTCTGAGTTTTCTTTTCGTTTCTGCTAGAACCACTATATTAGATTTTCTTACCTTCAATTCTTTAATAAGTTCTTTTTCCTTACTAGTTACATCACGAACACATCGCGTTCCCAAGAGTATTTTGTCACATATTCTAAAGTCAGTATACTTTTTCTTTCCTAGTAGTCTTAATTATTGTCCCTCCTGCTTTTTTATGAAGCGTTTTAGTAAGAAAACCTTGAACGGCAGGACTACGGTGCCTATGCACGCACATTCTGATGATGAATCTTTCACCGTACTGCCTCCAGAGTTGCTGAATTTTTAATCGAGTTTTCCTCCCCTGCACTAATTGCCTTCACTGTGCTGTCATCCGTACCGTTTCACCCTGAATTTTAATCCCACTGGCGAACATTTCTTTTATTTCTGCCATGGTGACACTGAAGCTCCATCACGATCGCCATTTACTTGTTTCCCACTTCTGTGTCACATCGGGAAGCGTACATCATCTATTCTGTGTCTAGAATCATGTCCAGATCATCTATATTAGCAGTTAGGTAGTTCTTTATTAGCTCCCTCTTTAGGAAGCATTTATATTACAATTAATTTTACAGTGTGGATAATAGAAATGCTATATTTGCGATCTGGTTCTTAGCAGCTTTGTATTACTACATTGTTAACTGCAGTCATCACAGAATCAGAGTGAAACTGCACGTGTCTACGTCGTAAGCGCTTCACTAGTCTTGAGTTGAACAGTCAGTATGTATTGCTCGTATACTGCTGTGTAGGAGTTGCTATGATTTGTGTTTTACTTTTCTACATTTTAAAAACCCCTTTATCTATCTTTGTAAAATGTATGCTGACTTGATAATAATACGAAACAGGTAACGATAGCGTTTCTTGGCGGGAAATGGAAATAAATATATAAAAAATTTTTAATGATGTTTCACCAAGGCCACATGGCAAATCTCTGTAGTGAGAGATATAGCGTGCGATCAAGACTAATAACTTCCAGGCAGATTAAAACTGTGTGCCGGACCGAGACTCGAAACGGGATCTTGACCTTCGCGAGCAAGTGCACTACCATCTTTCTTTGTTCGTTATTGTTCGTTCTGTTTGGCCGTAGCGGACGTCACATGACATCCGTTTAAGCTCGTTGTTGATCCCTTCACTCAGATTTTTATTACATAGAGTAGCCTGAGCTGTGACTGAACACGCTGAGCTACCGTGCCGGCGCACAATCTGAGCTACCCAAGCACGACTCATCACCAGTCCTCACAGCTTTGCTTCCACCAGTACCTCGTTTCCTTCCCTTTAAACTTCACAGAAGCTCTCCTGCGGAACTTGACGAAGGCCAAGTTCCCGAGTTCGACTCTCGGTCCGGCACACAGTTTCAATTTGCCAGGAAGTTTCATATCAGCACACACTCAGCTGCACGGCGAAAATTGGATTCTGAAGACAAATAACATTTATTTTCTATAAGCATGTCTGACCGGAGAATAGAACTTGTTAGGCGCCTCAAAGGTTTTGACGTTTTCTCACGAGTTTGTTTCCTCCATGAACAAATCCATCAAAGACGAGCACCCGAGTAATCTAGGCAGGGCGTTGTTCCGGCCGTACGTAATAGCGGCTGCCTCGGGCGTGAGTACGTTTAATTAACTCCCCTCTCTGCTGCAGGCCCCGGCCTGGCGCACAGTCAGCGGCCCACTGCGGCCAGCGAGCAGAGATGTATGTCGGCAGCCCGGCTGCTGCTGACACGTCCTCTACCGGCTGTGTGGACATCTCCAATTGGACGTTCCGTGCAGTGTGTTAGGCTGACGCTGCGGGTGCAAATACCGTCTACTCCAGCAGGCGGGGCGAAGTAGTGCCACAGGCGTGCTGCCAGTAGCGTAGAGTGTGAGCTGACGCCTTACACGAAAAACTGGACATAAATCTGCGATAGAAGGTATCACTCCTCAGCATAGTGTCTGTTTGCGCCATTACGTCGACAAGCTTGGATCGCAAAATTTGTAGCTCTTTACCGGCCACACGAGACTTTTTTTTTTTTATTTTTTTCTTTTTTTTTTTTTTTTTTTTTTTTTTTTTTTTTTTTTTTTTAGAGACATCGCTTTCAAATCATTCCCCGCGTGCACAAGGATCAAGGATACTCAAGGGATTAGATCAACAGGAATGATAATGTCCCGAGTACATCCAAAACCTTTCAGAAACCTATTTCTGATGTACATTAGCAGGTTGAGACTACTACGTACTGCTATTTGCTACACGCGTGACAGGATATTTGGGTTATACTAAATTTCGTATTGGCTGTTGTTGAATAGAAATCTTTTGCCGTTGGACCACAGGGTTAGTCATAAGTATCTCCACGGTTTCATATCAATGGATAGTAAATCTCTTCAAGCTTCTGTTCGTAACATGCGAAGTGGCGTGATTGCGCTAGGGGGCAATTGCGTCGGAACATATAAACATATCATGTCGCATCGAATTACACTCCTGGAAATTGAAATAATAACACCGTGAATTCATCGTCCCAGGAAGAGGAAACTTTATTGACACATTCCTGGGGTCAGATACATCACATGATCACACTGACAGAACCACAGGCACATAGACACAGGCAACAGAGCATGCACAATGTCGGCACTAGTACAGTGTATATCCACCTTTCGCAGCAATGCAGGCTGCTATTCTCCCATGGAGACGATCGTAGAGATGCTGGATGTAGTCCTGTGGAACGGCTTGCCATGCCATTTCCACCTGGCGCCTCAGTTGGACCAGCGTTCGTGCTGGACGTGCAGACCGCGTGGGACGACGCTTCATCCAGTCCCAAACATGCTCAATGGGGGACAGATCCGGAGATCTTGCTGCCCAGGGTAGTTGACTTACACCTTCTAGAGCACGTTGGGTGGCACGGGATACATGCGGACGTGCATTGTCCTGTTGGAACAGCAAGTTCCCTTGCCGGTCTAGGAATGGTAGAACGATGGGTTCGATGACGGTTTGGATGTACCGTGCACTATTCAGTGTCCCCTCGACGATCACCAGTGGTGTACGGCCAGTGTAGGAGATCGCTCCCCACACCATGATGCCGGGTGTTGGCCCTGTGTGCCTCGGTCGTATGCAGTCCTGATTGTGGCGCTCACCTGCACGGCGCCAAACACGCATACGACCATCATTGGCACCAAGGCAGAAGCGACTCTCATCGCTGAAGACGACACGTCTCCATTCGTCCCTCCATTCACGCCTGTCGCGACACCACTGGAGGCGGGCTGCACGATGTTGGGGAGTGAGCGGAAGACGGCCTAACGGTGTGCGGGACCGTAGCCCAGCTTCATGGAGACGGTTGCGAATGGTCCTCGCCGATACCCCAGGAGCAACAGTGTCCCTAATTTGCTGGGAAGTGGCGGTGCGGTCCCCTACGGCACTGCGTAGGATCCTACGGTCTTGGCGTGCATCCGTGCGTCGCTGCGGTCCGGTCCCAGGTCGACGGGCACGTGCACCTTCCGCCGACCACTGGCGACAACATCGATGTACTGTGGAGACCTCACGCTCCACGTGTTGAGCAATTCGGCGGTACGTCCACCCGGCCTCCCGCATGCCCACTGTACGCCCTCGCTCAAAGTCCGTCAACTGCACATACGGTTCACGTCCACGCTGTCGCGGCATGCTACCAGTGTTAAAGACTGCGATGGAGCTCCGTATGCCACGGCAAACTGGCTGACACTGACGGCGGCGGTGCACAAATGCTGCGCAGCTAGCGCCATTCGACGGCCAACACCGCGGTTCCTGGTGTGTCCGCTGTGCCG